>NW_027468837.1:8755472-8797972 GCF_046254945.1 Alosa pseudoharengus | reverse complement strand
GTGTGTGTGCATGTGTGTGTGTGTGTGTGTGTGTGTGTGTGCGTGTGTGCATGTGTGTGTGTGTGTGTGTGTGTGTGCGTGTGTGCGTGTGTGTGTGTGTGTGCAGCTGTGATAGCGTATGTGAATATATAGGACTGTGTATGTTTCACATTTACTGGGAATACTGTATGTAATTGAAGTGCAGCCGTATAGCATACATGCTACATCACTGTCAAGACTTTGTCAGATGTGGGGTGAATGTCATCAGGCCTCTGTCACAGTCTAAATGATGTTGTTGTTTTTTTTGTTTGTTTGTTTGTCTCCCGCAGTGGGCAGTGGCCAGCAGAGCCCTGTCTTCACCAAACAGCCCGGCAGCATCGTATTTCCCTTGGACTCCCTGGAGAAGAGCAGGGAGGTGGTCTTCAGCTGTGAGGCAAAAGGCAGCCCCCCTCCATTTTACAGGTGGGTCTCTCCACTCCGCTGTGCCCCCACTGCTGTGCCCCCTCCACATCCACAGGCTTGTTTCCCTCAGCCACTCAGTCTTTTCTGTCACAATTTACATTAAAAGAAAGATATAGGCTTCTAGTTGGTGTTTTATGGAGTATTCTTCTCTCTCTCTCTCTCTCTCACTCTTTCAATCTACAGTACTGTCTTTCCTCATTTTACACCTCATGTTCTCTCGCTTGAACCATTTCTGGGGAACTTTGATGTTTTTGGCTCTAAAGTATTCTCTTTCAGCGAAAACCCCTCCGCCTCCTTAGACTGTGGAGGACCTACTGCTGCTGTTGCAGTATCTCTGCATCTAGCATCAAAAATGTTTCCATCACTACAGAGCCTGTAATTGAGCCTCATTTTCAGCTGAGTGTGCAGGGAAAGGCCACGTGTAGCTGAGGGCGTGCTCATCACTCATCGCTAATACATACCGCCGTGCACAATCCTTTTGAAAACAATATCTCTTCAAATAGGAGGAGAGACATCAAGAAATCTAATTACTTGTGTAAAAAATTACTTAGAGTACGCGGAGGTCCTGTTACAGAGTAGAGCTCCCGATTATTTCCCAGAGTGTTGGCTGAAGACAGGATGAGCTATTGTCTGAAAAGCTCTCCTGAGAGGGAGCATTAGCAAAGCCTTTAAAGTGCTAGCTTTCTCCTGCTGCAGCGTTGCTACTGCTGCTGACATCCATACGCTTGCTAGTGTGAGATTATCCTCACATTACATCTGATAGTGTTTTCCCTGAAGAGGGATATAAAGTGTTATAATCTAACATAAAGTGCGGCCTATACCTACTTCCAGCTAGGGTCTTGCTCTTTGCTGCCTATATGGTTCATTAGTCTATCGATAGGTTAGTATGTCGTATCTCTGGCAACTACAAGGTCCAAATCAATCATGTTTGTTCACTGAAATTGCAGCGGTGAGATTTAGAGGGATTGGAACGTTTAATACTCGGGATTCGGCCGGCTTAACGGATGACCTAATCAGCTGTTTCCTGTCAAGGTTGCTTCGCTATCCTGTCAGGGTCTCCCCGTGCCTCTGGTGGAGGATGCCTTCCTGTGGGCAATCACTGACTGTATCACCTTCAGAGTTCATTACCGACCTATCACACTGTCTCAATGCTAGATAATAAGCGGGACCCCAGCAAGCTGGCCAGGTGACTCCAACCTCTTATCGTGTGCAGATCTGCTGTGAGGAGCTTTCTCTTTTCTACCCCTTCGTAAATAAATATGCCCCCCCCCCATCACCACCACCCCTCACCACCACCTCTTTTGACATTTTAGCAATGGATTTACATCACAGAAGGTCTAAGATGTGGAACAGATCGTGAAACAGTCTACAGACTCCAGAGCCAGATGGCTGTGTATTATGCGGTGTAATGCCTGTTAAAGCATGATTGCATAAAGCATGTGCTTAACAAATCAGGTCTGTGTTAGTGGGGCTCAGTGCTCAACAGTGGTGGGCTAATGAGATTATCGTACATCACACATTTATTTTATTAACTTGATTCAATTAAGGTTTTTTTTCCGAGGCCTCTCTGGTATACATGCCATTTAGACATGTGCTCACCTTTTGGCAAACAAATGTTTTTGCACATTTGGCGAGAGTCCAGCACAGAAGGGCTAAGAAACAATTTAAGCATGTTCACGTAAGTAAGCAAATCATGTTTACACTCTAGATGAAGTTGAAACAGTATCAAGAAAGGCAACAATATGAAAAAGCAGCACTTTTTGACTTTTGAAAAAAAAACATAACATCTTATGTAGCATATGCTTAAATTGAGCACTTAAGTGCATGTTGTGTGTGATGTCTGTATGCTACTGAGACCTTGAATTTCCCCTTGGGGATCAATAAAGTATCTATCTATCTATCTATCTATCTATCTATCTATCTATCTATCTATCTATCTAGATGTCTAATACTTTATTGTACATCCACAAATTACACCAACTCTTAACATTTCTGAAAAACAGCTTAGAATCATATTATGTGTGAAACCATATGTTTCTGTGAAACCATTAACAACTTTAATATACATTACTGTAAAACACTCTTAATTAGAAAATCTGCTTCATTTAACTCCTTAATCAGCAGCTGTATGATGTATGCACAAATCAATTTGAATATTCAACTCAGAAAAAGAAAGTAATGTAGAGCAGGCGGCAGAGTCTTTCTTTTCAAAGAGGTGAGCTCTATTTGATTTTCTAATTCTGTAAGAGCAATTAGGGCCCTATTTTTGCGACGTAAAACCTGGCGGAAAGCAGATTATTATCCCAGCACAAAGTTTATTCTTATCTTTCACGTCTCTTTTATTGAGCAACGCGCCAAGGGGTGTGGCAATTAACAACCTAAGAGGCTGGCACATTATCTAAAAATTGCTATCGTACACTACCTAAAACGCATTACGCCACTGACCAAGAGAAACCTGGTCAGAAATCCATGGCGAGTTGTTTATATGTTATTTTAAGAGTGCATTATCAACAGTGATATGGGCAGGTGCACAACGCACCCTGCTTCTCTCATCCACGAACGCGCACCAGCACACATCCATGCAAAACATTACAAATTACATGATTACAATGGGAAACATAATTAGAATAAAGATATTACGAAATACATCTCACAATGAGTAGTTATTCACCATCATTTGCAAATTGGTAATGACGGATAAAAGTGATTAGGCGAGAGGTGAGAGGCAAATATGAAGCACAGCTGTAGATGCACTGTCACAAGATGTACTGTAAGCAGCAACTCTGCAGGATAAATGTTTTTTTATTCCGTCATTTCAACATTATTGGTGTAAGTGTTGCTTTTCCCAGGCTATGTTTTCGATGGTAACCCATTTCAGTAAATAGTGAGACTGTTTTGTTGTTGACTGACCAAAGTGAAGTTAGTATAACTTTGCCAATGAGTTCAAATAATAGATGAATGCAAATGCGTGTAGGCTATAGTAAAGCATGGTTTAGTGGAATAACTGTTCCATATGGTCTCACATGCAAACAGATTCCTTCAAATGCGCCTCTGACTATCAAAATACCGATGCGCTGTTTGAAGTTGTGCTGTTTGCTGTTAAAGGGAATTACAGATGTCATTCTCATTGGTTTAAATCAGCGGTTCCCAAACTTTTCCCTCCGCGTTCCACCACGTACATCCTGACTCGGCTCGCGTACCCCCACCATCCGACACATAAAATCGTAACACATTCTATTTATGCATTCCAGGCATGATGTTTAATTAGCCGCCCTACATGATAACAAATAACAAAATTAAAATGTGAAACTGGTCTATGAGCTCTCACACTACAAAAACAGTGTGGAGAACATTATGAAACACAAAGAACAAAGAGAACCTAGGCTTAAGATTTAAAAAAAAAAATTTTTTAACACCTTTCTGACATTGCCCTTTTCATCTCGCGTACCACCGATGTTTAAGACCACAATAATAGGGCCCTTAGTCTCTCGTGACCTGAAACGAACTAAGGGGTGAGCAAGGGTATTCTTTATCTTTTAGTATCAAAGTTGAGCATCTAACTTGACTTGATAATTAGGTCGCTGTCTACGTAGATTTGATTGTATTTAAATGACAACAATGCACAGTATGACAATATTACATTTCATACATTACAGAACTTCTCTCTGCATATGCAGGCTGATGTTTTGTGTGTGTGTGTGTGTGTGTGTGTGTGTGTGTGTGTTTGTGTGTGTGTGTGTGTGTGTGTGTAGTGTGTGTGTGTGTAGTGTGTGTGTGACTGTGTCTCTGACTGCACGTCTATGTTTGTGTACAAAAAAGGACATCATCAGTGTGACCTTCATGTCCACATGTAGTCACATCCCATCAGCAATTTACACAATGGCCATTTTCAAGCACTCTGAGTCCTTTGAACAGAGATTTCTGGCCGAGCCCATGAAGGAACCCTTATAGTGACTACCTGTAAACAATGTAATACTGTACATGGTAGCCATTATCTTGATGAGTATGACAGCAAACACTCAGTCTTGAGTACTACTACTACTAGCATGCTAATATAATGTGTAGTTCGAACTGTAGTACCATGCAGTGCTTCAGCGAGAGCTCTGATTCCTCATGATGGTGGTCAGCCTGTTTTGGTAGCCCGTTGATTGTTGGCTGGTCGTTAGCGCCTGATTTCTTTATGAGTGTGCAACTCCTCAATGTCTCATGGAGACTTGACTTTGGCTTAAAGTAACTGCATACAACACTGCCACTTTCTAAAGCATGTTTTGGTAACTAGTGCTGTAATTATCTTCAGTTTTTTGATGGTGTATGGGAAGAGTGTGGAAGAGAGATAAACAAATATATTCTTTCAACAAGCCACCCAGATTATGCACTCTGCACTGCTGTGGTTCGCACTAGATCCTACAAAAGTAAAAAACATTTCACAGCACAATATTGTCAACTACAGCATATTGCTAAGACACAGGTTAACACACTAGCAAGCCTCTTATTTGTGCTCTGCTGTTGTTGGTATTTTATGAGGGGGGAGGGGTGCATGTCTTCTGGATAGTTAGATAGATAGATAGATAGATACAGTAAATAGATAGATAGATACTTTATTGATCCCAAGGGGAAATTCAAGGCCCCAGTAGCTTAAGACATCACACACAACATACACTACAACATAATCAGGATGATAACCAATCCACTAATGACTAATAAGGACCGTAAAATATACTAAATCAAAGATCCACATGAATGTACTAAGGATTTAAAAGCATGAGGCGCTTGCAGTGACAGGGCAGGACTGACCCTGTGATTCAATATGCAGTGGTAAGGTGCTCTATGAAGTGTGTGTCATGGTGGTAGTGCAATTAAGTCCAACAGTGCAAGGGATAAAGTCTAGATACCAGCATTAAATATGGACAATATAACAGAAACATGTAAACATAGTAATATAAGAATTATAGCGGCAGTACAAGGATAGGTTTGAAGTAATAGGGTATCACTCATTGGTCAGACTGGGGGATGGAGGCAGCAGAGCACCACCATCTCCTTGGTCTTAGCAGTGTTGAGTTTGCACCATTGCACAAAGTCGTCCACCAGGCTCCTGTACTCCTCCTGCCTATCCCAAGTGAAATACGCTTCATCCCAGCCTAAATGCAAACTTGCCTCGAGATAGACTACATTAAAAGCCTTGTTAAGATTATTATATTCAGTTCCGAAATGGAATGTTTTTCCTTCCTTAACCATCAGGAGAGAGTAGACTGCTGCTGACGTCTCCTGAACATGTTGTAGCTTGAGCAGACTGCTGTTAGCAGATGAAGGGAAGGTAATTATGAAGAGCTAGTCCCTCATGAGCGCCGTATAATGGTGAATGATACATTTTAGAGAGCTTCTAACACAGGATGCTCAACAAAGCATATGTGTAGTGTTCTGCTACATTTCACCTCATAAATGACTTCATCAAATTGACATTTCCTGCACTGAGCAGCAGTTACCGATAATTTGAAATATAACGCCACCGACAAAAAAGTCTGCTTCAACCCTGAAGCTCTTAATTAGAGTGATAATAATTTAAGTCTATAGTGTAAGATACTAAAAGGTTCCAATACTTTATTTTATAATCTCAATTTAACATAAAAACGTCAGACTTCCCTTTTATCTGAAAAAAGGATTTGAACAAGAAATACAAGAAATACTTTTACTGTTAATTTCTTACAGAAACCGTCTGTAGACCTCCTAGACCTCTGTAGGCTCCTATACAGCCCAGAGTTGAACCTTGAAGGATTAAATGGATGTTCCGCTCTTCTCTTAGCCAGAACGAAGGGAGCTGGGGGTTCTGATTAAATGTATGTGTGCCGAGCAGCTGTGAACTGCTGATTAGTCAGTGATGTATAGTCGTTGGCATTACTCATATGTGCGCTCCTTTCTGATAGCCGAGAGATTCCGCATCACCAACTGCTGACAAATAATAAGGTGAAGTGAGGAGGCTGCTTCGGCTAATTTGTTAATCGGTTTTGGAGCCCATCATGGAAATCAATGCTTTCACTCCCTCTGATTAAATAATCAGAGCCAAGGAGGCCCTGGCCTCATGCCATCTCTGGATTCCTTGAAGATGCCTCTCTGGCTCTCGCGTATTTGGGAATAAGCCCATAAAATATTTGCTAATGCTCCTTTTGCTGTTTAGTTAATGGGGTCATGTCTTTCTGTTTGAAATGATGAGTAATGCTCTTAGGAGGTGTGCAGGAATTAAATATTTCTGATGCCCCAGGGGCACTTTGCTGTTGACCTTTCAGGATTTACTGTTTGTTATATATGGAGGCCTGCTCTGCGCCTGTTTTGTGAATGTAGGGCATATGTCACATGGAGGGGAAAAGACAGTTTCTTTTAAACTGGTTCATTTTGTATTACTGCACCACACACAATATGTCGCAGCAGGTAAATTATCAAAGGAACCCCACTGTGCAAATGAAATGTAGAAACACAGTAGACTGGACACTTGTTAATGTTTTAATTTGCACATGCAAATCAGAAGTGATTTGATTTTGTTTATCCGAGCATCTTGCTTGATGTATCAGAGAGCTGATGTTTAGCACTTTTTTTGACACATGCATTTTTCCTTTAATAAAACTGAATGTGTTTACAGAATAGATTATTATATATAAAAAAAACGGGACTGAAATGATGCCACGGAGATGTTATTATCTTCTTTCCTAAAGGCACTCCACTCAGCCATGTGTTCATAGGACTCACATGATGCATCGGAGGGGAACTGATGCTTATGCAAATATTAGCTTTCTCTGTGGTGAACCATTGCCAGCCATTTGCATCAGCTGACCCAATGAGTGTAATTGTGTGTGTCTGTGTTTTCTTTTTCTTTAAAAAAAAACAAAAAAGGTGGAGGTTGAACGGCTCCATTATCGACCCGGCGCTAAGCTCCCACTACACCCTGTCCGGAGGAAACCTGCGCATCAGCCACCTGAACAAAGACCAGGTCGCTGGGACCTACCAGTGCCTCGCATCCAACTCTTTTGGGACCATCATCAGCCGAGAGGCGAGTCTAACCTTCGCATGTGAGTCGCAATCCTTATTACGCCCTCGTTACACACAGACACACAGACACACACACACACACACACACACACCTACCCATCCCTCCACTCCCCGAGCCCGACTCAGGCGAGCTAAGCACCAGATGCCATGTGTGTGAGCGCCTGTGTGACATGAGCGATGTTGCCGGTGGAGTTTCGGATGCCTCCCCGTGGCACCCACGTCTGATAACGTGATCAAACAGGAAACGGTTCCCTGCAGGCAGATAGCTTGCAGTGGCATGGCCCACAGTCTGCCCTTTTTATCAGCATGCACATCTTCTTCCAAGATAAAAACTGATGAAAATAAAACACACATGAAATGAAATAAACCCACACATTCTAGACTCACAATCACAACCTCCCAATTTTGGTTGTACTCTTTAAGACTGCTTGTGTTTGTGTTTTCTTGCATTGCTCTGAAGCATCTTGCAGCCTATAAAAGCATGTTTGCCGTAAAGAGCCGATTGGCCAAGCTGTCATGCTATAATTTGATTTTAATGGGGTCTTTAGATTAGTCAGCATGGATCTCACTGATTGACTTCAGACAAAGGGTGACACCCACTGCAAAGCAATTCCTTTGTCCAGATTCTCTGTTATTGTTTAGCATTACATATCCTACTCACTGAACATTGCGGATGAAATTAGGCAAGGCGTCATTACGACACACTTGAAAGGGCCTTGCTGACTGCTACATTAATGGATTACAGTCCCTTAGATTCTCCTGGTCTTTTCTTTGCGGTGATTCATTTTGTTCGAAGCGATTTGATGCTACTTAACTGACTGCCGCATCCTGCCTCTGAAATGACGCCATTGACAATGGTGTGAGTGATGGGCAGCTCAGATTGAATCCCGAGTCCATACACACACACACACACACACACACACACACACACACACACACACACACACACACACACACACACACACACACACACACACACACACACACACACACACACACACAGACCAAGGCCACTGGATCTCTGGCCAGCCATCTGTTTGCTCCCCCTGTGTGTGCTGGTGACGTTCCCTCCTCGCCAGGTCAGATCAATCCCAGTCCGCTGGGGACCCTCCACTGTCACCGGTGGGCAGGCAGATGGACAGTTCCATCAATCGCACGCCGGCGACCCTTAAGCCACGTGCCGGAGCCCGAGTGCCATCCATCTTCTTTATTGCTCGTGGTGCGGCTTAATTAAGTTATGCATGATTGAATGGCACAAGTTCAAGAGACTATTTTAAATCCAAATGTAAAACTAGCGGCTAATGTTGTAAGAACGTGACATCTGAGATTTGCGGTAGGATTTATTGGGAGTGAGAGGATCTCATGTCCATCTTGTGAGAACTGTGAACAAGTGGATTATACACGTTGCAAACTCAACAAGCACTACAAGCACTTGCTTGACACACACTGGATTGTCCATCTGCCTGGGAAGTGCAAATTAAGATAGCCACTGTCTTTATAAATCATGATGAGGGGAAGTGCTCACGTGACGGGGCCCAGGAGTTTGTATTGCATACAGGGGCATTTCCAATACCTATAAGTAATGCCGAGCATTTGATAAAATCAATAATGTATTCAGCATTTGAGGTGATTGAGTGGATGCTTAAACACACCATTGCTCTTCCCATGGAGTTTATTATGCATATTTCTCCAATGAGTCTAAAGCAAAGGGGTGGGGCAGAGATAAAAACAGAGTTAATAATTATTTTTCATGTGTTTGACCTTGTCAGCTTGAAGTGATAAAACGGAACTAAGAGTAATGAACAAGAGATATGTTTAACGTCCTTGGGAGAGATATATTTTCACTGCCCTGCATGAATTGTGTTGCCGTAATTGGACTGATATGGAAAACCTTGTCAGTAGATGCATAGAAAACGAGACTGTCATAGACAATGCAATGTACTGATCAGACCAAGCAGACCAAGATTTCTAATGCTTTAATTAGCTTCTGGCTATTGAAGACTGCTTTTAATTCCAATAGCGTTGTTGGTGGAAATCATGCATAGTTTCCTAATCATGTTTTTTAATGGATAATTGTCTCAGTGAAACACCAGATAAATTCAGCATGTCAACTTGTGCTCACCGTAGTATTGCTGCATTTTCTGTTTAAAACCTTGGCAGAGTCAGATATTTTAAAATGAGCATAATTTGTAGCAGATCATGTGTTTCAGATGATTACAAAGACTGCTCCTATATGTTTCAAACTCGATTATCTTATTTTGAATTCACATGACTGTTGTCATCTAAAGATTCCAGTTTTACTTACATGTCTGTAAGAACACAAAATGTCAGTTGGGATTCTTGTGACATAACTCTGTTAATGGAACAGCTGCAACTCAACGCATGTCTACCCTACATGAGATTTTTTTTTTCAATGTCTGTAAGGCTTGCCAAGCACAATGCCAGGACAAGGAGGAAAAGTCCCTGTTCATCCACACGTCTTATTTTCTCAAGTTTTCTAAACGTACTGTCAGAGTGCCAACATCATTGCGTTTTAAGGCCCTCCGCAGTGACACGTTTACTAAGCCACCCTAGATGAGTTTTTGGGAGTTTTTTTTTTTTTCGAGCACTCTGAGTGAACGAGCCCTACTGCCGTGGAGATTAGAGCACAGTAAATCTGCGTCTTGATGTCGGTGGATTTAATAAATCACACATCGTTATGCCAGGACCGCTCACTTGAACTTAGAATAAGTTGTGCTGGCACACTCTGCTCTTGCGCTAAGATGCGATCATCAGGTTAATTTAGATTACTGCATGTGCTTTAATGTCATTTCACTTAGGCAGTGACAGACAGGTTTGGCTCCGTTTTTGTCTTTTGTTGTGCTTGATTTATTGTAATTGGATGCTGACATTTTTTTCTTGGCATCTCACCCCTGGCAATTGTGCTGATCTTCACTTTCCTCATCGTTTTATATAGTAACAACACTTTCCTCATTGTTTTAAATAGTAATAATCAGCTGGTGTCAGAGCGAACAGAATTAAGTGTTTATTATAATAATCAGACTGAAATCAATGCCTCCTGAAACAAACCTAACAAATATTTTTTATTTTTAAAAGAAATGCAGTTCACTAAGCCGTATCTAACACTGCAGGGTTTTTTGGGATTCTCAGAGGTTTGCTTTTGCGGCCTGCACTTGACAGGGTATGCTTTTATGATCTCTGCCGACCAAAGAAAGGCACACACTGGCCCAGCTGTGCATGTTGTGTGCATGTTGTGTGTGTGTGTGTGTGTGTGTGTGTGTGTGTGTGTGTGTGTGTGTGTGTGTGTGTGTGTGTGTGTGTGTGTGTGTGTGTGTGTGTGTGTGTGTGTGTGTGTGTGTGTGTGTGTGTGTGTGTGTGTGCGTGCGTGCGTGTATGCGTGAGTGCTTGCGTGTGTGTGTGTGTGTGTGCGTGCGTGCGTGCACGTGTGTTTGGCACAAGCATACGTCCTCTGCGCCGGCCCTCCCTCTCCCCACGGGTACTTTCTGAAAGGCTTCAGCTGCATCCAACCCAAGAACCGCTGCTGAGAAGAAGGGCTCTTTGAGCTTTTTGTGCAACAATGGTTGCTTTTTCTCCTTTTTTGTTTGGTAAGGAGGGCTTTCTGAGGGGTATATTTTGGAGGGGGGTTAGTGGGTGGGTTGGGGGGGGGGTGGTTGTGGTCCATCTGGATGTTGGTTTGGTGTCCATAAATGGCTTTTCCGGCAATAGGACGTGGACGATCAAAAAATGGTCTTTGGCCCACTCCATGGAGTGGTTTGTCCCCCCCAACCCCCCTCGCCCAGATGCTTTTATCTCAATCCAAAAATGATCCCCCCAAAAAAGATACTTCATTTTAATTAATTCACTACCTCAGATGTCTAATGCCTTTGTCCACTTTGTTCTCACTGTGGCTCACAATTTTCTGACTTCTACAGGCCTTTTATCTAACATACAGTTGCCCCATCACATGAAAGTGGGCTGCAATGCAACTTGAAACCTTTGTTGCTATGCCCAAATAAGATGCTGCCATGTGAGGGCCACCTCAGGAGCGAACATTAATATGAAATTTGGTAGGAGCGTCTTTGTTCTTTCTTGAGTCATATCTCCTGATTATTCTGGAAAAAAATAAGTACACCAGGAAAAATCTGTAGTTTCTTTGTAACTTGCCTGGGTGTCATGGCTCTGTTTCCATCCTCACTCATGGACCTCTTTCATGAAACATGAAACGTATTTCTGCCATTGTACCATACAGTTTCATTAACGACCTGGATATGAATTCAAAGGCACAGGAAATGATTATGCAACTCCTTTGAATTTGGGAAATTTAGTGCTTTCCCCTTGCACAGGTGGTAATCTTTAATTGTCCTCCTACTGTGATTTGAGCTCATGATTGAAGCTCACTGGAAGTAGAGAAAGAGCCATTAGATTACTTACGATTATTTTTTTAAACATTGTCATTGCTGAGGTGGATGGACAAAATGGATTTTTTTTTCCATTGTGAAAATCTCATTTTAATCTATGTGGAAATGCAAGAAATTGCCTTTTCTAATAGGCCTAAATAGCCTCAAATTACCATTAGCAAAACTGCCTTCCTTGGATGAAAGGTGATTTATGTTTAAAGAAATAATTAACGTCGGCCTCTTAATAGACTTGTCCTGTGGCCAGTATGACATATATTAGCTGACCTTATAGTAGTCTTCATAAATCAGAGCGGCTAGTTCTTTTGCATTTAAATCTGCTCCTAAAGCAGGCACAGTCAGCCATCTAGTCTCCCAGCTAAACAGACCTTTAGCACAAGAGACTCGTCATTGATCTGCACCAGAAGGAAAGCATTCAATCCTTCTGCTGGCGCTCAAAGTGAAACTACAAAATGGAGGATATACTGGGGGTTAATTAGAGTTAATATTTAGGGATTCATCAGCTTGAACGCTCCCCACTTTAGGCAGTATTCTTCATCCCCTCACATAATGATTGAACTCCCTAGCTGGTTCTGAAATGAGACAGCCGTGTATGATACAAGCTTTCTGCGTGAGTTCACTGGGGGTCAGTGCTTTGCCTCTGGTCACCTCTAATTATTTAATCTAATCTGAGCAGAACCGCTTTCCTTCACTGTTTTGATATTTGAATCATTTCTATGATAACAGAGTTCAAGGTCTATGTGGTTTTAAACCTACAGTACAATGTAAAGAAGGCTTATTTTACTTCCTGTTCTTAGCTGATTGCAGGTCTGCAGAGTTTGCATGCTCTCTTAACTCCTCAAAACTAATTTAGAAGTTTGTTCTCTGATCTTTTCATTTGCGTGCCGAGACGTTATTTTTATATCTAATCGATGCGCACTAGCTGCTAAAGAGTGTCTGTGAAGTTTCCAATTTGAGCATGTTTATTCTCTTGGCCTGTCTCAGGCTGATATTGGCCTGCATGTGCTGTGAGCACCCCACTCCCACTGTGGGGGGGGGGGGGGGACTCACTGGGGTAATAACAGGGGAGTGTGTGTGTGTGTGTGTGTGTGTGTGTGTGTGTGTGGGGTGCCGTATGGGTGCACGCAGGAAGCCACTGCGACATGTTTTTGTTTTCCATCAATTGTCAAACATAAATTAGTTTCAATGAAAAGGTAATTTCAGTTTCTTAACCATTCTGGAATGAGTTTGCGATGGTTTTTTTTTGCAGCCATGAATAAAACTCAGAGGAAACCTGATAACCACCGGAGCCATTAAAATCATTCATGTGTGACTTATGCCTCGCAAAAATCCTTCCCGCATACCAAAGGGTGCGGCGAAATGCAAGAGTGCTCATTTTGTTTTGTAACTGCTATTGATTTTGCTCTCATCCCTCCCATGCACCCTACCTGGGTGGATCCAATGAAGCCACACTGTATCCTATTAATGTTTCCATTTGTTTGTTTTCATCACAAAGAATTCATCAAGGGCTTTTACAAAGGAGACTGCATTTTTTAAAGACTCTCTTGCCATCACAATGGTATTTTTCATGCAGTTCCATCACCTTATTTTTATATTGAAGATTCAGATCCCTTTTTTATCCATGTAATGTAACTTTGTCCAGACATGTCATTGTTTTTCTGTCTGCCATTTTAAATTTAGCAAAGAAATAAAATAAAATCATCTTTAATGTTTGTTTGTGCTCTCGTCTTGCTTTGTTTGTGATGTATGCAGCCTTGCAAAAGTAGAGACCACATGGGGCTCCATAGCTCAAAATGTCTAAAGTGCTATTCAGAGATCAAAAAGTGCACTGCGATGGCTTGTGCCATGTTTATCTCCTCTGCCTACTAGGATATGAAGTTTTGTACCTGAACTTGGTTTCCGATAAACTTTCTAGCAGTCGGTGTATTTTTTTGTCATTTCATGATGCCGTGGCCTCCTCAATAAACTCACCCAGCAGGGGTCCCTGTAGCCGGGGGCAGAGCCTTGAGCTGTTTTTTTCTTCCAACACAACCGCAGCCAGCCACAGCTCAGCATGGCTCATAGCATGGCTTCTTGCTGGCCTTCAGAAAATGCTAATTGCCCGAATCTGTAATTCCGTTGGTGCCATTTCATTTATGCAGTGTTTCCTACGCCACTTGTAAACAGACCACATTACAGTGTAATTGTATGTCACTGGCATGTGTTCAGCATGTGTGATTCTCCTGTCGGCAGTGTGTCACCGTGGAGGCGTTTGACATTTCCATGAGCAGGTCTCTGCGGTAGCACTTCTCCTGTGACTGACCCACTTCTCTTTCTTTGTCCTCCCTTCTCCTTCTTTTCTCTCTCTCCCTCCCTTCTTCCCTTTTAGACCTGGAAAACTTCAAGACCCACAGACGGAGCTCGGTGTCGGTGCGTGAAGGGCAGGGCGTGGTGCTCCTGTGTGGACCTCCCTCCCACTCCGGAGGTAAACACAACCACAACTGGACATGATTTATGAGGCCCTGACTCTCCACTGCCAGAGCCCTCTGTGATATTTGTTGTTGTTCATATTTCAAAAATTGCATCTCAATTTTGGAGGAGAAACTTTTTTTAGCCGGGCGCACTGGAAGTAGCAGAGCCTCAGAGCTTCAGGCAGGCAGGCAGGCTTGTCAGTGCCATGCTGTTATTCACATTGCACAGAGCTGCTTGGGTATGTCAGCTTGGGTAGGCTAGCCTGTGTGTGTGTGTGTGTGTGTGTGTGTGTGTGTGTGTGTGTGTGTGTGTGTGTGTGCAGATTTGTCTCTTCACTCCTCGCTGGTGGCCAGAGAAGTTCTCACACCACAGCATTCGTGCGGCACGACTGAATCACAACCCTAGCCTTGTGTGCCATGGCATCGGCAGCGGGCATCTCTTCACCCCGCCAGATCCTGCGGCTCCTGACCACGCCGACCACCACGTCCTTCCGCCTATGCATCTCCCCCACCGTGGTCCCCTCGTGCCTAATTGGCTTGCCATAGCCTCCTCCCCAAACTGCAGCGCTCGTTTACGGGCTCCTATCTGCTTGATGGCCTCAATTAATTAACACAGCAGCGTGTGATTGTGTGTGCTGTGTGTGTGCTCTGTGTGTGTGTGTGTGTGTGTGTGTGTGTGTGTGTCCACTTATTAATGGCACCAGCCTTGTAGTTCATTCAAAAACGCTATATTAACTCCATATGCAGTTGCAGCCCTTGAAAAGCACCACTTCCCAGGGTTCGCCTTGCTTATTAAAGCTTTGAAACACAACTAGTGTTGGGAGCTGGGACCTAGAGTCTTCACGGGGGCTGTTAACATGATAAAAATGAAAAGAAAATACAATTTGACCCCCCCCCCCACCCCACCCCACCCACTGCCTTGCCTCTGTCAACAGTATATTTTCTAAAGATTAGACATATTTTGTTGACAAAAGTGTTTTTTCTTGTTTTTCTCTTTCTTGCAAATGTGTTGTGTAGTTTTGCTGCTTTATTCTGAATGTTGCTGTAGTGCTGCATGTTAATATAGGGCACTGATAGGGTATGGTGTTGATATGTCCAGGACATGGGAAGTCCTATCAGCGGAAACAAAGCACATTTGATGGATGAGACCTCAAACGTTGAGACAGCGTGTAAGCAGTGGCAAAGCGACGAGGGAGATAAAAGAGTATCTGATTAGTTTCTTGGCTGCTCCGAAGAAGCCGCTCTGTACTTTTTTTATCGCCGTGTGCCAGAGCACCACAGGGTTGTCATCTCCATTTTGCAACAACAACGGAAAAAAAAAAAAACAACAGAAGAAAAACTTTACACACGAAACACGAGACTGTTTGAATGCATTTCTATAGAGCCGAGGAGACAATGCGAGCTTGCATGTTACTTTGGGGATTTTTCCCCCTTAGAAATATTTGTCCTCTCATTTTCTTAACACTGGAGAAACTGCAGCAGAGACAACAAAGGCGGGCGAAGCACAAATGTGCCCTGAAAGGCCTGCTTCTCTCTCTCTATTTGTGTTTGTGTATATCTCAAGCAGCCCCAGCCCATGGTAATCTAAAGAATTGCCTGCCAGTTGGGCTGTGAATTAGCGTGCTGACAGCTTTGAGAGAGAGATAGGACTCTCACTCCTTTCCACCCCAAGGCCTTCTCTCCATTACCAGGTCTAAACAAAATGTTTGGGCTTTCACTGGCTTTGACATTTTTCAGACTATTCTAGAAAAAAAAGTCCAATGAAAAAAATAAACGAGGACATTAAGTCCTCATTGCATAAAAGAACTCTCTGAAGGGTCACTCTCATGTGCTTGGAGGGTTTTCAAATTTAGGGTATTAAGATATCTGACGACAGTGATGGAGTTTCGCTTAGTGTCCCTCAGCCATACACATCTCTAGCTTACGTATCCTTCATCAGGGTGTTTATTTTTAAAGGCTTCTCTGTCCAACTCTAGTCCATCTTTGGCTTTGGAGGGTGATCCATGATGATTTTACTCAGATCTGATTTAGACGTTTCAGACCTTCGGGGTTTCTCCCTGCGTGCAGTGATGAGTCCGATGGTGACTCAGAGGAGAGAGAGGAGACTTTGGAAACTGTCAATTAGAAGAATGTTTCATCTTGAACTAGCTGAACCTTTGTGTCACTTTATACCAGACCCCGAATATGAAGTGTGACTATTATATAGCAAGACTGCTGTTGTGACTATAAGAGTTTAGTATGTTTTAGTATGTTTGTATGCAGTCTCAAGATTATAATCTTAGGTTTATGGGGGTCTGTGTGGTCTGCAGTTAGGGATTTGGTCTTAATACATTAATGTAAGAATGTTTCATGCATTTATGCCATTATCCATCATTTTTAAATACACCAACTCTTTACGTACTCTGAGGTGTCGTGGTGTAGGTGTGTTTTTCTTTATTGCTTTTTTTTGGTCTTTTGTTTTTTAAAAAAGAGTTCTTCTTCAATTCTGAAGTGCTGTTGGTGGCAGAAATTGGAAGAGGCTGTTACTCTCCCCTCCCACTTTATCAATCGCTGAGTCACAAGGAAGAGCAAGAAAGCTGTCAGCAGCATATTCTGCAAAATGTTCAAATCAGCCCCTGCCAACACACACACACACACACACACACACACACACACACACACACACACACACACACACACACACACACACACACACACACACACACACACACACACACACACACAAACAAAAGAGGTCTAAATTAGAAAGCTGAGGATGCCGAGCCCTGTGCACTAAAACATCAGCCTTTTCTACAGAGCAATCATCGCGCATGTCACAACTACCCACAGCATGTCCGCCAAGCCCAGACAGACGCCGGCCAGTTTGACGTTGACGCTGACCCGCCCTGACATTCCGAGTTACCACGGAGACTCCTGCATGTGGGTGCCTGTGCCGCTCTAATGAAAAGGCCCATCCACAGAGTATGGGTGGTGCCCGATATCTCTCTCTCTTTTTTCCTTCTCCCTCTCCCTCTCCCTCTCTCTCTCACTATCTCTATTTCTCTCTCACATCATGGCAGCAGTGCTGGCTTATTCATTACCGTATGTTCTCAGGTCTTAAGTGATAGACCTCCAGGCTGGAGAAGGTGGAGGAGGAGGAGAAGGAGGTGGAGGAGGAGGGGAGAGGAGGTGCCTTGAGGATGTTGCCCCTGAAGCTCGCCGCTTGAGGCTGGGATGGGCTGGGATGCGATGGGTGGCCAGACAGTCTGGCCCTGGGATGCGTAATTCCTCGCAGGCAGCCGAAGCAGACAGCTGGCCAGTAGCTCCCCCTCCCTTCACTGTCCCCTCACAGAGCCGCCCGCCACCCACCGCACGCTGAGACCACTCCAGCATGCAGATTGAGCTGTGTATAATCTACAGCAGGCCTGAGACCAGGGAGAGATGAGAGATGAGGGAGAGAGACAAAGAGAGAGAGAAATGGAGAGAGATGGAGAGAGAAAAAGGGGTGAAGTGAGAAGGAAGGAGGGATAAAAGTAGAAGGAGACGGTCTCACATTGGAATATTGTTTGCACGAGTAATAGTTGATAAGCTTGATAAACTAGGTGAGGGTAGCTCGTGGAGTGTGTTTGTGTACTTGTGGCTGTACGGAGAATTTGTTTGCCAACACACACACACACACACACACACACATGTTGTTTTGTGTTTACGTGTGGCCCACACTGTTTGTCCATTTGAGATGCCATAGCTTCATGCACAATTAGATGCAGGGATATCACTTTTCATGATCTCTCTCCACACCCTGAAAGGACTGCGTAGTCAGAGGTACGCACGCTGATTTCCACGCGGCGCGCAGCTCTCTTTCAGATTCAAATCTTCAAAGAAGCTCATTTGCCACACCTGTTTTCAGAGGCCGGCTGCGCCTTATTCAGTGCCAGCCATGAGCGGCGTGATAATATTTCTGAGGCGATTTTTATACTGACTCACCTCATTTAAATGGTGCTTATGCTCAAGTGAGAGGCTCTCTCAGCTTGGTCCAGCTTGGGTGACCGTGGCAGTGGTCATGATCCATGCACAGCTCACTGGCGTTGCCCGTGCTCCGGACTGGACATTATGACAATGAGATTTGATTTGGCATGAGATTTGGAGAGCTTCATCTGCATAATACCTCCTGAGTTGCTTCAGCTGAGTAGTCCAACAGCATGGCTGGATAATGTAAAGTAGTTACCAGGGTAATGATTAAAGTACTGTTATAAAGACTTCTTATGGGGGTAAATAGTTTTTTTCAGTTAATGTACTCTATATATCTTCAAAAACATGTTTTATCAGATGGAAGTGTGATGGAAATATCCAAGGCACTCCTGTCTTATAAAAATATAGAACTCCTTTGTTTAGATGGCTATTTCATAGTGAGATTAAACATTTAAAAATGTTTTTACATTAATTAAATTAAAACATTTTGTATGTAAGTTGAAAGTGAGCAGCAACCCAGCTGTAGTGACACAAACGGCTTTCTTCAGATACATTTCAAACAGACATTTTTGTGTACCGTACATGTGGAAAACTAGCTGTCTGTATAGTCTCTTAAATAATGTAGCATAGATGCACCTGCAAAAGTGGATATTGTATAAATATCAGACGGGCTATTGGAACAGGTGCTGGCAAAGCAACAAAATATATGAGTCTCTGGAAATACAACTAAATGTAAACAAACAATGCTAAGACAGCAGGGAAGGCTAAACTCATCATCATATCTAGTGGGTCTCACCTGATGAGTGCTAAGATGACATTCTGTTGAGAGATGTATATTTTTAATAGTCTCTTTGTAATAAAATGGCTCTACCATTTAATTTATGTACAGAGTGAGTTGGTTTTCAGTGTCACCTGCTATTAATAGTTGGCTTATTGGGAGCATGTAGAAGATGAATAGTTGGTTCAGGAGAGGGAACCTGGAGGCTTATCGTTGTCATTATGGCTTTCTTAGATTCATGGCTTGACCAAGAGGTTTGTAAAAATCTCTCCATTGGCCTGAGGAACTGAGGTTTTTTTTGGCAGAATCATTATTCAGGTAGTCATTGTAAAGACTGGCATAATACCAGGATTTGGATGTTGTGGAATATCAGTTCTGTAATGAAAAATGAGCAGGGTTTGAATGCTGTGAAGAGAGCTTTTTGGTGCATTTTGAACTTTTATGATCTACATGCTGCGAGTACTGAGATTGGTTTCATATCCATTTTGAATATGCCTTTAGGTCCAATTTCATGACTCATTCACTCATTACTGAAAATATTGCTATTGCTGATGGTGAATGGGTGCCTCAGTAACTAACATGAGTTTGTTTATTTCTATGCTGTGTTGACTTCTTGTCAAATATATTTAGAGACATATTTAGATTTATTTTTTTTTGCATTGAACCTGTGGCCTTTTGCGTTTTGAGTTGTTGTGCCTGTCTGTACTAATTCAGCTAATGAAACTTTTTAGTTTTCTAAGCTAATGTATCCAGTAATGGATGCAAAAAGGTGAAGTATTTGCGATTTTTCAGGTGCTTTTATCTAAAAGACTGACTTGCAAGGTTGGGTATCAAATCCAGGTGCATGGTTTCTAAGGCAACGATACACTGCAGCCCCAAATATGTCTCTCTATATGTATTTGAATGTAGCTATCTATGTCAAACTCTATGTACAAATATAGTGAATTAGCTACATGCACTTTACTATAACACTGTATGACTGGAGTCTGGTGATACTGTAGAGATACATTTTCAGAGGCACATAAAATTATACACATAAACACATATTATACACATAAAATAGATTTATGGTCATGTTTTTGCATGTATGTATTCACCTGTATAAAATCTCCCTGAGGCCCGAACCCTCATCCGGCTGTTGCCCTGTGTGCCCATTGTTCAAGAAACTACCTGTAGTCTGATATGATCTGAGCTTTGTGGCCTGGCGCGCTATCCTACTGGAAGCAGCCATCAGAGTCCCCCTGGATACTCTAGCGGTGGTGCTTGCACTCGTATCTCCCAGTGTGCACTGCTGCGTTTGAGGCATGTGAAGTGTTTAGCCTAACAGCAGAGGCCAAGATTGTGTTCTGAGTGTGTTCTGAGACGGAAGGGGCAGGATCCCCCTGCTAGCAGTGTGTGTGCTGCCAATGCAAACCACATTATGACACTCTGCTCACTGTGTGTGTTTATTGTGTGCCTATATCTCACTTTCACTGTGTGTGTGTGTGTGTGCATGCGTGCGTGTGTGTGTGTGTGTGAGAGACAGAGAGAGTGTGTGTGTGTCAGAGAGAGAGAGTGTATGTGTGTGTGTGTGTGTGTGTGTGTGTGCATGCGCATGTGTGTGTTAGAGACAGAGAGAGAGTGCGTGTGTGTGTCAGAGAGAGTGTGTGTGTGTGTGTGTGTGTGTGTACTCCAGTGTTGTTGAGCATGCGTCCCTTGTCCCCCAGCTCCTCCGGGGGCCGTCCTGTTCCAGTGCGTAAACACACGTCCTCCTCCTCCGCGCCTGCAGGACATCGGTCCGTGGGGACAGCCTGCGCCACTGGCTCCGAGAGGGAGAAAAAACAACCAATCATGACTCAGGGTCCAGTAGCAGAATGCAGGACTCCACTTAGTTCTCTCTCTCTCTATCTCTCTCTCCCTCTCCCTGTGTGTGTGTGTGTGCTTTGTATGTGTGTTCCCCGTGTGTGTGTGTGTGTGTATGCATGCATGTGTATTCATGTGTGAGTATGTGGTTTATGAGTGAGTGTGTGTGTGTGTGTGTGTGTGTGTGTGTTGTATGTGTGTTCCCCGTGTGTGTGTGTGTGTGTGTGTGTGTGTGTATGCATGCATGTGTATTCATGTGTGAGTGTGTGTGTGTGTGTGTGTGTTTATGAGTTTCATGTATGTGTTTGTGTGTGTGCGCACATGCATGCATGCCATGTGTGGCCAAGCAGTAGCCTCCTCTCCTCTTCTCCATTCTCGGGGCCAGCATTTCCCAGCTGCTCTAATTACATTCAACACTCTCCTAAACAGAAAATAATTGCTTCTCATTCACTATTTGGGGAGCGGGTGTGAAGACCGCTGCTCGCTGGAGAACGGGAGCGAGCGAGCAGGCAGGCGGGGGGGTGCCGCTCTGCTGCGGCGAGATGGAGGGCAAGTTTGCTTCGCAATCTATCAGTTACCAAGTGACAGAACCTTGTGGTCTGATTAGAGTAGCGCTCGTGTCATGGGAAGGTTAGCCGCGATTAAATCAAGCCATGAAATATTCACTCGACTGAGTGATTGATAGCGTTGTGGAATCATAGCTCTCCTATGTAGGAAGCTTGGCCGGAATGTTTTGAAGCTATTTATAAAGAAGCTGGTGCGCTATGTTATCATTATACAGTTCTGATATTTGCATTTGATATATTTTTCATGGAGTGATCCAACCATGTATTTTAGTTGCTGGTGGTTTTAGAGTAGCCGTGGTCGTTCTGTAACAATTCGCCCATATTCAAAAGAACTGGTTGCCACTAACCGCCCATGTCGCAATATTGCGACAAGCGTCATTACTGAATAAAACAGACGATATACGCGAGTGCAGTGTAAAATCTCATTTGTACTCTTGACCACTAGTTGGCAGACACCCAGAGCTTCGATTCAAGCTCAACCTTTTTTTTCAAAGTTTTCAGGAAGCTCGCGAAAACACCATAGACAGTAAAAGATAAACACGCGAGAAACACACGAAGAAGACGTGCATTTCCTCCATAACGCGGAAGCAATGCGGGCCTTAGTTTTGCACAAATTGAAGCAGATACACCAAATGTTGAAAAAGAAATTCACGTGTGATGAAGTCTTGGGTCTGTTATTCACCTATTCTGATTCTGAAGGAGAATATAGATCTGCCTTTTGGAGAATATGATCGATCGTCTAGCCTATTGACTGATAGTTACGGAGCGTCTGTGAATGGAGGTGCGTCTTTTTCGACAGTGTCCACTAAGCATACCATGCTTATTTCGACCCTCTGCCCAACATAGCTGGAGGTGCCAGTGACAGTAGTGATGATAGTGTCCGTAATGGACGTGGTATAGACAGCAGGGGTTGTAAAAATAGGGCTCTGAAGAACTTCAAAGTCACCCGCGATATGGAACGGATTTGACCAGGCTACTTTATTGTATAGTAGCATAGGGTTTGTGATTATAGTAATAGTTTACTATTGTTGGTTTAAATGTGACTGTTTTCCTGTTCCAGTGACGTCATAATATGCAAATTAGATGAGTAAATTTATCTCCTTCATAAACTTCTGGTCATAGCCTACTCAATGATTTTCACATTTACAGTAGGACTTTATCTCTGACCACTTGCAAGCCATGGCCTTTTGAAATTTTGATGTAAAAATCCAATTTATATTTTTTAAACCCTGGCGGTTAAAGGGTTTTAAGGTTACTATTCTAGTTAATCGTTCTAGCTCAATGCAGACGAAGGCCTCAGTTTATCTTAACTTAAACTGGCAAAAGGCCTTGCCTTCCTCTTAACAACAGTGTATATTAAAGTAAAAACTATCTTACAGAAAGAAACCCAAACATATGAGATGGATTCACTTTGTATTGTAATGAACGAACTCGCGGCCACTCGGCACGCAACTGAAGGCCCGACACACAATTAACAACAAAGTAGCAGATGATTCAAACAGTCCAAAACACAAACGTAATCCCCGGAATAGGAAAGAGTTGTTGCGCTTACAGTCTGTTGAGAAGTCGTTCTCCATACGGTTGCGAAACGCAATCTCACCAAAACACGCACATTAGGAAAAAGGATCCTTTGCTTGCTGTAATCCAATGATTTTGGAAAAAAATATAATCCAACGATCGCGGATAGCAAGAAAGAGTCAGGTATGTTCAGCATGCAAGGCCTCTAACGCGCGTTACTCTATACACCAGCCGGCTTCACACAGGTAACTCTCGGGGACGAGCACTCTCCTCGCGCCTCCATTTAAGTGCAATAAAAGTCACTCCTACCCAAAACGCATATCCAACAGTCAGCTGTCATCAAATGTACATACATGGCATATTACATAGAGAGAAAGTAGTAACACATTTTCATTCAAACAACCATGTAAAAAGGTGATTTTGGCAACCTTTACAGTTCAAGGTCAACAGTTGTTGTAAAAGAAGTCTATACCATAGGTTTTAGTTGAGGTGCTGCGTTGAAGTGCAGTCACTGTAATTCAGACTCTCCCTCAAAGGATAAGGGCCATTGTGGCATATGATCCCCCAGACAGACCAGGCAGTCGATACATCCAAGAATTGCTTCACAGGCGTTCAAAGCTGTGGCGTTGGGTTAGGTGAGGTGGGGTGTGTGTGTGTGTGTCTCTGTGTGTGTGTGTGTGTGTGTGTGTGTGTGTGTGGTTGTCCTCTCTGGTTTTAAGTTACACATGTTCCCTCCACTGTCCCTGAACGCCATGGAACCCCCCCACACACACACACACACACACACACACCAACCCCCTATTCTCCCTCTCCGTCCCTTCATCCCTCCATCCTTCTCTCCGTCTCCGATGTAGGTCAGTTCTTGGTGGCTCATCCCTTTTTTGTGTTTCCGAGGTCGGTCATCGGGAGGGAATAGCATTACTGTAGCTGTGTACAGACCAGGGCTGACACGCTCTGTCACGGCTGATGCAGGGCCCGCAGCCTGAGTGGCCCGGGCATCTCTGCGGAGCTGACCGCGTCGTTGTGAAGCTCCAGTGTTCTAACGGGAAAATGTAATTCAGGAGCGCTCGCGTACTGCCAGGTAATCACTGTAATGCGCTGGCATCTGAAGGTGGGCATGCAGAGATACGCTAAACATTTCAGTATCCGTAATGTGCTCGCAATAATGGATATTGGACAGTGTATCTGATTATGTGTGTGTGTGTGGGTGTGTGGGAGTGAGTGTGTGTGTGTGTATACGAGCGCGCTGAACATGTGTGTCATTTTCAGTGCACTAGAGAATCAAATTATCTTCCCTCGGCTCCCTCAGTCACTTTGGATCAGGGCAGAGCAGGGAGCTGAAAGCCTGTCACTTTCTCTCCCTCCCTTTCTCTCTCTCTCACCCTCTCTCTCTTTCTCTCTCTCTCTCTCTGTCTCACTCTCTCCCCCCATCGCCGAGCATCCCACATTAATGGGCTGCCTGTGTGACCTAGCCGTGATCTTTGTATTACTCAATTACTCTGTTTAGCACAGGACCTAATGCAGCTGACCTCCATCTCCTAATGGAGGGAAGACCTTTTAGGTGCACTCGAGACTGAAATCGCCCCTTTCCCCCCGCCAGAGACACGCTAAGAATAGAGAAAGCCTCCTGTGGGCCACTTCTTCCTCCTCATCTCTCCTTCTTCCTCCTCCCTGGCCCCTTGGCCCCGTGGCTGTGAAGGCATGGACCATGTTCACTCTGTCTCGCCTTGTAAAGAAATGGAAGGAAAAGAGAGAGCGAGAGAGAGAGAGAAAAGATGGGGAAAGGACATTTCTCAGAGCCCGGAGCGAACTCAGTGGAAGTATGCTGCACTCTGTGGCATAGTCAAAGTGGCACTGTGGCCTTTTTCTTTGTTCTCGTTTTGTTTATTTCTCAGTTAGTTACTGTTTTTTCCCCCGTGGAGAGTTGCAGATTCATCTTAGCTGTCAGCAGAGTTTGTTTGTGAAGGGCTTGGAGTCTTCCGTAAATTAAATGTCTACTACCTGTTCGATGTTCAATACGACCCCTCTTGGGAACCTGTGGGTAATGAGTTTGTGTTCGCTCAACGCTACTTTGGGTTGTTAAATTTTCAACACAACAATTAGTACCCTTTTTGTTCTGTTTTTTTATATATATAACTCCCAGCATGCTGCGTTGAGGAAAGTAATTAAGAATGCACACATTGTTGTCAGACGGAATTTTTTGCATGTATTATTAATACTAGATGATGATCAGGCTGCTGCATCAGAATTAATATTTATTAGAAGCTGACATTGATCACGCATAATCAGGATGAAAGGATTTTTCCTTGCAGATACAACACCAGCCTCTCCAGAATCTGGCCTGTCGTAAACAAACTTCCCAATAACCTCTGCCTCGCTACTGTTATTGGACCCTCATCCCTCTCACCCATTCTCCCTGTCTTTGATCGATGGCTTGTTTTGTCTGTTGATGCAGACCTACTTTCCTTTTGTTTCTAGTAATTATTCTTCCCGCTGAGATGAATATGTATTGTGTTTATAAAATGCTGCCTCTGCACAGGTGTCCCATGGGGCCGAGCTGCAGGGCCGAGCCCGAGGGGGGGGGGGGGATTTGTGATGTCCTGCGGAGTGTTGATATTAATCGCTTTAGATGCTGTAAGCAAAGCCAAGAGGCTGCTTTTAATTGTTGGCTCCAAACACTGTCACTAATAGACACATTAGGAATGCTTGTGCAAGCATCTTAAATCATTTGTCATTAAGCCCAGATCTAACAGTTTGCCCTGGTCAGGACACTCCTTTGTGGAGATATAGTTCTGCTCGTCTCGCTACTTTGATTAGACTTCTAATGGAAAAATAACAAGTCTCTCTCCTGTGTTCTGATTTCCTCATGCATTCAAAATTTGGCCTCCAAGTAACAGCGTATAAAATGTGCTTTTATCCCTAAAGCCCCATTTTTTTCCCTTTGGTACTCAGTTCTAAGACAACTCTGCAAGCTTGCAAATGCAAGTCCAGCCGTATAAGGGTAAATTCTCCATGTTGTACTCGATTGTAGTAATTTCATAATTTCAGCATTTCTCTCCCAGAAAAGTGCAGTCCTCTTTATTGGGCCCTACATGGTATGTACATTTGCTGCGAGTCATTTAGGATATACTGTGCCGCCTGCTCTTTTCATTTCGTGTTGACTCCTCAGAACGCTTTTGCAACCTTTGCAGTCTTTGCCATAATGTGCTCTGTATTTTGTCAGCATCTGACACGTCTCTCAGGGGACTCTTCAAAGTGAAAACTCCCACTTCCCTTACATATCATCTTTTAGAGAGAGGGAGAGAGAGAGAGCGATAGAGAGAGAGAGAGAGATAGAGAGAGGAACACTCCACCACACTGTGGATTAGTCAATGTGGCATTTATATTCTGTTTTAGGATGGTGAGAATTGGGTAGCTGAGCTCGGTCAAGGGAAAGGGGATGAACATGTTTAGGTGGTGGGGTTTTTTTTGTCAGAGGGTTTGTTGTTTGTTTTAGATATATTGCTCTTCTGTGCTGTAAGTAGAACTTGACTCATATATGTTTCTCTTTTTCTCTGTCTCTTTCTCTCCGTCTGTCTTTCTTTCTGTGTCTGTCTCTCTTTCTACACCCCCCCACCCTCTCTCTCATTCTCTCTTTCTGTTTCTGTCTCTCTCTCTCTACACTACTGCAGTAGTGTACCTTGGCTATTATTTAGATAGATAGATAGATAGATAGATAGATAGATAGATAGATAGATAGATAGATAGATACTTTATTGATCCCCAAGGGGAAATTCAAATTTAATTAAATATACATCTACATGTAAGGTTCAATAAGGTTACTTAGTTCATTAACTGTATTGTTAGTGCTGATTAATTATTTCGATTTAGTATTATTAATTCAGTCAAATTCTCACAGGATGCTAGATTAAGCTTTTTGGATTTCCTGAAAAAACATCCACTCTTTATTTGCTTTAGTGTTTGTGTTTTAATATTTCTGTGCTCAAGGACCTTGACTATGAAGAGACCCTCCATAATTAGTTTCTGTTCATCTGTAATTGCCAGCGACTTTTCAAACACAACACTTATTTACACCTGTAAGCAATCGAACCAGGTGCACAGCAGCGTGAATGTGGTCACCCATTAGCAAGGCTGGAATATAATGAACAATTACGGCGAAATTGCTGTTTACCTTCTGCGGAATACACCGCAGTCTGAATTCAACTGTGTGCATACCTGAGATGAAAAAACATGCCAAAGAAACAAAAAAAAATGGCATAAAAAGATCAATCTATGTTGCAAAAACAAACTGATGATCAAGAGAAATTAGTGCAGATGGGGAGACGGCGGCTCTCCCCCCGGAGCACGCGCACGCGGTGCTAACATCTCGGCAGTCGCTAACACTCCCGCTTTGTGGGTGCCCACTGACTGTGAGCGCCTCCTTCTCCACCAGAGAGAAAGGCAGGGGGAAGCGTGTAGCATCCCAGCAGGTGGGGGAAGAAGGAGTAGAGGCTTGGCCTGCTTAGGAACAGATTGCTTCCCCTCTTCCACCACCACCACCACCCCTCCACCCTTCACCGACACCACCACCTTCTCAACTCAACCCATCTCTCTGTGGC
Source organism: Alosa pseudoharengus (assembly GCF_046254945.1). Lineage (NCBI taxonomy): Eukaryota > Metazoa > Chordata > Actinopteri > Clupeiformes > Clupeidae > Alosa > Alosa pseudoharengus. Next base: position 8,770,378 of record NW_027468837.1, on the reverse strand, counting down.
CCTCACCTTTAGTGTGTAAGTAGAGCATGCGGGCCCAGGTGGACGTGGTCCTCAGAGGCCGCTCCCTCTCCCTTTCCTCTGCGGTCTGGGGAGCGAGTAGTGGAGCGGAGCGCCGGTGCGCATCCCGTCCCCGCTGTGATAAATGACCAGCCAGTTAGAGACAGGCAAAGCAAGGGATCCTCCAAGAGTGTTTTGTTTAATTACCGGCCCGCTAACGAGTGAATAGGTTTGATTAGGCCCAGCGGGGGTGGGGAGATGCTACGTGTCTGTAAGGTAGAAGGGCACCAGGCATCGGAGCTGCTGATTGGAACGCCGTGGCAACCGGAGGGTGAGACGGATTATCATGCAAAGTCAAGCTGCACGAGGAGGGCTCAGAGACATACACACACACACACACACACACACACACACACACATAAGGGACACAGAGACACACACACACACACACACAGACATACATACACACACACACACACACACACAAACACACACACACACGCACACACACATAAGGGACACAGAGACACAGACGCACACACACACGGCTAAGCCTTAATCAGTGCTATTGATGAGATCTCCAGGTATGGTGAGCTCTACAGATGAATGCCTATGAATGAGAATCTCAGCAGTTGGACTCACTGCTGCCCCACCACATCTGCCCTCCCTACTACCAATGTGCACTGGAGACAAAGTCCCACGCTGTTTTAATGCCAATCCTTTATAAAACAGGAGCTTTACACTTTCTCTCCTGTAAATGACACATTCACACGATACCCATCATGCTAGGGCTCAAAAGAGACATGGCATCATACAGTATTTCTCTTAATCATCCAAAATGGTTGGAAGCATTAAGCAGAATATGAATACTGGTATAATCCAGTTAAAACTGTCAAGAGCAATCATTACATGCTATATGATTGACAATGATTTGTATTATCACAATTAACTTTTTGGAAATAGTAGTTGTCTTGTTTATAATCGTATAGGGCATCAGGGCTGTGTGCATATGGTCCATGGATACAGCAAAGGTTGTTTTTTGACACAAAAGCATACATGTTGAGGTTCTGGGTATTTAAATAACTTAGGAATATTAGGTGTCTTGCTATAGTGGAATGTTATGTGGCTCATTCAGTGAATACCACTGTTCCTCCTTGTTGCAGTTGTTTGGTTCAGTGTGGCTATAACAATTTTTTTTTTTTAAATTAGAAGAGATAGCTTACACGCTGAGACACCAACCACGCAGTAATTCCATTCCTCTGATACAGTGCAGGCCTTTTTTTACATTTTCTTTTTTTTTGCGGCAGCTTAGTTATCATCTTGCTGACCCTCACTGACATTCATTTTCACCCTGGCATGAAGCCCCTCTGGTAATTTGGCAGTTCACGGGGGGCAGAGGACTCTTGAGAACACCCCACATCTGCTGCCCAGCAACAACACTCCTGCACAGAAGAGAAGCACACTAAAGCCATGGATTCGTGTGTGTGTGTGTGTGTGTGTGTGTGTGTGTGTGTGTGTGTGTGTGTGTGTGTGTGTGTGAGTGTGTGTGTGTGTGTGTGTGAGTGTTTTCAAATTTCAGTATAGTTGCATTTCAGACTGTGTGTTGATATAAAGCAACATATTTTCTTAGAGAGATTCAGAAATAACAAATTATTAGTAATAAATAATATGTTTTTGTTTTTCATCTTTTGTATGAGCAGGTCTGACGTTTTCCTGGATTTTCAACAAGTACCCATCAGTGGTGAAACAGGATAGCCGTCGCTTCGTGTCCCAGGAGACGGGTAATCTTTACATAGCCAAGGTGGAGCCGTCCGATGTGGGCAACTACACCTGTGTGGTGACTAACACTGTCACCAAGACCAGGGTGGAGGGACCTCCTACTCCATTAGTGCTACGTTCTGATGGTGAGACCCAATCCTGTTTCATGTCTCCATCTGCACTGGTCGTCATAACACAGTGTGTGTGTGTGTATGTGTGTGTGTGTGTGTCTGTGTCTGTGTGTTTATGTTTATGTTCATATTTGTGTTTGTGTGCGTGTGTTTTTGTGAGTGTCTGTGTCTCCCTGTGTGACCTATTGTTTTAGGGATGGCTTCCTAGATGCTTCTAGAACTCTAAAAGAAAATCAGATTCAAAGACAATCATCTCAAATATCAGTATGCAACATCAAAACATCGGCAATGGCTTAAGCCGTTTTTTTCAAGGAATACAAATTATGACCAAAGGTTAATGAGCTGTTTCTTTGCAAATTAAGGATGGCCTGGTAGCATGTGTTTTGCTGTTCCTAGACTGGCCTTATCAAAAGGCTCGCTAATGAAAAGGTCATTTGTCTCAAGGTGATCTTAAAGTGAACTCTGGTTTTTGCTTTGATATGGTTAAGTTAAAAATAGTCCTCATGCTCATCCACATAAGGCCTTAAAGGGACAGTAGAAGAGAAAGATCGTGCTATAGTTGGCTATAGGTTGTTATAGTGTGCTTTAATGCATAAGCTAACCGTGCTTCTCACTGGCATAACAGCCATGGGTCTCAATGGACTGGTCTTCTTCAATTGTATGAGTTTCTCATGCTATACACTTTTGTTTGATACAGCATTGCATTCCAATGAGTGCTGGTAAACTCTTTCCCCATCACAAACAGAACAGATTGCCGTGTATTCAGTTGTGGAATGGAGCCAGGGCCTGAATACAGATAACATGGCTAGACTCTAAGAGACCCTTTTTTGTCCATATTGGTATTTCTTTGTCAGCATCTTTGTTTGTTTACCTTCCAGCTGCCAAGGAAGAATTTCAGTCATTATTAATGAACTGACGGACAGTATGATGGTGTTTGACGCGGAGACCTCAGCTTACATTTCTTGCCAGAAACAGCCCCCTTTTCTATAAAATAGCAGCATGGTCGATGTTTACAGATATATGGAGAGCCGTGGCAGACCGTGCCATTCACATTGCAGCCTGCCTCACCCACAGAGGAGCACTGCCTTCACCCTCTGGAGTCTCGTGTCTCGGGAGACCCAGAGGCAGCCGCTTGTGCACATAAACAGCTCTTGAAGCGCTGCCATAGACGAGCATTATTCCTGTCTGTACTCAAAAAGTGAGGTGGGAATTGCCTGGCTTAAATCAGCACGCGCACTGGTGTGTTGCACCATATGTTTGTGCGAGTTATAATTAAGCAAAAACAAGCTGCAGTCTCAGATCTGTCTGTTTTATACAGATATTTCCTAAACCCTGGGGTCTGCGCTGTTATTTGTGGCAGATTTTTCCTTTAAAAATATCTGCTTGTGTGCAAGGAACCCCTAATCTTCTATTTTACATGGCTTTCATTAAATTAACTGTTTTTTTTCTGACTATAAAATCAGTCGGCACTTAATCGGCTCTTCGTGCCAAACGAATGTAAATCAATCTAGTTGTCAGTCTGTCTCTGTACTATCGGCACCCACAAGGGTCAAAGTTGGCGTGTGCAGCACAAGGAAAAGGTTCTAGGAGGAGACTATTGTGTCTGTTCCACCTGTCTCTTTTCACAGTAGGGCTAGTTTGGCTACCGTACCCGCATCAGACACTACAGATAAGGATCTGAATTAGCTCTCACAGCTGCACGACAGGCGAGATAACGTTTGCCTAGCAAAAATTAGGGTTGTGTGTGTGTGTGTGTGTGTACGCACCTGCATGTGTGTGCGTGTGTGTGTGTGTGTGTGTGTGTGTGTGTGTGTGTGTGTGTGTGTATGCACTTGCATATATGTGTGTGTGTTTGTATGTGTGTGTGTGTGTGTGTGTATCCATGTGTGTGCCGTTCAAACATGAACCTGATATTGTTTGCCACGGCCCCGTTTCTTGAGCGGTACTTTGAGAGTGATGAGGAATAGTGCCTTAAGAGAGCTGCGATTGGAAATCTATTTTTAGACAACTCAAGTAGTCTTCGCTCTGGTGTTTCATTATGAAAAAGGTCTACCCAGAAAGACGGCCTCCGCCTCCACTCTCACTCATCCAGCCCTGCAAGTTAAAAACACTTTCTGTGGCTTTTGTGTAATTGAAAATATCTCCTGTTTTGCACATTCCATATTTTCTTTTTTTTTCTTTTCTTAGGTGTGATGGGTGAATATGAACCAAAGATTGAAGTGCAGTTTCCAGAGCTTGTACCAGTGGCCAAAGGCTCCACGGTGAAGCTGGAGTGTTTTGCCTTGGGAAAGTAAGTCCAATGTGGTTGACACAACGTGATTTATGGGTACAGTACAGACCTGCCCTATGCTTCCCTCTGATGATACCATTGAGACTCTAAATTCAACAGAATCATTGTGAGAGCCACTGTGTAACTTCAATTCATCATGCTGTTGAGAAGCAAGGGCCCTCTAAAAATAACATATCTTTACAATTGAATTTCTATCCTTATAGATTTCATTATAGCTATGTTACCTGCAAGATCTTCTCGAACATGTTATAGACAGAGACGGTTGATAAAGCGAGACGATTCACAGAAGGGTTCTTCCTGTGTTCTAAAGGATCTTTGTTATAGACATTCGCACTGAGAAGTCCCAAGTGTCACTATAATTCTGAACACTATTTTCTTCAGATTAAATTATTTTTTTGGTGTAGTGTGTTTTTGAACTGCTCGTTTTCTTGTCCCCATGACCAGCCCAGTGCCATCCATAACGTGGCGCAGGGCCGACGACGTGCCGTTCTCTCGGAAGGTGGACATGCGCAAGGCCAGTGGCGTCCTGGAGATCCCGTACTTCCAGCAGGAGGATGCTGGGATCTACGAGTGCACGGCCGACAACGCCAAGGGAAGGAACGCGGTGAAAGGCAAACTGTCCTTCTACGGTAGGCGAACCCATCCTGTCATGGCCGCATGAATATTTGAACTGGGAAAGAGAGCGAGAGAAAGAGAGGCTGCCATGTCAGACTCACTCAGACAAGAACTCGTCACAAACAAATCTCATTGGTCTCTGAATCTCCAAGCACACGGTGGAGGATTGACAAAAAGAGGGAAAAAACTCCACATTGCCCACATGGCTGTGCGATTTGAACAGGGCATCAGTGTGATTAAACCCGGGTGGTCATGATGCCTCTAATATTTTTATCCAGATTAAAGGCAGTGGATAAGGAAGTGACCTTGACTCCGACCTTGTCTCTGCGCCTGATCTAGGGTTTCAAGCAGATGGCACAATGATTGACACCCGACTGAGCTTCAGATCGGAGCTGTTAAATCTGTGGGTAGGCCTCAGGCACATATGCTAGGACAACGTCATGATTCCACATTTCACTTCATCCGTTGTTTTTCTGTAATTAATGACATTGTGGATTATGTTTTTTTTTTTTTTTTTTTCAGTCCTTGCTGTGCAGGCATATTTCTGTGCTATTAGTCTACTGCACAAAATGTCTACCTGCAAAGGATATCTATCGAAATAATATGAAAGAGCACAGTTCAACACATGAAAGAGTAACTCTTATTAGATGTAAATTTCAACAGTACATTGCATGAGTGTAATACACTAGCTTTTGATATTTACTGATTTGCAAACTCCACCAAAAATGGTCTAGCACATAACACTCTATTAACTACTGAAGGTTTTAAGCATGGCATTCCTCTGAATGAATCAAATAGCTTGAAGCATTCTGTTCAAATTTGAATCTCAATCTAGACTTCTCCACACCCGAATCTAGATTTATCCTGACCAAACTTACTTAGCTCCTTTGCCAGGCACACAGGCTATTTAGCCTTCCTATTCCTAGCCTTCCTGTTGCTAGCCTTCCTATTCCTGTCCATGTCATGTGGTTTTTCGTTATTACATCATGCTATACACTGGCTGGAATAGAAGTTTCACAGAACATTTGTCAAACACAATGACATGTTTGCACAGTCAGCAATGGAAGGAATTTGGGGATTGACTCACTCTGATTAATGTAAAGGACCATAACCGCAAGAGTCTCCGTTATCCTTGCTGTGTGTGTGTGTGTGTGTGTGTGTGTGTGTGTGTGTGTGTGTGTGTCGCTCCAAGCCATGCCAGGAAAAGTATATTTAATATGGACTTTTAAATGAAGGGTCGTGACCTTTCCTGCTACCGTGGTAATCATCCAGAGGTATTGCTCATACAGGACGGCTTCCTATTAAGTAAGTACCTGTAGGCAACAGACCAGTGAGATTTATTCTCCCACATGGAGTCCCTCTCTGCTGCATACCCAATGGCCCATTTACAAGAATAGCCTGCACAGGGTTCTCGCTCTGTCTTTTCTCCCTCTCTTTCTCTCTCTCTCTCTCTCTCTCTCTCTCTCTCTCTCTCTCTCTCTCTCTCTCTCTCTCTCTCTCTCTCTCTTTCTTGCTCTCTTTTTCTCTTGCCCTCCTTCTCTTTTGCTCTATGTCTCTCTCTCTCTCCTCCACACACACAGATTTAGCAGCCTTGTTGTCTTTGTTTATATTCTGAGCTATGTGGGCCACTGTGAGTCCCAAAAGCTGCAACAGAGACAATGGGAAAAGAAATGCTATTTATAGAAGGCAGTGGTAGCAAACAGGAGCCTTTTGACGGGTATAATAATACGTTTAATAGCACGGTAACCCAGGAATGCACAATAGTCTTTCCACGGAGTCGCATTGTTTATTTCGTTCCTTCCCCGCATGCTTCGTTGTGGTAATGGTTACATTGTAACTAATGCTCTGACTTTTAATCTTGCTGCCATAAATTTAGGCCCGTGCTGTATTTACGAGCAATCTCTTGATTTTTTCCACCAAGCTCAGTCGCTCTCTGTTCAATTGGTCCCCCTCCCACACACACACACACACACACACACACACACACACACACCAACTCAGCCCCTCTCCTCCTCCTCCCCCAAACCTCTCCACACTCCTGCTGTCGTTGTCCATAAGTCAGGATCTTGTCATTTGCTGGGGGCATAGCTCATTCTGTACATTAAACAATTTGCCATTATTTACTGCGCTCCTCAAACGTCCTCCTCCACCCCCTCCCCACACACCCGCCTCCTCCATGTCCACCTCCACCCACAACATCACACTGGCAAACAAGCAGGAGGAGGGGGGGGGGAGGGGATGCCGCCAGGCAGCCCTGTCGCTATAGTAGCCGGCGTTGTGTCCGCAGCAGCATCGGTTACGTGCGTCCGCAGCCGTGTTTTTGTCAGGATTAGCCGCGGGTCCGGGCCTCTTGAGCGCGGCGGCATGCTCTCAGCTCCTCCGCACGCTGCCAGGTGATACACATCTGTAATCTTATTTTGAAGTCCCCTGGAATTAAGCTGCTGAGACATTGGTCAGCAGAGTGGGGGAATGGTGGGAGGTGGGGGAGGGGGATCGATAAGAGTATCTCATGTTTATCGCTGCAGTTGGCAGCAGCAGAGCCTCCGTCGGCTCGGGGGGTGGGGGGAGTGGGTGGAGAGACAGACGGGTGGGGAGCCTGGTGGGTAGGTGGTGTGGGGTGGGGTGGGATGGAATTGGTGTGAGCACACACACACACACACACAGACACTCCAGCCTTCATCTGCATTGCAAGCAGTTCTGGGTTTGAACATTTCAGTGCGGCCCTTTTTCTGATTAATACTGCTGGTGTTTTTACAGTACGTTGTGAAGTATCTGATTAGGACTCTTTCATGTTATTCAAAGGACACTTAAAAGGGAAACTGTAATTGTCTCCCCCCTCTCTCCTCTCCTCTCCTCCACTCTCTCTCTCTCTCTCTCTCTCTCTTTTTTTTTTAATCGTGTCCATGCAATATTCAGTTGTTTTGCAAGTCTGCTGTCCTTTAATGTAGTAAAATGTAGTCTCCAACACCCGCAGTAGCCTGGTCGTCTCACATAACTGGATGTGAAAGAAATTAGAAAATCAAAAATAGCCACCGCAAAGCAGAGGGAGGGGGAGCCTGTTGTGTCCTATGTGTGCGATGAAGTGTGTTATTTTGCACAACAATCTCCCGGCGTGGTCCTTTGAACCCCGCAGGACAGCCAAACGATCTGGTTAATTAGTATTCATGGGGAGGCCAGCGTTTGAGGAGAGAGGTGAGGCTCTCGCTTGACCCTCCAACCCAGTGTCCACACTCCACCACCACCACCACCACCACCCCCCATCCACCACCACCCATCCACCTGTCTTGAGTTGATTCAGGAAGGGTCGTGGCTGACAGGCTGCCCACTGGCTCAGGATCACGCAGCCGTAGGAGAGCGGCTTTCATGTGGGGCACTGGGCCTGAAAGTCAATACACTCATGGTGGATGAGCGATGGGCTGAGTGGCCATGACAGAGAGAGAGAGAGAGAGATAGATAAAAAGAGAGAGAAAGACAGAGAGAGAAGGAGGAAGAGAGAGAGTGAGGGAGAACGAGATAAACAGAGAGAGAGAGACAGAATGAGAGAGAAGGAGATAGAGATAGAAAAAAGACAGAGAAAGAGAGAGGAGAGAGAAAGAAAGGGAGCGAAGGAGAGGGAGAATAAACAACCTGAGTGGGGTCCACAGAGGTGAGGTGGGTGGGACATTGCCTGCAGGCCGGGCAGTAAGACTGCAGTAGCATGGATGTGCTGCTAAATGACTGGCGATAATGGACTCTCGGAGTACTGCTTTGCTTATGTCCTTAGGCAGTTTTTAAAGTACAGGCACACGAGTTACACAGACACAGGGAAAGACACACACACCAGCATGCACTCATTTATACACATATACACACAGGAATGAAAAAAACAAAACTATTGCACACTCATTCATCCATACTACGCACATGCACACGCACATACACACACACATGCACACTCACGCACATGCACACACATACACGCATGCACACACAAACATGTACACACACACACACACACACACACACACAAACACACACACACACACACACACACACACACACACTCACACATACACATACTCACACACATACACAAACCTGCACTTTCAGTAGGCTATACAGTGTTCATTAAATATGATACATCGGTTTATGTCGACATACAGCTTAATCCTTCTTAGAGAATCCATCCCATGGGTGCGGATAGCAGAGAGAGCGTGGTCTTATTGCTTCCACACGCAGGACTTGTGCTTGCGGATGGGGGCTAGTGATGATGCGGAATGCAAATGCTTGACCTGGCCCACTAATTCTCCATAGCTCGCAGTCACACCCACTTATTCAGAATTGATCTTCCAGTGGAGGAGCTGATCAAATAAATCCAGAAATCTCTCTCTCTCTCTCTATCTCTCTCTCTCTCTCTCTCTCCTCACCCCTTCTCTCCCTCCTCCTCCTCCTTCCTCCCTCTCTCAGTATGCACTAGCTTTATTTATATGTTTATCAATTCTCCTCATCTCATCAGGTGACATAAATGATGTACCCAATATGCTTCCCAGTTTTTACTAAATAATTAACTAGGTTTGACTTACATGCACTTAAAAGATAGAAATCAATAGAGCTCATGTATAATTAAACCATACTTTACTTTAATGGGCTCAGGAAGGGCCATTTCATACCGCTGGTCATAGGCAAAGTAATACATTATGTGTAATTTCCCTTTCTACTTCCCCCCACCACACTGGCAAACAAGCCCAACAGGAGTGTGTTTATATCAACAAGGCACAGGCAATCTAATCTCAACAATGTTTTATTTCAACTTGCAAAATGGGTAGGGAGTGGGATAAGAAAACTGCTTGGCTTAAGAGTGATGATGTTAGATGGCTCTGATCCTGGTGGGCTCTTGTGTGTGTGTGTGTGTGTGTGTGTGTGTGTGTGTGTGTGTGTGTGTGTTGTGTGTGTGTGTGTGTTGTGGTCCTGTAGCCCCTCCCCAGCTGATCGAGCTACCGCAGGATGTGCAGAAGGCCATGGATGAGTCTCTGGTGTGGGAGTGCAAGGCCACCGGCAAGCCCAAGCCCTCCTTCAGATGGATGAGAAATGGAGAGAATCTGGAGTCTGACGAGGTACATCTCTCTCTCTCTCACACACACACACTCACACTCACACTCACACACTCCCACCCCCCCCCCCCTCTCACACACATACACTCTTTTTCCCACACAAGCACGTCCTTCTCCCTCTCTCTCCTTCTCTGTCTACCTCTGCCTCCCTCTCTCTATCTTCTCCTTTCTCTCATCCCCTCCCTTGCTCCCTCCCTCCTTCATCTCCACCTCTCTCTCTTGCCGCTCCCTCTCTCCTCAGTAGTCCCCAGCTGTGCTGAAGTCCCTCACACCCCCAGCCAAGGACGAAATGTAATAAAAGCAGAGAGGAGTTAAATGAAATCCCGTTCAACCCCCCCCCCCCCTCCTCTGTGCTTGTACACCATGTGCTCTGACATCAGCTCCTTTGGTGTTCTTTATTGTTTTCGCCGCTGTGTCTTATTGATCACGGACAGATACACTGACGCTCATGCAGGGAGAGGGCGGAAAAGGCACATCTGGGAAGATTTGGGATTTGATGACTGGTTTGACAGGTTACGTCTGTGTGTGTGTGTGTGTGTGTGTGTGTGTGTGTGTGTGTGTGTGTGTGTGTGTGTGTGTGTGTGTGTGTGTGTGTGTGTGTGTTATCACATTACACTCAAACGTCTTCATCACACGTCTGCTTTCAAGGGACCCAACTGCAAACAAGCACACAGCTCTTGAGTCGAGTCTTAAAGCTTGATGATGTAAGACCCATGGTAATCTTCTGTTAAATCTCCACCGAAAGCCAGGGCAATTAATCCTGCTCTCCCCCCAGGGAGAAGAGAAAGAGAGGAAGAGGGAGTGAGAGGGCTTATAAACATATTGCCCGACTGACGTGTCGTTGCGACTACTTTTTTATTTTTTTTATTTTGTTTTTCACACACACACACACACACACACACACACACACACACACACACACACTGCATGATGAGGCGAAGTAAACACTTCATCAGGAAAGGCGGGGCGAGGAGTTACTAGGTTCATTCCTTTGTTTATTTATTTAACTAATGATTCAACCCTGTTTTATTTACTCTACCACATTAGTGAAGCATTCATTATCACAGGATGTATTGCTTGGTGTTTTTACGCCATACGTTTCGGGTGCACATTTCTCCAAGCCTAGCTGGGTGGTAAGTTGAGGGTGATTGATAGTTAGCGGCGAGGCACAGCTTGCATGGTATAAATAAACTATGTTAATTTTCCTTCATTAAACAAAATGTTTGCGAACAAAACAGACCGTATCGATCCATCCGCAGACTTTATATACGTGCAAGGGATGAGTGAACCTACTTTTATTATGTCTGCAGGCAACGCTCCAAACAGCAGGTTCTCTTTGCAATATAAAGGCAGATTATAGTTGGATTCGCCACTGCATAATTAGCAATCTGTCAGTTCCTAGCCTAGAAAAAGAAAAGAAGAGAAGAGAAAAAAGAAAAGAGGTGGGTCTAGAGAAAGTGAAATTCATTTGCTTATTCATTTGTTAGTGACCCATCTGTCAGGCTACAAGACTTACTTTGATCAACAAAAAAGTATTTTGTCCTAAAGTTTGAGTCCTTACTAGGGTTTGGGCTTGACAGGAATTGTTATATGATTATGTAAGATGAGTTGCATTAAGTATAGATGCCTTACAGACACAGTCAAATGGCAGCGTAGCCAATTGTCTTATAGCATCAACCAAATAATTAAAAAAATGCTGATGCGTTTTAATTGAAGAAATTAATCAGGATGTATTAAATCTTTAAATGTCAGCATCGTCTCTCAGTGCAGTTTAATCAATCTGATGATGAAAGGTCAACTGTGTTGTGAATACAAGAAATGTGTCATTTGTTCTTATTCATTACGACGAATCAATAAGGACCTTTTCTGCTCTCTACCTCTGATATAAAGGTAGCTCGTCTCGACACCTCATGCCTCCCCTAGACATCTGTCAAGATGAGCGCTATTGACAATCACCAGGCGAGGCATGATCAAGTGCTATTTCCTGCGCAACAGATCAAGTGACAAAACACACTGATTTGTGGGCTGTTCGTCAACACTGTTCCCCTTGCTTGTTTACCTTCCTGTTTCTCGTTCACACCCCTCTCTTGTCTTTGGTTACAAAATGCAAGCACTTAAAATCTTTTGGCTATGCATATGTGTGTGTGTGTGTGTGTGTGTGTACCCATGACTGGTGTTTGTGCAGTTTGTTTAGCTATAGGCACAGCAGCAGCAACAATGGAGGCTGCCTCATTCGCTCGCTCACTGCCTGGGCGCCTCTAGTCATTCATGCATGGGTGCATTGTTGGCTGCCCTCAGCCCTTGGTGCTCATGCATGTGTGTGTGTGTCTGTCTGCCGTGCCGGAGTGACCCAACAGCGACGACAATGACATTGCCAATCATTTGGATTCAGCATAAGGCGTGCAGATGGCGCCCTCAGGTTGGCACATGAAAAAAAAAGTGCTGATTTAAGTGGAACGTCACACTTAATTAATAGCAGTGGTAAAGTGAAGCGGTGTCACGCGTGGATGGATATATGCCACCTTGTGCCACCCGCGCCAGTGGGTGCATTCGCTCCCTCTGCCTCACTCCACCCCCCTACCCCTATGCCTACGCTGGCAATGTGTAGCACCGCCAGGCAGTCGAGAAGCATCTCACACACGCACACACACATAGACCCTGACACACACACACACACACACACACACACACACAGACCCTGACACACACACACACACACACACACACACACAGACCCTGACACACACACACACACACACACAGACCCTGACACACACACACACACACACACACACACACACACACACACACACACACACACACACACACACACACACACACACACACACACAGGATTAGCCACTGATGTTTCAATGTGAGCAGATTCCTTTGTCATGTGACACTAGCTTAATCCTGGCGGAGCAGAGTGTCTGAAGGTGTCGTGGCATGGCGTGGCGTGGTGCGGTGGCAGCGGCGGCAGACCCAGCGCTCCAACCCTGTGGAAATACTCTCTAATGACATTAGCACTGAGGCCAGCACACAGAGACAAGATCAAGGGCAAAACGTGCAGACTGGAAAAGCCACACAGATCAAGCCCAGAGCCAGACCAGTGTGTTTTCCCCCCCTTGCCTTGCCTTGCCTTGCCTCCCCATCTTTTCATGTGCCCCCGCCCCCCCCCTCCCCCCAAACAGCGCTAGCAGCTATGTCTTCCAAAACAGATATCCCTAAAATTGTTTTTATTGCCGGCGACTATCAAATCACGAGCCCAGGCCCACTCTCTAGCCTGTAGGAGCTGTGAAGATACTACAGCTCGTCCATTTACATGCTGCGGTGCGGCTTTAGTGCAGTAAAATATCAACAGAGACGGCGCGCGAGAGCAGCAGCCTATAAACCGCCAGAGTGCCTGTGCAGCGCTCGTTTAGCGCCGCCTTTACAGGCTCCAAGCTTGTGATAGTAATAAGCCCCGGTTTTATTCAAGTCTCATAAACAAAGATTTATTACGGCCATTTTCCCTGGCTAGCACGCACCACCCCACCCCACCCCACCATCCCTCCCCCTCCCCCAACACACCTCTCCTTTTCCCATAATGAGTGCCTCCAGCAGCCACGCTGTCACTCAAGCTGCCCCGGTATAAGTCATTGCCTGGAGTGTCCAATGCCTTTATGGTAATCAGCAGTCTGGTGTGAAGCGAGCTCAGGCTCTCTCTCTCTCTCTCTCTCTCTGTCTCTCTCTCTCTGTGCTCCTACAGGGCAGAGTGCAGGTCATCAATGGGGCGCTAACCATCAGCCGGCTGACGCTGGACGACATGGGCATGTACCAGTGTGTGGCCGAAAACAAGCACGGGGAGGTGTACAGCAACGCTGAGCTCAAAGTTGTCGGTAAGATCGAAAATGCGTGCGACTGACTACTCTCCCTCACACTCTCTCTCTCTCTCTCTCTCTCTCTCTTTGAGTGTCTCTCTATCACTCTCTCTATCCTCTCTGTCTGTATGATACTCTCTCCCTCTCTCACCTCTCTCTGTCTGTGAGTTTCTCTCTATCGCTCTCTCTCCTGTTCATGTTGCATGCTGTGTGTTTTGTGACCGGTTGGAATGCAACCACAGCACAGGTCAAATCCTGGAGTTTAATTGAACACACGTCTGAGACAACAACAAAAAAAGAGAGAACAGCAACAAAGAAGCAACATAACTGCCAACTCCTCACACATGCCCAGTAGCTGCGATACCTTTGAGGAGGCCGTGGAAGATTGAAGTGCGGTGGAAATCATCATAATGAAAACTAAATTGGGCTGGCTTCAACATGAAAGAAAAGGAAAGCATTCTCCCCTTTGTTTTCCTCTGCCGAGAGAGAGAGAGAGAAGCAGACAAAAACAAACATGTGTGTTGGTGTAATTAAGGAGGATGGTGTGTGCTCCACTCCTGGTCTGTCAGAGCAGCTCAGCTTCACCACCCAACGTGAGCATCAGGCTGACAGGAATTTACAGTTCTGTATACTAGTAGCAGAGGAAAATGCCCTGGAGCTAATTACATACACTGTCTTGCGTGTGTCATTTCAAAACTGTATTGTGCTTTCTTGTTTTTCTTTTCTTTCTTTGTTTTTAGTTTTTTTTGCTGTACTTGTCTTTGCTGCCTTTCACTCTGTTCTATTTGTGTGCTATGTTTTGTTGCTGCAGATTTTTTGTCATGATTGACTTTGCTTTATTAGCAAAGCAGATCTGCTCATCGGATCCGCCATTATAATTGTTTATGCATTGTGAAGGCTGAATCTGAGTGTCTGTGTGTGTGTGTGTGTGTGTGTGTGTGTGTGTGTGTGTGTGTGTGTGTGTGTGTGTGTGTGTGTGTGGAGGGATTTATAGTACGAAGTGTGAGAGCAGAGGTCCTTGACATGGATGCTTAGTGTCTGCCATCTCCTCCCCCCACCACCTCACCCCCCCCCCCCCCCCCCCTCTTTCTCCCTCAGCTGTGGCGCCGGATTTCTCACAGAACCTGCTTAAGACACACATGATGGTGCGTGAGGGCGGTGACGT
>NW_027468837.1:8517972-8750472 GCF_046254945.1 Alosa pseudoharengus | reverse complement strand
TTATATCTCGTGACAGTGCGTCTTCAGCTGTGCTCCATACGTGTCTCTCACCTCTCCCCTAATCACTTTTAACCGTCATTACCAATTTGCAAATGATGGTGAATAACTACTCATCATGAGATGCACAGTATTTCGTAATTTTTTTTTGTTTTAATTATGTTTCCCATTGTAATCGTGCAATTTGTAATGCTTTGCATGGACGTGCGCTGGTGTGCGTTCATGAATGATAGAAGGATGGTACGTGCACCTACCAATATGACATGCGCTCTTAAAATAGCATATGAACAACTCGCCATTGACTTCTGACCAGGTTTAGGTGCTGTATGATAGCGATTTTTAGACAATGCGCTAGTCCCCTCCCTAGGTTGTTAACTGCCACACCCCTGGGCGCAATGCTTAAAAAATAAACGTGCAAAATAGCGAATTCAACTTTGCGCGGGTGAATAACGAACTTTACGCCATGCGCTGGTGACCCAAAATACAGCCCTAAATGTTAATGTGTCCTGTGTAGTATTTCAACAACCTGAAAGCAGTGATCAAATACCTTGTTGGAAGTACAGTATCTGAAGTTAAATCATCCAGTCCTTTAGAACTGGGTGGCTTTCTGGCCTAGAGGTTCGGCCAGTTGTGGCCAGCTGTGGTTGGCCAAGCTGGTGGGCTGCAAGTAGGGTAAAGTACTACATGTGCTGTACGTGACACCTGGGTGTCCGTGTCGACTTGCGGAAGGCTGACTGTTGCCTCCGATCCGAGTTGACACATGTCAACGTCGGAGAGTGCCTCCGAGACGGTGGTGGTGACTGTAAGTGAATGACCCACTGATGCATCGGTCGAGCGGCTGCACGTCATGCGGCCTCGCGCCGATCCAAAGTGATGGCTGCCAGGGAGATGTGCATTTAAAGGTACATCTGCTTTGGCAGCTTTGGAGTACAGCACTCCTCTTTAAAGTTATGTAAAAGAGCGTGCGCCAGCAATGAGCCATCACAGCAACTTTGTAATGGCAGACGGTCCAGCTGAAATGGTAGGGCATCTGTCTACACCAACAAGACTATGATGGTTGGAACCTGATTTTTTTTAAAACATATACACACATATGGCACACATGACTACGCACACACACACACACACACACACACACACACAATCTGCAGCATTAATGAGTCCACCTTTGTGAAGTTAGGGCAGATGTAATAAGATTTAGAGTTCTCGTGTAGCAAAAAACCAGCTCATTTCTCACAAACTTGCAATGTTATTACTATAAATCACAGGGCTCTCTGAGGAAACAGGTGTTCTAATAAAACAGCTTGATTGAATCCAAAGACTATCAAAAGGGAGTGTGATTATTCAGTCACTGTAACAACTCCTTAAAGGCAGCACACTGTTTTGCTTATTGAAAATATTATCATGTTCAAATGTCACAGCGCATCTCGTTTTCATCAAAAAGCGCACATTTTCTCATTTAGTTCTAATTGAACATCTGTTTGTGGAGGGGAGTTTAAATCACTGGTGCGCTCACGGAATCGGGCTGCCAGATAGCAACATTACCGAGTTTTGCAGCCAGCGAAACTTATCTCGTTAGCGTACCTTGAGGGGAAGTTCAGCCGCCAAACCAGTCGGTGGCCAGCTGATGGTGTTTAGTGAAATTCAGACTCCTTTTTTTACCTCCTTTAGGGACATTTGGCACAGCTAGTCTTGGGCAGCGGCGTAGGAGGAATGGCCCCTGCGGCTCGGGACAAGGGATCGTGCGGAACTCGCAGCTGTTTGTTATTATGCTTTTTTGCTGTTAGGACTGGAGGCTAATGTGATGTTGTGAGGCACAGCGCCATTGCTGCAGTCCCAAGACTGTGCTGTGCTTTTTAACGCTGTCTGCTGTCGGTGGCTGCTGAAACCGTAAACCATGATTTGATATGGCACCAAGCAGGTCTTCCTCATAGAAAATCTATACATATCGAGCACTTCCATATCCAATTAGAGTATTAGGAAGACAGACACTGGATTGATTGGATGGTAATACATTGTTTAAAGGTTTGCACACTGTGGACGAATACGTAAATTAAAATCCTATGACAGGAATTGCACATACCCATAAGGATCGAGCTTAGGGCATGCATGGAATGGACAGGTTTATAATAGTCCATATAAGAGTGACCATAAAGACATCTTTTTTTAACAGTCCCACAGACATTATTCAGGCTCATGTTAATTGGCCTTTAAAATTTGACACTGTGGAGGCCCAATTTAGATGGACGTTGATTTGTCCTTCACTGACAGCAAGGCAAGTCTGTTAATGGACGTAACGCCACTGAAATCTGAATCTAAACAGCCAGGTGAAGTACAGATCGTTGCTGAGATTAGGTCAGGTCTCTCCATCCCCCCGCCACTGCAGGATTATGTTTATCGGTGCGAGCTGATATCATTTCTCAAAGTGAGAATCCGCCAGCGCAGCACAGGTAATCCATCTTGGCTTCGCCGACAATTTCTCGCCAAACACATGTGCTCTTTATTCCTATAAGGATACCCCCCTGTGCATGCGAGAGAAGAGCGAGGAGAGGAGATGAGTATCAGGCGGAAGGAATAAACCCGGACAGCAATCTGTGATTAGAGGAGTCCTGTCTGGATACATCCATAAGCCCTCTGTGTTTGAGCGTGATAAACAGCTCCTCTCCTCCAATCTAATTACAAATACAATCACTGCCGCTGCTACAACGGGGAATTAAGACTATCTCGATGAGAAGGCTTGATTGAGATAGCTACCTGTAATGCACAGAAACTCTCTGTGGAAGCTGGGTAATTCAAGAGGAAATGTGGAGCTGTGTGTATGAGTGTGTGTAGGGTTGCAGAATTTTTCTTTTGTCTTCTTTCTGACAGCTGCAGTGGTGTTATAAAAATGTGGTCAGACTGTGCCAAATCTGTACAAAAGTGTGTTTTTTTTTTTCCTGCAAATTGTCTCTGGCTCAGGAGTTGTTTGGGAACATGCTTTGTTCAAGGGGGAGTAGGAATTGCTTTACTCATTTGCTTTGAAGTATGTTTTGTCTCGGTGCTTGCAGCTCATCTGGAGTAATTTTGTCATAAGTGGGCTATCTCATGAGAAACGCCTACTGTGTATTCCTTCCCCAAATACTGAACTTTGCCATGCATCGTTTCCCAGGCTGGTATTACAGTAACTGTGGGTGTTTGGTGCCAGTATACATTTGCTTTACAAAATAGAGATTAATACTTCCTTTTCATACAGACATGTCTGTCCCCTGGCCTTTTATTTTTTATTTTTTTAAAGAAGAAAAAAAACTGCCATATTGCCATGGAAACCTCAAATCTGCAATTCCCCCCCGAGACTTGGGTCAACCTAGAAAAGATGGAAAGAAAAAATGTAATTTGAGGTCTTGCCTGAAAAGTTTTTCTTTTCTTGTTCTGCTTCTTTTCCCCACACGCTATTTTAATGTAAATGAAATCCAGGCCATTCTTCACAAGTGTAGGCTACGACTCCTTCAATCAAGGTTTCAAGCTTTTCTACTAGCTGTCACTCATTTCTGTTTTTTTAATCACCGCCATTATCTGTGATTTCATGAGCTGAGGGACTGCATGCCTAGAGTTGGGATTATTAAACCCAACAGGAGGCTGTGATTGACATAGCAAAATTACACCGAAGAGCAGCCTGTAAATGATCTCAGCTGTAGTGGAAAACACATTCCTATTCCCTAGATTTCTAGTAGCCTTCTATCTTTGGAACCTTTTAAAATATATACAGGATGACACCAGTGAATTCATATAGCAAGCCTAAGGATGCATGCTGCAATTGACTTTAGTGCTAACTAATTAATACCTTCGTAATCATCCATGTGTGTGTGTGTGCTATTTCTATATATTGCACTTCATTTACTGTTTCACTTTGTGTCAAATTAATGAGTGTGCGCTGTTGAAACGCTCTTTGCAGTACACCCTTGTCCTCTTCACCTAACAGAGTGTAAATTAAATGTAACCGGCTCGATCATAGCAAAACCACTACCCTTGGATGTCTCGCACAAACACAGAGTGTGCACTCAACGTATACTGTATGCCCAATGTATTATTACACCAGTTAAGTGCTGTGCAATGAAGGCTGACTGATGAATGCAGATCATAAGCACGGGTCAAACGCGCTCTCGTACCACTGATTATTGCAGTGGCCGCGGCGTGGACGCATATCCAAGTACAACCGTACAGTCATATCGGATAATAATGTAATATAATGCTCCCGCAGATCATGCTAGCGGTTGTAATGAACGGTATGTGTTTAGAGACACCGGGGCAGCACCATATACAACAAAAATCAATATCAATTACCTGGGTATTGAACAGTTGTCAGGGGCTAAACGTGTAGGTGTCTTTTTTTAACCAGCATCAGGCAGCGGGTCTGTTGTTCCACACATCAAAGTAAAACTCTGTGCCGAACATATTTTTGTGGACTGTAATTGCCTGTTAACCTTGAGGTTGACAACTTAAGAGCTGAGTTGTTTGTTTTTAGATTTGTCATGTAGAATAGATCTATGGGCAGCTGCACCTCTTGTGTATGAGCAGTAGTTGTGCTTCTCCATGTATTTCTTTTTTTCTTTTTTAAAACCACTCCTCTCCTTTTTTTTTTTTTTTTTTGGCCCATCGGATCAGCCTCTGTAGCATTCGGGTTTGATTTACCTGCCTGACAAGGTCATCTTTTCCCAAACTCCAGGACTCGGTGGGAAACCTTTCGAGAGACAGACATGCAATTTGTCTTGCTAGGCCAGACCATTCCCACCATCCACTTCAGGGTTTTAAAAGTGGTCCAGAGCATAGATCAACGCTCAATGTTCGGTCCAACCCCTGGTCCTATTCAGAGGATAGAGTGACCTAGCCTCCCTCCCAATAGACACAGCATGCGCGCCTCTCTCTCTTCCTCTCTTTCTCTCTCTCCCTCCCTCCCTTGCTCTCTCAATCTCTCTCTCTCTAGCTCTCCCTCCCTTCCTCCGAGCGGTGTATGCTCTGGAAATGTTTTGATGCAATCATGATTAGAAACACCACCTGGAGGTAGGTCAGTGATGGTCAGCTCTGTGCTCTGCTAAAGACAGATACACATGGCGAGTCTTATCTTTATGTTCCTCCCCAGATGTCTGAAAGGCTTGACACGTTTGCCCGTGTACAGCTATTTACCTAAATCTGCTGCTCCACAAATGCATTTTAAATGGTGTGCAAGAGTGCAGCAAATCTGTGGTAGATGCCATGGACATTGCAATGCCACACGTTCAGGTTAATAGATGCTTGGGACATTGCATGCAACACATTCAGGTTAATTATTTTCTGAAACCACCAGAAGTGAAAAGATGTTCTTTTTTCCTCTATTTCCTCTGTTTTTTCTCTATTTCCTCTGTTTTTTTCCTCGCTGGAAGCACACGGGTTATGTTCATGCTTTCCAGTACGCTGGTTTATTTACAGCGCTAATGAAGAGAGCGGCGGCGCCTTCTTAACCCTGCCGTTCCGGCTCAGCCATCAGTCCTCTGACAGCGAATGCGTGGAGGCAGGTGGCAGGACAGTGATGCCGTTTCGTTAGCCATGACTTCCTGCAAACATGATGACCGATAAAGTGCATCCATCTGCGCCCACTTCCCTTTCCTCCACGCCGAAGTTACCGACACGCTCCTGTTGTCTGTTTGTGTTTATATTTAGCACCGCTGGCTACAGGATGGGTGTTAGTTTGCACCATGTTTATGCAGCGATTACGGAGAAGAGGGCTCACAATTTGGCGCAGTGACAATTCTGGGCTAATCCAATCAAATATTGGTAGCATGTTTTGGATCGGCAACTTCGCCTGCAGTTCTTTATGTCTTCATGTCTTTCTTTCTCCAGCCCCAGGATGTTTTGGTCATCACTGGGCGTGAGAGACACGAGCGAGGATGCCCCTCTCGTGCCATTTATCTGCAACAGAGTGAAATATGCACCAGACAGTGGGTTTCCTGTGTACCGGTGAGCTGACTTGACCTGAGGGCAGTGGTGGAGAGAGGACAGATGATGGGGGCGGGAGGCGGATTTGGACTCCGGCTTGTGCAGTTCACACCTCAGAGTGGCAGCCGACGCCTCCTCCTCGTCATCCTCCTCCGCCGGTCTTCGTCTTAGCGCATTAGTGCCTCTTTCATCTCTAGGAAGGCGAAAGCGATAATAGAACCGTGTCGCTGCACGACGTCTGTGGTGTTTGCTCTTTGCACATCCGCAAACTCAGTTTAAGATGGGGTGAAGCTGAGGGTGGGGTGTTGGGCATCCACCCCCCCCCCCCCTTACACACACCCCTTATGTAAGTGTAAGTGTATTGTCTTTGGTGGTTTTGAGCCTTCTCTCATTAACTGGTGTTATCCCCGAGCTGAGAGGAGAGGAGAGGAGCAGAGTAGCACTCCTGTGCTCGTCTCACCTGTGAATAATTGATGGCGCACTCCCCCGCACATGCGTCTCATCCCCGGGCCCGGGACAGGAAGGAAGCAAGTGCGCCGTGAACGAATACATCTGACGGACGTGTGGTTTGCGCAAGTGTGGTTAGCAGGAAGGAGGACGTGGGGGTGGAGGGAGAAGGATTTTTTTCTCCTCTTTCTCTCTCTCTCTCTCTCTCTTTTTCATCACCTCATCTTTAACCTAGATCTGCCACATTCATCTTAAGAAACTATTTATCACCGGAGAGCATTTAGAATTCGGCGATATCCAAGTCAAATTATTCCAACCGCGCAGTGTTTAAGACAGGGTTAAGGTGTATCTGGAAGAGGAGAAAGGAAAGAAAAAACATCCTGGCGACTGCTGCAGTGTGTATTCCCTGTCTGGCATTTGTGTGCTGTTCATAGGTCTCGGTGGAGACCATAAAAAGACACCTGTTAGTCACATGACCAGCCGATGATCCCAGAGGACACTGAGCTGGTGGTGGAGTATGAAATAAAAACGTGTGTTTTGTTACATTCCAAACCGGGATGGCAGATGTTTGCCCATATAGGTGACCGTAACCAGGTCAGTGCTTGATCTAGATAAAACAACATGGCGTTCCATTTGTGCTCTTTTCTCCCATTGAGAAAAGAGAGTTAGCAGAGTTTCCTCTCCAGAAAAAAATGTTTAAATGTTAACAGACTTTTTGCGACTGGAGATTGCATACAGAGAGCAAATAGAATTTTAAAATGAGGTGTTTATTTCAGTGAAGCTACCAGCTACTGGCTGTTTCGCTGGACTCAGTTCATTATCTATATAAAGGGTTAGTGGGATAAAAGATGCTTTTAGTGCTGATAAGTGCTGTTTATTTCTTCTCCATGATCACACATGAGATTTGGGGCCGCGGCAGAGTTTTTCAGGCACTTTGTTATAGTAGGGCTGCAGTCGGAATGCATGCCTATGGAGCCCGGGACAGCTCACTTTAAGTGATATTTTTTCTGGTCGTGATCATTTGTGAGCACGTTTTCCTTTAATTGAGCCCTCAAATTAATAAAACGTGAGCACGTTTTCCTTTAATTGAACCCTCGAATTAATACAACGTGACCCCGTTGTAGGCCTAAATTGAGCTCTCGAAATATGTATTTCGTGCTCACATTTAGTAATTCCCGACATTTTCTCACCGCTCGCTGTGCTGTGGTGGCAACTTCGTGTTACCTTGGCATGGACTAGGCCTACAGCTGTCTGCGACAGTTCATATTGGTAATGTGATGATAACCGTAGGCAGCTAATTAAAGACTTTAGGTGGTCATGGTTTATAGCGGACTTCTACTCTTTGTAGCAGGGGCACCTGTGGTGTCAACCGCCAGCTATGGAGACCCATAAAGGCTACTCGGGCTCTGTTGTAATGACCGGTTTCCACTATCTCCTGGATTGTTGACTTAAAGGAGAATTCCGGTGTGATATTGACCTAAAGTGTATTGAAACATGATACCGAGTGTGAACGTATGTCTCATAGCCCATCTCGGCTTGTCCCCTGCACTCCAAAATCTGGCGCTAGTTAGCCGATGCTACCAACAGCTTTTTCAATGGTGGTGCTTCGGCATCGGGCTAGCCATGCAAATAAATCACTGTTTTACCCCATTTACGAGGCTCAATGTATCTCCACACTTCATTGGTAGACTTCCGAGGGCCCTGACATTTAAAACGAGACATTGAGAACTTTGAAAAAGCACTGGTAGTTTACTTACAAGACGATTTATACAGACAGTATCTTCACGAAGTTTAGCGTTTGCAGCCATCTTGAATTTAGTCACGATAAGTCGAGCGACGAGTAAGAATGAACAGGTATGATAAGGGATCCGATTCCAAAAATAATTCTTCCAGTAGCAGCAACTGGAATCCATGCATTTCCACTGAATTATTTTTGGAATCTGATCCATGTTCACAAATTGTGCTCTCGTTATAAAAATCATGCCCTCGTTTTAGTAAATATTGCGCTCGTTTTAGTAAATAGTGCACTCGTTTAATAAATTGTGCCCTCGTTTTACTATGCTTAAAATGAGAGCTCAATTTAGTAAAATGAGCGCACACTATTGTAAAACGAGAGCACAATAGCCTATAGTAAATTGTGCACACGATTTAGTAAACCGAGCACACAATTTAGTAAAACGAGTGTACGATTTAGTAAAACGAGTCCACAATATAGTAAAACGAGAGCACAATGTAGTAAAACGAGCGCACATTCTCTCAACATGCAAAAAATTTTGCGATGACACCTCTAGGGCTCCGTACATGCCAACTGTTGTAGCCCTACACAAATGTTCTGTTGCAAGGTATGATGGGAAATTATGCTCTTGTCGCAGATCTCTCTTGTCAGTGTGGTCCCCAAAAAGTCACACAGTTGAGGTGACATCGTCATGCATCTGTTGTAGTATCTTTCCCAATAGAGATTTTGTAATGAAAAGTCTAAAAACTATAAGGTTTTTCACTATTACTCCACCTCTTTGGAATTTAAGTGCTTCTTTCTTGTCAAACAAGATTAGATTCATTTGTGCACAGGGTAATGCATTTAAGTCCTTCATTTAAAAAACCTGATTTTGGAAACATGCACTCTGATTTCCAAATTGATTGTTCATCACCTGCATTGATTAACATGATACCATGTACATAACGACTAAAATTACTTGGAAGGTGCTGTAGCCAAATGAAGTGTGTCTCACTCCAGGCAATCAACTTATTCAAACGGGTGGCGTCTACATCTCAACAAATTGCTGGGATGTTTCGCATTCCATGTTAAATTGCTTCGCCACCAAACTGAGTCGTCAAGGATGAAAGTGTTTGTTTTTGCACTGGGTAATGGTGCACACTCTCATTACAGGAACACACTTCACAGAGTGCATTTTATTTTACGCCACCCCCCTCCCCTTTATTTTTTTTACTACAGGCCCTGAAGCCCTCTCATATTTACAGTTTGCAGATTCAGCAGAGTATTCCAGATAATTAGAATCCACTACAGATTAATGAGTCACTCGTACTGTTTCCTCCCACCCACCGCCCCTTTTCAAGGTCACTATTTGGGTTTCAGGCTCTTGCGTTGGGTAGGGCTCTCTGCTTCTTGTGAAGAATGGTTGACCTTTTGTGCTGCAGTGGCCATTCAGGAAAGGACACTTTTCTGATCAATGTTCAGTTTTTCTCATTGTGCACTAATTAAAATAGATGCAAAGTGCTGGCAACTTTTAGAGGACATTACCTGAAAGAAACTATACTGTTCTCAAGAGGTCATTTGTTTAGAGTATCAAATAAATTCACATTTCCTGTATCAAGTGTCTGACCCAGTTACTGTGAAGTAAAGACATAATATCTTTGTAGATTTCTTTTATGTTTTTTATACAAAGTTTATTCAAAGTTTATCCAAAGTAACATGAACACTTATATGTCAAGTTTTGAACGCTGCACGATTATTAACACTTCATTATGGCACTGTCTATCCTTATTCATCTTGTTCACAACATTTTTTGACTGATGATTTTAAATAGCTCTCCACATGTGTCTTTACACCTCCACTGCAGGATCTCCATCTTGGACAATGGAAGCCTAAGGCTATCGAACGCCACCAAGTCAGATGCAGGTGTCTACACCTGCGTTGCCAGAAACAAGTTTGGAGAGGCAAGCAGCACTGGAAATCTCCTGGTTAAAGGTAATGTTATATACTGCCACACATATGTAATAAAAGAATGCTCCTCATCAAATGTTCCCAATCTTGGGTCCCTAGGTGCTTCTCCTCATCTTTCCTTGCGCCTGTGAATGTTATTACTACAAATTCACCTCTGAACAGGGCTGAAAACTAGCCTAGAAATCTAGACGCGCCCCTAGATTTTGCTGCCAGGGCTAGTCTAGCAACTCTCCGTTGGCTTGTGAGCTCCAGAAATCGAAACTTAATCAGGCATTGAAATCGTGCATAGAGTCGTTTGGTGGGCTTAACATAATGATTGATGGCAGAGTTGCAACGGTTTGGCTTGAATTCCCTGCTACTTGAAAACAAATATCCTATTGCGTCCTATTGCGTGCAGAGGGAATTTGAAAGACAACTGATTATCCCGCCCCTCGGACTGAGCACTGCGAACGGTGAGTGCCCAGACCCTACATTTTAATGTGGGTCTGGCTCGCCAGGCTAGCTGAAAACGATAATGGTATCTAGTAGCTAAAATGGTAACATCTGTTTTTTTTTTTCCGCTGTATTAAATCTGTCATCACCACCTGGATGCCACAGTGTGGGTTCCCATTTTTTTTTATTAAATGTGCTTTTTTCTTCATCCTCTGTCTTTCACGGTGGAACATGAGTGTCTGCAGCAAATGAATGCGCTCGCAATCGCATAGTGGATCCTCATTAGGTGAAGAGTGGTGTTACTCTCGCCCTTCTTAATGAACCCCTTTCAGCGGCAGTCTCGGAAAGAGCACCGCAAATTTACCATATCTTTGGCAAGGGGATTTGTTTCTTATTAATGCAGAATTCACCCTCCACCCCAATCGCACACATACACTGACACACACACACACACACACACACACACACACACACACACACACACACTCACACACACACACAGACACAGACACTCACACACAGTGAATCACATCCACCCTTACAGGAAAGAACTAAAATAAAAAAGGAAAGACAGCGAGAGCCGGCAGTGTCACAAATTGTGCCTGAGATGCCTGGTGGGGGGAGGCTGGGTAGCAATGCGGCTCGGCACCGGTGACTTATTACGCCGTATTAAAAATGGATGAGAGGAGGGCAGAATGTGCTGTGTACTGTGTTGCTCGGTACACACACACACACACACACACACACACACACACACACACACACACACACACACACACACACAGTGTCACACCAGCCACAAAGAGGGCGCTCTCATTTCTCTGCCGTCTGTCTTGCTCTTGTCGCAGATCTCTCTTGTCAGTGTGGTCCCCCAAAAAGTCACCGGGGTCAAGTCATAGCATCACACACACTAAATTATGGCGAGGCATGCGCTCCAGCTCGTCGGCCACACGTCCGAGGGGCTTTGGCCTCTCACTCAAACCCAGGAGCAATTGATTGTGTGTGTGTTTATGCAGATTGTGCCATCATGCTCTATTGACGACAGGAGCCATAGTAGAAAGTGCAAGCATTATCGATGTACACAGTCTGCATATTATTGATTCCCTCAAACCTGCGACAGACATTTAGCTATGAGAGCTACGTCTCTAGCAGCCTTGTCATTTCATTAGATGTGTAATATGTAACAGACATAGATCTCTGCCTAAATATTAGTTTAGAGAAGTTAATATATCATTTTTATGTTAGTATATCCAGTCACATACCCAACTAAGTGCAATCAGTCAAGTTAAGTGCTATGCTAATTGCTGTGAGGAATGCAATGAGAAATTAGATGAGTCATAAACCAAAAATTGCCTTGCCTCAGAACTAGGCAGTGGATTGCATGTGTATCTACTATCTATGTGTAGTGTGAGGTCTTGTTTCGGTGAATTTAATAGACAAAAATATGTTTTGGTTAATGAACTAAAATAAAATAAAATAAAACAGTGTGTCCAAATCTCTTGACTCTAACACCCTCTAAATCATTGACCCAGATGAGTTGCCTCTACTACCATTGTTAACTGGTTAAAAAAACATTAACCTCTTGTGTAGCAATACTTTGTAGTTGCCATGGAAACCTCTTTGATCATCTATCCTCAAGCTTCAAGAGTCAATTTTGCATGGAGGTTTTGCAATGATTTATATCAGTCTAGAATCGTATAATCGACTTCCTCAACTCGTTAATAGGCATATTTAACAAGCATTTACTGGATCCCATTTGTGAGGATGACACAGGCATTTCAACCAAGAGAACAGAGGCATGCCTAAAATGATGTTTGATTGTGATAGTTTGCAAACACTGACCAGAGATTCAGATAAATTAGACAAATGTACAAATGTTCTTGTCTGTGTTGTCTGTGTATGTTAATGAACAATACGAAGCAGGTTAATTGTGGCATGACAGGCACTTTGGTGTTTGTTGCCTTGGTTCCCAGGAGAGTGCAAAACAGGCTCTCTTTATCAATGCAGGCTCTTTCTGATTTTCTGTCAAGATTGAGTGTCTTAACAAGCGACAGCAATACTGTCAAGTTAACTTAACTGATCATTCCATGTAGGCGGATGTTTTTCAATTTCAGCAAATTGCATTTAACCTCCCAATTTGGCTGTATGAAGAGGAAGGCTTTGTTTGACTCCCCCCCCCCCCCCCCCAACCCTAATAGTTTACTTGCCATCATATCTCGTTTGAGAGCTAAATCTTCAGCTCACATACAAATGTTCTCATGTATGATCTAGTGCCTAACTGTCACAATTGATAGTGCTTTGGAAATGGGACGAGGTAATTTACATTCACGATTTCATTTGAGCTTCAAAACAGGGTTTGTCTGTGCATCTCCATCCACGGAATGAGCCCTTATGGGAGATGACAGTGGTTCATTTAAAATTGACTGCATTGGGATGAGTGCAGCAAAAATACCTGTCACAACGCATTCATTCACCCGCAATATGAATAAGCGCCACACACACCCCCACCCCCACCACCACCACCACCACACAGTGTGTGAGCATGGGGCACAACAGACGAGGCTCACTAATGTCCCAATTATTCCAACACCGAGGGATGTTAACCGGATTAATCTGTCGTTATTAGAGACGTGTTCTCCTGACAGAGATGAAGGTGGAGATATATTCCTACGTCAGTGTGTTTTTTTTTCTCTCTCTCTCTTGTCTTTGATGGCTCAGACTGTCTGAACTCCTTATTGAGGGCTATTCAGGTTGAGTCCCAGGTGTAATCCATCAGGGCATGGCTGCACCTTTTTTTTTTGGTCCGAGGCCATGTGGCGTTTGCAGATTGACACCAAATGGAATCAAACAGGAGGCCGCATGAGCGTCGTGTTACCTTCTGAATTAGCCCGCACCTCCAGGTGTGTCCTCCTTCCATTAGCAGCGGTAAGACACGACCCATAAGACTTTTGAGAATTAAAGGCCCTAACATGTGATCACATAAATCTAAAAGTCTATTTTACAAGGTGACAATGTCCATCCCTTTCATCGCGTCCTCAGGTCCTTCACAGAAAAACTATATATTTTATATGTGAAGCTTTTTATTTGTAGGCTGGGTAGTGGGCAGAATGTAAGAGAGGGAAAAAGATGAAGAAAATATTTCATATTTTATATCGACTTCACTGAGTGTAATCTTTCTCTCTGGTCGGAGTCATAAGCCATTTATTCTCAATGAAATAGCACATTGCATTGAATGACCTCCAGAATCTTAAAAGCCAATCATTGCTATAGGGACACAATACAACTGACACTGTCCTGTGTGAGTCAGAAGCAGGTAGGGAAGACTCCTGTGTTGTGTGAATAGGGACAAGTGTTGGAAAAAAAACATGTTTGTTTGTTTGTTTGTGTGTGTGTCTGTGTGCGTGCGTGCGTGCGTGCGTGAGTGTGTGTGTGTGTGTGTGTGTGTGTGTGTGCGTGCGTGTGTGAGTGTGTAGGCATGTGTGCCACAGTTTGTTTTCCTTTTTTTCCTCCACAGCCAATGGAGCCTTTGAGATTTGTCCTTGAGAGAATTTCCTTCATGTCCTAAGGACACTGTGCTGCTGTATTCATGCTTGTTCTTGAAAGCTTTGCTGTTAATTGATTCAAGGCTGCCGAGGCAGTTGGTTCAGGCAGGAACACCGAAGGGAGAAAATCGCAGAGAACTGAGAGGGTTGCTCCTCTCAAAAGCGAAGACTGCAGTGCATGTATTATGGAGATGATGCTATACCACATACATGTACAGATGGCTTTGATACATATGACAAAGGGGAGGAGGGGGGTGCTGAAAGGGGGCTTTTATACAAATGTATCCGATTTAATGTGAACATAGCCTTAGATCAGACATCTTAGATCAGTTTCCATCGCCACCCCCCACTGAGAGTCCCCCTTGTGAGGGTCTTGTTTTTTCCTCCAACACGTTTGACCTTTTAGCCACATCTTACCGGCGTGGCCGTCCTGGCGGGATGATCCCGGAATCGGGCTTGCTCAGTCTTCCAATCCACCAGGTCGGCCGGCTGGCTGCCAGACCCCCTCAGAACACTTGCATAATTGAAGCCTGTGCGATCGCCTCGGTGGCAGGAACAGCAGTGGTGATGGTGGAGGAGGAGGTGGAGGAGGAGATGGAGAGGGGGCACTAAAGAGCAACCACACCAGAGTGGAGCTCACATTCACACATGCTTCCAGGGGCCATTAAAGCCCAGGCGCTGCTGTGCTGGAAAGCCCACTGTCATGTTTGTTTTCTTCCGCCAGTGTCTGCGGCCGAGCCGCTCACTCACAGAAGCCCAAGTGTGTGTGTGTGTGTGTGAGTGAATGATTGTGGAGGCATTATATGTGGGTGAGAGTAAATGTGTGTATATGTGTGCATGTGTTGTTGGTGTGTGTGTGTGTGTGTGTTTGTGAATGTGTAAAGAAAGAGCATGAACAAAAGATAGTGTTGGTGGTGGTGGTGGTGGTGAGGGGTAGGGTAGCTCTCTTACAGAGCCTGTCACACGTGCCTCAGCACAGCAGCGATGCTATGCTAAGCTATGCTATGCTATGCCTCCCCATTAATTCAGCATGTAAACAGTCGACTGCGCGCCTCTTTGACCTTTCCCTCTAACGTGATTATTCTGCAATTTTCCCCATCTCTCCGCCGTCTGGCCCCCTTAGCTCTTTCCCGCTGCTACGCTAAGCCTCACATCTCTCACATCGCACACTTCACCTCATCTCTGACTGACCCCACCAAATGTGCAGGACGCTCCCTCCTCCCCACTCCTACCCCCTCACCCCGTCCTCTCACCTACCCATATAATGACAGTTCGTAACAAGGTATCATACAAGATGGATATCAGTCAAATTATGCTGGAGAGCCCTCCAGGGGTCATGTTTTTTTTTTTTATCTGCACGGTCTGTCAGCAATGATGATGGAGTGGAGTAATAACACCCACGTTCCCCCGTTGTCTTGTCTTCACACTCTTTCTGTCTCTCCCTATATCCCATCACCAGAAGAATCCTTAGTGGGTTGTACTCAGGTGGATACGCTCAATTCGCCACAAAAGGCTGGGCTGCCTTTTTAAACCACTCCCCACCAGGGGTAACCTGACCCTCGCCAGATGAATTTTGTTCCGCCTAGCTCCGCCTAGCTCCACTCACATCCATCTGGGATTGCTTCCGTTGAGAGTGATTTCGGCACCAGATTGTATGGTAGAGCCAATCAGGACGCATGGCGGGAGTTTCATAGATGTGACGTAGCGTAGAAGCGACTGTGAGACTGTTCTCAGCGTCACGGGTTGGCTTCGATGTGAGTGGTTAAAGTAGCACCTCAATAGATGACGGACAAGTGGCTTATCCAATCATATGCAAGGATATTTTGATAAGGCCCAGCCTTCTGAAGCACCACTCCAATGGATTGATCCCAGATGGATGAGTGGAGCTAGGCGGAACGAAATTCATCTGGCGAGAGTCAGGTTACACCAGGGGTGGACGAAGTACACAATTCCTTTATAGATACGCCTTGTCAAATATTACTCCAATACAAGTGAAAGTTGCTAAGTCAGATTTTCACTTAAGTTGAACTACAGAAGTACTTGCTTTTAAAGGTATTCAAAAGTACAAGTATTTGTCAGTAATAGGGTATACATTCTTTGGTCGGTCATAGGACTTGAACAGACCTTTTCGTCCTTACATCCAACAAAAACACTTAAAGCTGCAGTTGGCAAGTCGGACAGATTGAGGGGAAAATGTTGAATGTTTACAACTCTCATGCCCCTCCCACACTACCACCGAGCACCCTCTCATCGAGTTTCTGCTCGTCAAAGCCGGTCAGAGTGCACCAGACTGTGATTGACAGTCAGATCTCGCACAGCCCTGCTCTGATTGGACCAGAAGAACCGGGAGCTGTGAATTTTTGGCAAAACAAATCTCTCAAAGCTCTAGGTGGAGGTAGAAGTGCAAGTTTTTTTCTAATACTGGCTGATTTATATTGTTCTGTCGGAGCATAGTGTCGGTTTCAGTGAATATGATCAATTATGCCTATCGCATTATTGCATTTAAAGAATCACTTCAAATGTGGTTAAAAGTAATGAGTACTTCTTTACTTGGAGTAAAAGTCACAGGTTTCCAACAATATTAATACTCAAGTACAGTACAGATACTCAAAAATCATACTTAAGTACAGTAATCAAGTAAATGTACTTAGTTACTGTCCACCCCTGCTCCCCACACACACACACACACACACAGTCACATCAGACTCCAAGATCTTCTCTTGTTGTGCCCTTCCTTAGAGAGTATTTTGAGTGGTATGTGTGTGTGTGTGTGTGTGTGTGTGTGTGTGTGTGTCGTCAGTGGCTCCGAGCGTGGAGGTAGTGATATTAACGGATCCCCCTCTGTTTACTCACGAGAGGATTGGGTTCTACCTGCCCACGTGCACGCGTGGCTCACAGGCCCTAAACGCAGGATTATGAAACTCCCACCTTTTAAATATCGCCTGCGGAGAAATGCACTTCACTTGGACGAGCGGATCGATGAGATCACTCTCGGGCGTGTGGGTGGGTGTATGTGAGTGTGTGTGTGTGTGTGTAAGTGTGAGTGTGTGTGTGTGTGTGTGTGTGTGTGTGTGTGTGTGTGTGTGTGTGTGTGTGTGTGAGAATTCACAGACCTGTGGAGTTGACGCCGTGTAATAATGTGCTCGTGAGGGAAAGTTTGGTGAGGAGAAGAAGGCCAGCGAGACACAGGTGGTCGCTCCTGTCCCCTCAACTGTCATCGAGCAGGTGCCGCACAGATGTGGCGATCAGCTTACGCCGGCCGGTGCTCCATCCGCGTCAGAGGGCGCCCAACGGACATGTCTTCTCTTCACGCCCCTGTGGCCTGGCATTTCAGCCCAGCGGAAGAGCCTTTATGCGCTTCTAAAGTCCGTCACGCAGTCAGTGTAGGATGGGGATTCTACTCAACAGTGGTACTCAAGAGGCATCCACGAGCCTTTGATTATCTATGTTCCACTAAATCATTTTTTGTCTTCTCTCTGTGTGTGTGTGTGTGTGTGTGTGTGTGTGTGTGTGTGTGTGTGTGTGTGTGTGTGTGTGCGTGGAGATTATATTCAATGCAAACATGGCGGGTGGGAGCACACCGTATGAACATTGCACTGCTGGTGCTTTCCACATGAATTTCAGTCTGTCTGGGGATCGTTTGCCATGCTTCATTTAGCCCACGCTCAGACCTGCAGCGCTTCAGTGGAATACTAACAGCACCCCCGTGAGGGGGAAAGGGGAACTGCCGCATTAGAGGAACCTCACCCTCTTCCCACCCACTTACCACACAGTCACCAGCCCTCCCTATTGGGGCTCAGAGTATGTGGAGTGGAAGGAGGGAGGTGTGTGTGTGTGGGTGTTTGTATTGTTTGTGTGTATGGTGTATGTGTTTGTGTGTGTGTGTGTGGGGGGGGGGATTGTGTGGTGTTTGTGTATGTTGAATGTGTGTGTGTGTGTGTGTGGGGGGGGGTGTTTGTGTGGTGTATGTGTGTATGGTGTATGGTGTGTGTGTGTGTGTACAGGGGGTTGGAGATGGATGGGCCCAGGCTGTCATTTAGGTGAGATGAGCAGTGGCTGTGTGTGTGTGTGTGTGTGTGTGTGTGTGTTTATGAGTGTGTGGTGGGGTTTTGTGTGGGGATTTTGGAAATGCACTGGGGATGTGCAGACACAGACTTATCCTGTGGTGTTGCTGTTGTGCAGTAGGAGACTGAAGCTTGGTGGGGGGGGGCATCTCGGCGAGGCGCGGAGATCACGCAGATTTAGCCTCAGCCACAGCTGCGGCCCCACGGAGTTGGCTTTCGCTGGATGCTCGGGAGGTGGGTTGGTGGGGAGGGAGGAGGGGAGATGGGATATGCGGGCGGCTGCCTCGTCGGTCCGGGATTTCATTTGAGACGCGCAGGACATTTGTACAGGCCTGGAGAATATTATTGCTCCATTTGATGCTGACAGTGCCGTTGTTACCATGACAAATAGGCTGGGGAAGCGGCCGCTGGAGTGAGATCTCGCTCATCCGTGCGAATGATCTCATGTTTTGCTTTGCCTTCTGTCTGTGTCGCAGAGCCCACGGTGATCACCACCCAGCCGGCGACACTGGACGTGACGGTGGGCGAGAGCATCGTCCTGTCCTGTCAGGTGACCCATGACCCCTCCCTGGAGCCCCGCTTCACCTGGTTCTTCAACGAGCAGCTCATCAAATTCGGCAGCCACGGTGACTACTTTGAGAAAGTCGGCGGAGTAAGTGCTCTTAGCGGAGCGAGGTCCATCTCAATCCCAGCCTATCATGCCCCAAGCATACAATATATGTCAAAACGGTCATAAAATGTACAACCCACACCAGCACATAATGAACCTTACGATCATATAAAAAATACACACTCTTCATATCCTACTGCGTATGCCTGTGTTATTTATGGTGTGTGTCAAACAATGGATGAGAGTCATTGTCCCCCCCCAGCAGTCTCTGGGAGACATTCATCTGAGTCCAGTCTCTAATAGTCGTTCCCTCGCGTCGTTTGTGTGAAATAACGACATACGCATTACAAGTTTGACAGAAAAGCGCGCTGAAAGACAGACACATCTTCTGCAGCGCCTGTGACTTAGATTAATGCATTTTTAATACAACACACGCCTGCCTTTCAAAGGGTTCATTCCTAACATCTATACACTGAAAGCCAACCCCCCACCCTTTTTGCACAGAGGTGATAATTATTAGTCTCAGCAATGAAATGAAAGTCAAGGATGGATTTACAGCGCAGATAGTTTGTCAGGTTTTCCATTATGGTGAGCACTCACTGACAGCCCCTCACATGTGCTAATGCAGTTTATAATTAAGACCGGGGCACGCAGTAACAAATGACTCCGCTCCGTCGCTAACATGCACCAGTATGGCGTTCCATTTAAACTTCATGAACCTTTTTAATTGTACAACTGCTTTTGCTTCATTCAATTCATCAGGCCTCCTTTTCTTAGTGGCGAGTGCGCAGGGGCATATCAAGTGATGGAGGTAGGCATGAGCTGTTATTTCACTTCCGCAGCGGAAGTGAAAGAGAAAAACATCTTAAACTTTCTTTAACCCTTTTGGAAAAAGCCACACAGGCTGTTATTGAGGATAATTGCGGCGAGCCGAATGGCGGGAGGTATAATACTCATTCATTTTGTCCATTGGTTGCTGCTGTGAGAATTTCATATTCAAGCCAAAGGGCTCCACTTTGCCAACCATGCTATTCCATCTTATGCCCCTGTTGCTCAGTTCAGAGGCAATAGTTACGGTATGTAGAAGTCACAGGCTCAAATCCCAGGTTACACAGAGAGAAAGAAAAAAAAAAGCTTTTCTTGTCTTCATGCACTGCAAGTTGCTTCAGTTTAGATCTAAGTGTCTGTTTAAAAGAAGCAGCATCAAAGCCACATCCATTTCCCTTATGTGTTGCTATTGCACTTTAAAAGGCCTTTGCACACTGAAATCCCTTTGCATGTATTTCTTTATGCAGTCAGTCAAGTGCAGAACATTTTGCAAATCTGACCTGTTCCAAAACCGGTTTTGACAGACGAATGATACTCTGAGACCATTGTGCAACAATTATGGGTACTCATGTGGCAAAGGCCTTTACACGCAGATTGATGATTATGCAGGCAATTGATCCACCTGTGTCTGTCTGTCTCTCTGTGGTAGCACTCCGCCGGGGACATCATGATCCGGAACATTCAGCTGAGGCATGCTGGGAAATATACCTGCGCCGTGCAGACCAAGGTGGACAGCATCTCCATCGCCACAGACCTGATCGTTCGAGGTGTGTTCACGACCCCTGCCCGCAATCATCTCCTCAGCAGCCGGTGTCCACTCCACGTTTGCCCATGTGCCCAAGGCAGTCTAGAGGCTCACCTGCACGGGGCCAGCGTTTCTCTCACGTCTTTTTTAATTACCAATCACATCTCTCCCTCCGTTAGAATCATTCTGCTGTACTTCACTCAAAGACGGCTGCTTTCATTAACTCGGACAAGTGAAAAACGCACGGCTTTGCTACTGGCTTTTTCAACATGCCGACTGCCATTGAAACCCTTTTGTTGTTGCCGTATTAATTCTCAAAAGTTCTTTGTGATGTGTGTGTGTGTTGTTGTGTATTTGTTTTGTTTTTTCACTTCATCTCACACAATATGCAAAACAGTCTCCATATTTGATGAAGGTATTAAACACATTTTTAGATTCAAACAAAAGATAGCGCGGGGTTTCCTGCGTCAGAAGATGAGAACAGGGGGGGGGGGGGTACTGTATAATCTAATTAGACAGATTAGCTCTGCGAAAATACCAGCACGAGAGGGGGTGGGGGATGAGGTGCTTGGGGTATGTGGAGTGTGTATGTAAGTGTGTGTGTGTGTGTGTGTTGGGGGGGGGGGGAGTAGCAGGTTTCACCAGCTGCACACTCTTGCTTGAGGCACCGGCAGGCCGATAAGAAGGCCAGTACGCAGCCTGGGAAACGAGAGAGCGAGAGCGAGGGGGGAAAAAAGAGAATAAAATAAACCAGAGTAAAGCGCAATAACACGGTTTGCATGGCTGCCCCGTGTATTTCCAGGTCCTCCGGGCCCGCCCACGAGCGTCCATGTGGAAGAAATCAGTGATAACACAGCTTCCCTCTCCTGGAGGCCCGGGCCGGATAATCACAGTCCAATTACGGCGTACACCATCCAGGCAAGGACGCCCTTCTCGCTGGGATGGCAGGCCGTCACCACAGGTGAGCCCCCCAACCAACCTCCACCGCACTGCGCTGCACCACGCCGCAGATCTCCCAGTCTGGCCTCCTGTGTTTCTAGTTCAGTCAAAGTCCTAAGGATGTTTTTTTTGGCTTAAACTGTGACTTAGATTTTTTTTCTTTCTTTCTTTGTTCTTGTACTGGTGAATCAAATAAGACAGTATAGTAGGAAGTGTTTGGCAATAGGACAGAAGCTCAGAGTGGCTCATAGACGCCCATTTCCCGAAAGACATTACCAACATTATTGGACTCGCATGCCTCCCTGTCTGACATTGTGATTGAGTTTCCTCCGAATTTGCTAGAATCTCAAAATGTGTGACAGGTCAGCCGCTCTGTCCATAATGAAACTTTATTAGCAGTGGCCAGCAGTGGCCACAGGATGATGAATAAGGTTACAGAGGACACAGCAAATTAGAACCATGGGGCATCGTTTTGGGCATTGTGCTTAATTGGTTAATGCACTTATACAGAGATGCTGTGTCCTCCATGCCACTGGGTTGGTCAGACTGGAGGTCACCCACCCACTGAAGCCATGCTGCCAAAGGACTGTAGGATTGTCCGTATTAAGGGAAACAGCTGCCCTTGCTTTCCACCCCCGCACAGTAGTAGGGATTTTGGAGAGGGCAGCAGTGTAACATAAGACAGGGTTTGTGTGTGTGTGTGTGTGTGTGTGTGTGTGTGTGTGTGTGTGTGTTTGTGAGCCAATCAGCACGTAGGCAGGCCACTGCTCACGGGAGGGGTATTTCTGTTTTCCGTGCCAGTTCCGGAGGTGGTGGGGGGGCGGCGTCTGACGGCCACCGTGACTGACCTGAGCCCGTGGGTGGAGTACGAGTTCCGAGTCCTGGCCAGCAACTCCATCGGAACCGGAGAGCCCAGCAAGCCCTCCAAGCAAGCGCGCACCAAAGAAACCTGTGAGTCCTTCTGCCCTGCCTTTCTTCTCCCACTTCAGCACTCAATGTGCCCCATCCTCCTACCCCCTACTAAGTATGATGACTCTCACTCGGGTAGTGAACGACAATGAAATGACTTTCTGCAAACCCTGCTCTCTTTTTAAAAGTGATGGAGTTTCCACTCAAGGCCCAGATGTTGTAATTGGGCGTTTTTGAAAGAGTCAGACAGAGTACTTCCTCTCTCTCTCTCCCTCTCTCTCTCTCTCCTCTTTGCAGTGCCAAAGGTCACGCCGGCAAACGTGAGTGGAGGAGGCGGCAGCCGCTCAGAGCTAGTCATCACCTGGGAGGTAAGTGGGTTGTCACAGCAACCACACACACACACACACAAACACACACACACACTGCCTGGCAGGGGAGAGAGAAAGGACGGCCTCTTTATTCCATCGGCATCCCCTGGTTTTGTTCCATCAATAACGGGCAGCCAGGTTTATACATGGCATTTCATTTGGAAGAATAGAGAGGCAATAACCACTGCTATCACCCAGGGGAAGAGAGAAGTGCCTTTGAGCTTTTAATAAGATAATTAAACAGAAAAAAAAATGCCTTCCTTCAAAGTTACAGACAACTTTTCAAAGATTTTTTCCTTCTTTTTCCCTCCGGTGCTATTTTTTCCGTCCTCGCTGTTTTTCACACAGCAAGGTTTTTTATCAGTGTGTTTTTGAAAAGACATATTCAAGTACACAGCTGAAATAATCTGCTGCTTGCTGCAGCTGTCTCTTTTCTTACAAATGACATTTTGGCAGCCATGGAAGTTCATTGGAAGTGCAGTGTTGTGCACAGACATTCAGAAAAACGTGTGGGACTGCAATTCTGATTTAAAGTTCATTTATTTCTAAATAGCTGGAGCATGTGTGCATTTGCCCCTTCTGTGTTTTTTCATGTGCACTCATATGGTTGTCAGTGAATTTATATGTGTGTTTGTGTGTGTTTGCATGCGTTTTGCGTGCGTGTGTGTGTGTGTGTATGTGTGTGTGTGTGTGTGTGTGTGTGTGTGTGTGTGTGTGTGTGTGTGTGTGTGTGTGTGTGTGTGTGTGTGTGTGTGTGTGTGTGTGTGTGTGTGTGTGTGTGTGTGTGTGTGTTTGCGTGCGTTTGCGTGTGTGTGTGTGTGTGTGTGTGTGTGCAGCCTGTTCCCGAGGAGCTGCAGAGCGGCGAAGGCTTTGGCTACGTGGTGGCCTTCAGGCCGCTCAACGCCACCAGCTGGATGCAGGCCGCTGTGCCCTTGGCCGACGCCTCCCGATACATCTTCAAGAACGACAGCGTGCTGCCCTTCGCCCCCTTCCAAGTCAAAGTGGGCGTCTACAACAACAAAGGCGAGGGCCCCTTTGGACCCATAGTGACCGTCTACTCCGCTGAAGAGGGTAAGGGAAACCCTCATTGTCAGTTGTCAATGGCATCCATCTTTCAACTGCTTCACTAGAAATGAATGACTTCAAGTGGATTGAAGTTGCTTACTGTGACATCCAATGAGTAAGCTGTTTTGAGTGAGCGCTTTCTCAGATTGAACGTGTACATCAAGGTATTTTTCTAATGCGCAAGGCTCTGATGTCTCGTATTTTATTCGCTCACTCTTTTTACCTGCCAATTTGGCCAGCCGCAGGCAATTTACCCACCTCAATTTAATTGTAAATGTATGGCTGTGGAATACACGCAAGGAATATAATTTTTTAAGTCTGTTCATTATGGCCTTGACCCTTGAGCTGTCTGTGTGCGTCTGATTGTTGTTGTGTTTTTGTTGTTGTGCCCGCTTTGCATTCATGACAGAGCCGGTGCGAACGCCCAACAGAGTCCGTGCCAAGAGCCTGTCGGCGTCAGAAGTGGAGGTGACCTGGAGAGGCTTGCCCTGGTACACAAGCAAGAGGCCGGACCTGAGCAAGAGGATCCTTGGCTATGAGGTGTGTATGTGTGTGTGCGTGTGCGTGTGTGTGTGTGTGTGTGGGTAAGCCTCCATGCCCGCACCTTAAGAGACATGCTGATGACAGTCGCCTTTGCCCATGGGTTCTAGCATGCCTTGCTAGCATGCCTACCTCCCAGTCTGAGGTGGTGCTAGTTCACAGGTTCAAGTCTGGGCATGCGCCGTGAGAAACACCTGAGAGGGAATGGCAAGAAAGTCAGGCTGTTATCCTGTCTTGCACACACACCTGGCTCTTACATCACCTCCTCCTGCAGCGTGTTTTTTTTTCTGCCTAGGGTTGCACACAGGGGAGGTGAACTTTTGGGAGATTGCTTTGGCAAAACGTGCTGTTTCCTTCGCCACAATTTTCAAAGGTCTTTGGAATTTCTGAAGCCGGCCATATTGTAGCCAGACGCCCAGGCGGGCACAGAAGACTGTGTCCTCGGAGACACAAGCAGAGACGCTTCACATCCTCAAAAGCCTTTTGTTATGAATTTGCCACAAATACAGGATGCAACACAGTGCAATAGCACAAGGGCTTCGATTCTGTGCCAAAGCTGAAATAAGCTGCACTGCAAAGGATTGGCTCGATCTAAGTTTAGTTCTGTGTCAAGAGTACATCATTCTGAATTCCCTTTTTCTCTCTCTTTCTGTGTGTGTGTGTGTGTGTGTGTGTCTGTGTGTGTGTCTGTGTGTGTGTGTGTCTGTGTGTGCTCCAACAAGTAGCCATCAGAGCAGCGACAGGCATTAGTGTCCTCTTCCATTATTGATTTCTGGCAGTTCTTAATGCGCCTTGGGCATTGGTGATGGAATTGATCACAAGCACATGTTGTTTGGTCATCACTCCATATGTTCAGCCTTTTTTTCCTCCCCCTGTTGCCTGCTCTGAATAAAGCAGAGGTTGGGTTAATGCGATTTGGGTTGTCGGATGGGGAACCACAGTTAGCAGGTGACAGAGCCTCACACAGAATTCCAACAGTGTTTCGCCAGACTGCGGAAATGTAATATTTGAATGAGGGGCACCAGGTTTGATCCATTAGACGCCGAGCGTGGCCTATCCGCAGCCTCACGGCTGGCTGGCCGTCCTGAGTAAACAGTCCCCTTGAGCCGGCGCGAGGCGAGGCGAGGCGCTGCGGCGTGAGCGAAGGCAAATTATATTTGCGCCGTCATCCATCGCCTCTCAGCTCCTACCTGCCGTGACAAAGAAAAGCTTTTTATCGGTTTCAGCTTGACGGCTGTGAAATTCGGTTACCTTTTTTTTTACCGGTTTTTTTTCTTTTTTTGCCGTCAGTGTCATTTAAATACCGGGCCGCCTCTTAACCAGCGCGCTCTCTCTCGGCATGCCTCCCGTGGCACGCTTCCTGTCTGAGATGTAGATCCACCGCTGCGCGAAGGTCGGACTGAAGCTCTTTTAGAAAAGACAACGCCCCTATATGACGCTCTGTCTGCAGTGAGTGGCGCGTGCGTTCGGCTTCTGTGTCTGATGATGGACACGGATAATAATGCACAAGTCCATTTTTGTAAACACTGCATAACTAACATCTGCCAGCAGTCATATACACAAACACACCCAGACACAAACACACACACACACACACACACACACATGCAGGTACTGGTGTGTCTGCTGTAACAAAAAAGACAAAGAGCGTGTCAGCAGGATGCCAGTGAGAATGCTGCAGGGAACAATGCTTAAATGAACCACAACACATTACCAAGCTCTCATTAGCATACATGTTCAACATTCAGCTGCAGACTAAAAGAGCCTTATCCCTTTAAACACAGTCCATCTCGGGCTGACCACATGGCCTCCAGTTATTCATTCACTCATTTAGAAATACTTTGTTCGTTAAGCCGTCGTGCGTTTTTCGGATGCAGATCCTCTTTAATCCCCGTAATGGAGTCCTGGAGGGTTGAAGTCGGAATCGTAACTCTTGACTCTTGACTCTCCCTCCCCTCCTCCATCTCTCTCTCTCTCTCTCTATCTCTCTCCGTAGCTGAGATACTGGGAGAAGACGGAAAAAGAGGAGACGGCGAGCGTGCTGAGGACGGTGGGCAATCAGACGACGGCGATCATCCAGGGCCTGAAAGGGAGCACCACCTACTGCGTGGCGGTGCGAGCGTACAACACGGCGGGCACCGGACCCCCGAGCGGCGTCGCCAACGTCACCACCAAGAAGCCACGTGAGTGCCAGTCAGCTGCGTGCCAGAGACGTGACAGACTCCTGTGCACCTCTTCCTTTTCCTCTGTTCTTTTCCTCTTCCTCCTCTTTCTTGTCGTCATTATTCTCTTCTCTACATGTCTTTGTCTCTACACCTTCTCTTCTTTTAGTTCTTATTATTACCTTTCGTCTTCTTTCGTCTATTTTCTTTTCTGCCTCTTCGGCTGCTTCCTTCCTCTACATCCTCTTCCTCCTCACCTTTGCCTCCTCTTCCTCGGTGTTCACTTCCTGTATTTTTATTGTGCTTCAGCTCCCAGCCAGCCTCCACTTAAAGTCATGTGGAACACGTCAAACTCCAAGATCATCCTGAACTGGGAGCAAGTCAAAGCCCTGGAGAACGAATCCGAGGTCATGGGCTACAAAGTAAGCCAGCGGGGGGGGTGGTTGTGGTGGATTACGTTGAACTCTTACCTCCTCCACACTCTCACTAGGGCTGAGCCTCTGACCTCTAAAAAAATGCCTCACTCTATCTCTTTCTCCTTTTCTTCCCTCCTCTTCCCCTATTCCTTTTTTTTTCCCGTTTGAAGGTGCTCTACAAACGGAACCGGCACAGTCGGCCCAGCGTGATGGAGACCAACACTACCTCGGTGGAGCTCTCGCTGCCCATCGACGAGGAGTACATCATCCAGATCAAGCCCTTCGGAGAGGGCGGCGAGGGCAGCAGCAGCAGACAAATCACCATCCCCAGAATATCAGGTCAGGGAAGAGACGACCGGCCAACTCTCGGCTGCCCACTGCAGCCCGATGCCTCGGCGTCCAGCGCTCATAACCTCACAATTAACACACGCCGACCTTCACTGTAAACACTCCCCTCTGGCTTGGAAAGGAAAATAGCCGACTATGGCCTCCCTGACCCCCTCTATTGAATAAGGCAGAAACGGAGCCAAGCGGAGATATATAAGAGCACGACTTCTCCTTTGCTGTTTCCCTTGAGCTTGTCACTCAAGACAGATGCATTCGCACAGTGAATGCTGTTAAATGGGTTGCTTGGTTTCTTTTAATGAGCTTGATTACGTCAAAGGGGAACATTTGTGCGTTCCATAGATCATAATCATGATGATGTACTGTCAATAGCACAATTGTAAAGTCAGTATTTTGTAATTGTAAAGTAAGTAAAGACACACAGCAAGTGCATGCCAGTAAACTCCAGGCGGTTTAAGGCCTTGGCTTTTTTGAAAGTGCTGTGGGGGAACTTTGATTGTTAATGAGGTTACATAAATAAATGAGTTGAAACCGAGTTTAATTGTGTGCATTGTCCTTATCCGTTTTCAGGTTCCACTGCTATGGGCTCAGCTTCCACAGTGTCCACCCTGTCGGCACTCAGCACAATAGCACTGTCCTTCACAGCGCGGACGTCCTTATGACGAACCGGACCTTGGAGAGAGACATCCTGAAGCTGCCCGCGCAGAGTACTGTCGTTGGACGGCCGCAATGCAAACGACCATCTTAAACTAGATCCATTCATTTAGAGAGCTAGAGAGCATGACAGGTCTGGGGAGAGAGAAATGGGATGGAGATGACGAGCAGAGGTCAGAGGTTAGGGGGGGTCCTAGTCTCGTATAAAGGAATGGGCGGGAAAACAAGGCTTGAGTCTGTTGTTACCAAAGCAGCTTATAAAAAGAGAAAAAAAGAAGAAAAAAAACCATCTTATATGCGTATTTTGTATGACATAACTAGCTTTTTATAACATTTCTTTTGAATCAACTTGAAACGGATATGAACGCAGTTTCTGGACAGGTT
Organism: Alosa pseudoharengus; assembly: GCF_046254945.1. NCBI lineage: Eukaryota > Metazoa > Chordata > Actinopteri > Clupeiformes > Clupeidae > Alosa > Alosa pseudoharengus. The sequence continues at coordinate 8,722,394 of NW_027468837.1, read as the reverse complement.
TTTGGATGTGTAGGAGCACTAGATGCATGTCATTTACTCTCGTTGACTGCGTAAAACAAATGGGATTGCTTTGAAAACGCCCTCTTCTTCGAACCCTTTTGATGTGTGATGTAAGTCAGTTTTTCTGTTTTGTTTGTTCTTCTCACTCTCCAGGTCATGCAATCAGATTTAGACCACATGACCAGTCCTTAATGTTTACTCTCCCGTTCAAGTCAGCATTGCACTACAGTTATTCCTGTGACCGCAGAGATCAAAGAACAGAGAAAAAAAATCATGATAGTAGAAAGAAGAATGAAAAGATGAGTGAGAACGTGCTTCTTAGCCACGAGGGTGAACGTCCTAACTCACGTCCTTCCTCTCTCTTCTCTGTAAATGCGTTTCCTTGCGGACTCACCCTGGCTACTCTATTGTACTGTACTGAAGACTAGATTATATGGCTGTCACGTCATCCATGCATTCGTGTATGTATAGAGCTCTTCTTTGCCTTGTGTGTGCCTCATCATTTGTTTTTAAAAATCCTCAGGTCCTGAAGAAAAAGCCTTAACTTATACCACATATTTATTTTCAAGAGTATACTGTATATCATTATTAGCGCAGCTGGACTTTTTGCAGTAGTTATGGGTGATTGGTTTGAGTATAGTTTAAGTGGTCATACCTTAATGCGTCGCTTTGCAGTATGTTAGTACTTTAAGGTCCATCTCATGATATTGCCATTTATCGTGGTTCAAGGGCAATACAAAATGTAAGGGCCTGATCCATTGTAGTGGGTCGTCCACCTGGGTTTGAAAATATTCTGCTGCTAATTTTTGTTTTGTTTAGTTTTTCCTCCGTCTCCGACATCTGCTGACGCCTATTGAGCCCGATACAGTACGTAGCGTGTAAGTTTAGTTCGAGCGCCAGTAGTGTGTGTCGTACTTTAAAGGCTAGATTACTGAGTGTCTCAGAATCGGGCCATGAAAAAAAAAAAAGTGTAATATACTTTTTTGTATATTTCAGATCATTTATATATTAAAAAAGTAAACAAACAACGTTTCTAAAGAGCTGATCTTGGTTTTTACCTGACTACATAAAACCGTTTCATTACAGCGCTTAACTGTCGCTCTGCATGTGTGTCTTCTCTGGGTTCATCCATTTTTGCTTGTAGACTGACTGGCTTGTGACCATGCAAGAGATGAGAGGTGCGTTTATGAAGTTTGTGTACATGTGTCCACATTGGGCAAAAAATCATCACCGTCTTAGTCTCTCCGTCTCTCTCTCTCTCTCTCTCTCATACAGAAGCGCTTCTCCATGCCGATGTGTATCACTAGAGATCTAGACTCTTTTTTGATGTTGTTCCTTGTTTATACTGGGTCGATGAATAAAGTTTATTAACTTATTTAAAATGGTGTGCGATGTTGTTCATTTACTGATGTGTTTTCATTCCAAATCTAGAAAAGTGAAAGGTTTTTCATTCACAGTCCCATTCTAAAACTACATAAAGACTGGCCCTCAATCTGTTGGCTCTACAAATACCTTCTAGCACAAGGCTGCCTTTCCTTTGCGCAACACACATAGACAGATGAAGGTATATTGTGCCCATCACATGAGCAATATAACATCATGACCATTTTCACCAACCATCAGATCTTAAATATATAAATACATACACATAAATCAAATGTGCGCCTCTGATTCCCCTAAACCAGGGGCCATAATGCTCAGAGATTGCCACTGCAGTTACACCTCTTCCCACTAGATGGGGTAAATGAGCCCACTTGAGAATTCCACCACGTTTGAGTGACATGTGTAATGATCTAAAACTTTCCAACTCACAAGCTCTCTTCACCAGACAGAACTGATGACAGATTCACTCTGAAGACGGTCAGGCAGCCATGTGAAGCATGAACAAAGAGCATTAAAAGATCACGAAAACATTTAATTCACAGAGAGATCAACACAAGAAAAGCCTGATCCGATCTCAACCATTTCTTTAGTTTATACAATATACAATATTTTAAGAAGCTGTGCCATAAAAAATACTAATTGTGCTCACTGGGCTGTCTTTCCATATCCAACATCCACAATACACTGTACATTAGCGGTATGCAGGGAATCCTACGCACTTAATGGTATACATCAAGCCCAAAGTTCAACCAGAACAACGGAGAAGTGCTAGCAAGCCTTTCATCCGTCTATCATTATCCAGGTCATGTCCATGGCCCATCCCGCAGTCACAGTTAAGCAAAGGTGGACGTGGTGCTTCAGTGAGGCAGATCCGATAGAGTGCTTTGCCCCTCCAATGGCGTTTTTGCACTGTTGTTTTAAGTGAAGGCTCAGGTGAACGCGGGTGACAGTTTGAAAGGAAGAGAAAATGGCCGCCTCTCCAAACCTGCTGGTCAGACCAAATCACCGGTCACCATGGGGATGGCATAAGCTCCAGCTGCCCAGTCTTCCACATCACCTCTCTCTCTCTTTTTTTCTCTCATTCGTCCTCGTCCTCGTTCCCAGCTTCCATCTGCTCCATGATGCCCTCCAGCACCTCCGACTGCTTCCTCTTCTTCGGGGCATCTGAGGGAAAAACACACCAGGGGTTTAGGGGTGGGGGGGGGGGTGTATATTTAACCACTCACTCCAGACTTTGGAGTTCTGGAGCTCAGAATAAGTACCCCTGAGCAGAGGATTGTGGGAAGGAATGAGGTGGAGGTGGGGGTGGTGGTGGGGGGGGGGGGGGCTGGTTACCGTGGAAATGCTGGGCCGTTTTCCTGCGCAGGGCGTCGACGGTCTCCTCGGACTCATCGGCCCACTCTAGAACCAGACGTCTGCCGTACAGATGGGTGCTGTGGCAGAGAGCCGTGAAGGCTTTCTGCCAGAGAGAGAGAGAGAGAGAGAGAGAGAGAGAAGGGACAGAGAAGGAAGCACAGACACAGAGTGAGAGAAGGAGAGAGAGAGTGAGAGTGTGTGTGAAATAGAGTTATAATGAAAAAAAGTGGAAAAAAAAACCCAATTCATTTCTCTATGCTCCAGTTATGGCAGACAGGTGGGCGGATAGATAGTCAGAGGATGCTGGACAGGTGAGCTTACTTTGGCATCCTGTTTGGTGAGGAAGTCCACAAAGCCAAAGCCACGGTGTGTTCCAGTGCCACTGGCCTTTTTGGGCAGGCGGACGGTCTTCAACTCTCCAAACGTGCTAGCGGAGTGAGACAGAAACATTAGAACCCCTATCCAACAGCGGCACACAGCATTCCAACCACCATGACAGATGTCCATCATCATGGCATCAAAGCAAAGGAGCACAGCTGCATATTCAGCGGGCCTAATAGCTGAGCCAGATGAAAAGCTGAAACATCTGTAAGCTGAAAGACAGACACAGGACACCAGTAAAGCCACTCTTGTGAAGTAACAGTAAAAGTAATAGGTATACACACCAGATGCTTTTTTCTGAAGCCACTTCCAGAGACAGCACGTTCGGGAAATAAAACCTGGGCCGCCACTTACAGAGCGACGACACTGACCACTGCTGCCCCATAAACGAGGTCCTTACCAGAACAGCTCCCGCAGCTCCCTCACGGTGGCCTGGAACGGGATATTCCGCACAAGGATCTTCGACGTGGTCTGCTTCTTGGCGGTCTGCTTTTTCCGAGAGCTCACAACACCTTGTCTAAAGAAGACAAAGCTTCCATTTAATCGCACTGACACAGAGAGAGTGAGTGAGAGAGAGAGGTAAAGTAACTTATGGTACTGTAAAACACTGTTTCACATTTCTACAACTGACATTTCTGACAGAAAATAAAAATACGACATACACTCGATGAGGGTTAATGGCCTCTGAACCAGTTGTGAATTGTAGCAAATATATGAGCTGAAAGTGGCTTTAACAAAGGCAAATTCAAAAGCCAATCAAGGCTATTGTTCTATTAAATAATACCTGACTTTGTAACCAGCTGCTCCATTTTGAGTAGATTTGTTTGATTGGCAGTTTCATTACATTTTTTGCCTTACATAAGCTTTTAAAAAGTGAACTTATTTTGAGTCTGGGCTCATTGACGTTCAACTGTGTGACCGCCATCTGAAGGCGTCAGTCCCTTCAGATGACGGGCTTTGCATGGACAGCCACAATATGCTTCAGTGACCCTGGAAACACCAGGTCAGCAGTGCCAGTCGCTGCACCGGGTGTTTGGTCAGCGAGCTGTCTGTGAGAATGGGCTTACTTGGTGGCGCGCTCCGACACCTTCAGTTCAAGCTGGTGCTCATCCACTTTACAGTTCTGAGGGGCAGGAAGAGAAACAACAAGGAAAAGCAAACCAGGGAAAAGAAGGACGAGCAGTTATTCAAATGGACAGAAGGCAATATTCAGTCACATAGGGATTATGCACAGTTAAATAGTGTTACTATATCAGTGGAAATCTGATAAAAAAATATATTAGCTTAAATGTATAGAAGGTGAACATAAATGTGTGTGTTGTTAAGTCCATATAGGCAACACAATCAATATGCCTAGTTATATCCTCTAAATGTAGCTGCTTTGATTGTCAAATACTCTGTGAACCCTAGATAGAACATGTGGCTTAATTTGACAAGATATCATACCTGCAGCTGTCTCATGGCTTTCTGAGCAGCCTCAGGCTTACGAAACTCCACAAAGCCGTAGCCCATCGATAACAATTTGCCTGCAAAGAGAGCACTCAGGTAAGCCATTTTGCTTGAAAGTGTGGAGAATGTTTAAGTCCTGGAGACAGAGACCACACTTCAACCCAGCACGGAAGATATTATCCTCTCCCAGATTACAAAAGAAAGTGCTAAAGAAAGAGGGCAGGGGAGAAAGGAACAGAGGAAATGCGGCTCACCTGTCTTATCTCTCTTCTTGGAGATAGTGCAGTTTTTCACCTCTCCACTCTTGGAGAACGTCTGTGTAGGGGCACAGGAGCAAACACAGCGGTTGAAAAGATGGTTCTAGAATTCCTAATGAGAACCAAGCAGACAGACAGCCGTGCTGTGCAGAGGGCCCGACACACACACACACACACACACACACACACACCTGCCGTAGGGTCTCCTCCGTCGTGATGAAGTTCAGGTTCTTGATGAAAAGTGTGGCACCTGGGATGCTCTCCTCTTCTTCCTCCTCCTCCTCCTCCTCCTGCTTCTCTTCCTTCCCTGACTCCTTGGGAGCGCTCTGCTCTGGCGCCGAGGAGGTGGCTGGGGACTGAACGTCTGAGGAAGAGAGGAGAGGAGGATGAAAGGAGGGAGGAAGAAGGGCACAGCTATGGAGGAGTGGCACTCCAGTGCCGAGCACATGACACTTGGCACACAGCTTACGAATCAGGAGGGAACCGAGATAGGGGGATGCAGAGGGAAGGAAGGACAGAGAGAAAGGGAGGGAGGGAGATATGGAGAAAGAGAAAGATTGGGAGTGAGGGAAAGAGAGAGACAGAGAGGGAGGGAGGCAAGGATAGAGAGAGAGAGGGAGTGAGGGAAAGAGGGGGAGAGAGAAGGAGGGAGGCAAGGAGAGAGAGAAAAAGAGGGAAAGAGTAAAGGCGAGAGAGAGGGAAGGAGAGAGAGAGGGGGGGGGGGATCAGGGGAACTGGCCAACAGACCTTCATGTCCTGGCAAACTTGGCGCCCACGGCAACCACACAATTTATTTATCTATCTATTTGTTTACTTATTTATTTAACTCATTTACTATCTTTTGGGGTGGCACCATTAAAATCCACCACCACTACAGTGCCTTGGGGCAACTGCCTGCCTTCCTCTGCCTGCCCCCCAGTTCCAACGGCCTCCAGTGCACCAGGGCTGTGGGAGGTGAGAAAAGGAGAGTGGTGTGATTGACACATGGAGGACTCGGTGCGTACCTGCTGGCGCTTTCTTGGTCCTGGCCAGTGCCGGGCTCGTGAACACGGCTGTGGGCGCCCACTCCAGATACAGCGGAACATGCTGGAACTAGAGGGAGACGTGGCCAGAGAGAGAGAGAAAAAGAGAGTGAGAGAGAGAGAGAGAGCGAGAGAGAGAGCGAGAGAGAGAGAGAGAGAGAGAGAGACAGATTAGGACCGAGTTGGGCGAGGGATATCACCAGACACAATCTTGAGAGGCAAGTTACTCCTTCAGGACCATCTTTGGATTCTCTGAAACTCGATAAAACAAACTAGGTGTAGTGGGAGATGGTTATTGTGAAGGTGCAAGATTTCATCACAGTATCACACACACACACCTTGCTGTAGGCCAGTCTGGTGAAGGCCCGCTTGGCCTCAGTGGGCTCCAGGAACTCGATGATGGCCGTCAGGCCGGAGGGGGGCAGCAGGACTCTTCCCAGGGAGCCGAAGGGAGAGAACAGGGCCTCCAGCTCCGGCCCCTGCACTCCCGATGGAAGGTTCTTCACAAGGATAACAGTGTTGCTGCGCGCTCCGGACGCCTGCAGAGGACACACACACACACACACACACACACACACACACACACACACACACACACACACACACACACACACACACACACACACACACACACACACACACACACACACACACACACACGAATAAGCCCAGGGAGGGGAGGCCAGTAGGGTTTGACATCTGCCGTTACCATCATCACAACATTAAACCAAACAGCAGCTCTTTCTGTAGGATCTCTGAGATTTGAGAAACACTTTAAATACATTGGTCTGACTTAAGGTATTTTTGACAACTCTAGAGCTCCCCCTAGAGCCCCGATATATTTATATTTTACTCTGCCATTGTAAATAGCTTACTTCTCATGGCTTGTTCCCCCTGTGCACAATGGCAATGATTTTGTTGTGGAGTTGAAGGACTAACAACAGGCAAACACCATCTCCAAAGACCTCCAAAGAACTACTGACAAGGTAATGTTTCACAATTCTCGCGAGATGTCTGCATTGGTGGTTCTCTCGTTAGTGACTCGCTACAGCTATGCTGTATGGCTATGTTAAGTGAATGATTCCCCTATTACTATTACAAGTTTGTTTACCCTCAAATTGGCTTTGTAGAGGTATATTATGGTGAAAATCTTGCATAGTGCACCTTTAGAGATACTACTAGACATTAAATAGCCATAGCGGGGTAACGTCAATTCTGTTGATGTTCAAACAAAACAGAGAGCCAGCTCGCTACTCCCTCCCCCACCCTCCCGTGCAATTGAAACTCTCCTAAACGCGCATCTCGTCGGTTATTGGTTGAAACACTTTATTTTGCCTTTGAGTGGTTGCCAACACTTGTTGGTAGCAATTGCCTAGGCTGCCTACAGAGACACGTTTTTTGACGGCCTGCTTATGGGGCAGGCAGCTAGCAGATCGTTAGGAAAGATTAGATGAATGTGAACATTTATGTATGGGCCTTTTTTGGGCCTGAAATCGCTGATACAACCTTTAAGTATATTTCAGACAAGAAACTCACAGAAATAAGAGAATGCATTTATTGATGTAAGTAAGTGCAAGGTAGTATGCTTAGTCACAGAGGCCTAGATCTGCTCAAGACGCTGCTGCTGCCGCAGGGCTGCAGAACGAGCTGTATGAGGAATTACATTTTTCACTGAAGATGCTGCTGCGTGAGAACATATAACAAGCATAGATCAGAATCAATAACACCAAATAATGATCCTGCAGATCTAGACAGGTGGAGCTGGGGAGGAGGAGGGAGCAATTTAGCGCTGCCATCTCACGGGAGCTGCGCGAGTCTGACATCGGACCGCAGACATATACGCCGGCAATAGAAACGGGACTGATTGGTTGGCGTCACGACCAATTAGCAGCGTCACTCAGAGTTTCCTGTATGAACTAGTCATTTCTGTTGACCATCAATATGTTTGTAAATTCTACACCGTGATAAAAGAAAGTAGGCATGAATCAGTGTTGCCTTGCTCATGCGTACCTGACTGAAGGAGTCCAGGCTGACACCATTGTCCAGCAGGAACTGCCGCGTCTCTTGAACTATTTGGGTTTCGCCTAAGGCCATCCTTACAGCAAGACTGCCTGATGACTCCTGTAGAAGTCACACACACACACACATATCATTACCTGAGAAGAAAAGTGGTCTCAGCCAAAAACTCCACACAAACTCCTCATGATGTCTGATATAACACATCTCAGTGAACAATCTCTTTTGTGTGAACAAAGATCAGTCACAAATCAAAAATATCAAATCTGAGATAATTAGAAGGCGTGAATATCAAGTGTAATCAAGTGTCAAGTATCAATTAAAAAGTAAATATCAAGTAAATATCAAGTGATCATTTTCTCCTTTTTTTTCATTTAGTGTTAGTGTTCCTCATCATAAACTATTTAACAGATAAGCAACTAAAGGCATGTCATCAGAATGATAGAAAATGTCACATCCTGATAAACAATACAACCTCCACCCACAAGCTGTAGTTTCAATGAGATGTGTGTGTGTGTGTGTATCATCAGAGTGTATGCATGGTGCAGTTCCTCACATGATCCAGGACTTGGCTCTTGGTGGTGTTGTACTTCTCTGCGATGGCATCTGCGACAGAGCTGGTGCCCAGGAAAAGCGTGTTCCAGTTATGAGAGCTGGCCACAGGAAGAAAGAGATTGAGAGAGAGAGAGAGAGAGAGAGACAGATTAGGACCGAGCTGGGCGAGGGATATCACCAGACACAATCTTGAGCTCCAGCAGAGCCACATTCATTTACTCCGTTTGTTTATTTATTTGTTTGCCTTCCTTCCTTTGGCCAGATATATTTTCTGTGTGCGTCTGCTCTCTCTGGCCTCGTCCATGCGAGGCATCCCCAAGATGGGTTATGAGGCGGCCAGACGAGGAAATTAGCTGGACAAGCCAATTCTGTTCGCTCTCCAAAAACAACAGCGCAGGTGAGTGCAGCCAGCTGCAACAAACCCAGTGCAGAGCTGGGCGTTTGGATGAGGACCCGACATCTAGTATGCTGAGGAGCACTTTTAAGGAGCTTTAAATAAAACACACCATCCATTTGCCTTTCCTTTCTGCCGGCAATTAGGGGAATCTGTGAGAGCGAGAAAAAAAAAGAAACAATGAGATGTTTGCGAAGCACGTCTTTTGCCAATTCGCCTAGAGGTAGTGCCTCGGGTCAGGTCTTGTCTAATCGGCGCTACGTTCTACTTTCTTCCGGAATGCTAAATGTAACTCATCGTCTGTTGATGGCACCAAGGACAGCAGCTCTGCTCTGGGGGGGAAAGAGAGGAAGGGAGGGTAGAGGTAGTGGGTCGGTCCAGCAGTGAGAGAAGCCCACCTGCTACTGGCCGCCTTGTCCTTGGCATCCTTCTGCCGCTTGTAGGTCGAGGAGCCCGGAGCGTTGGGGCCCTGGTCAGCCTTCTCCTTCTTCAGTCGCGAGGGGAGGATGTGGAGCATTCGGCCCTGATAAGAGAGCGAGGAGGGCGGAGGATAAATACAGAAACAAACATCAGGCCAATCAGGACAACCGAGGACCAATCACGGCACCACACTGTGACAAACCTGAAAGATGTGTCCGTCGAGTTTGGCCAACGCCACCACTGCGTTCTCTGGGATCATGTAGGAGACAAAGGCAAAGCCCTTGGGCTTCTTAGTGAGGCTGTCAATGGGGAAATTCACCTCAGAGATGGGACCTTCAGAGAGGCACAAAAAACATTAGTCAACAAGATATCTTAAAAAAAAAAAAAAACACACATACCTGAAATACTCTGTCTTCAAACAGTGTTTCATTTTAGCACCACAAAGGTCTTGTGTTTAAATACTATGAAATCATTCAGGCTTCATCTGTAAAAAACTAATTGGCTAACTTCTGTCACAATCTTGGTGGTTAGAACCTTTGTTCATGGATGGTGTATCTGGAGGGGGTAATTCCAATGATCAATCACAAACATGGCTGGAAAGTTTGGTGGTTGGAACGACAGCAAGAATAGTAATTACTTAGTCAATTACTAAGTATGACGTAACTCCACTGATTCTCAAGTAAATTTGTAAGACAAATTTTTCATCCTCAACATGCAGTCATGATGTCCTTAACATTTGTCCTTGACACATGATGTCCTTAAATGTTGTTGGCACTACAGTAGTCTGAATAAAAATCATTGTTTGAGTTGTGTCATACCATAGTGGTTAAGCAACAACTAAAGTGTCTTTTTGAAATGCACCCCAGATTAGCAAGAAATTAGATGCAACTAGCAACAGACTACCCAACCATATATACACCTTTTTGCATGTATAAGCATCTGTGTGTGTGTGTGTGTGTGTGTGTGTGTGTGTTTCAGAACCACACCATGTTTGCTGAACAGCTCTGACAGTTCCTCCTCAGTGCAGGTGTAGGGCAGGTTCCTGACGAAGAGCCGCCCCGATTCGGCCACATCCTCCTCTTCCTCGTCGTCCTTCAGCTCCCTCTCAAAGTTCCGCTCCTGCCAAGCATTCTTCCTTATTTCTCTCTTGTCCCAACTCTTCACTCGAAACACCTCCACATAGCGCCCCCCTGTGGCCCACAATTCATTACAGTGGTTTAGTCGAACAAACACTAGCAGACTGTGGCACAATATTTGATGAAGCCATGCAAGGTATGGAGCACTTTAAATAAATAAAAAATGTAAAACACTACATGACATAAGCACAGAAATGTTAAACCAATACAGTGAATTGACCTCTGTCACCTTTACATTCATCTATTTCATTGCAGACATTAAGTGACTGAGTAGGCCTGAGAGACAAGACACTTACCCATATAGTCCTTGTTCATCCGGAGAGCTCGCTCTATCTCCTCCTCGGAACGCAGGTCTACATACACATAACCTGAGCCGGGATAGTATGGATGAGCATAACAACAAACGCCAGAAACCACAAGCATAAAACTCCTGTCCAGTTTACTATCTAGGAAGTGAGTGTTCATTGGAATGGTAGCTCATACCGGAGTTCCGGCCCTCCTCGTTCTTCCCGATGCGAATAGCCACAGGCTTCAATGGCGTCATAAACTCCCGAATTTGTTGCTAACACAGACAAATAGTAGACATTTGAAATGCATAATTAATATACTAACCTACATAAACCAATTAGGCTGCTCCTATTTAGAAACATAGAAGGAGCATATAACAGCTCATACAAAGTATACTTAAGCAATAACCCCCGAGAGGCCGTAGGTTACACTGATTTTAGAACAGCTAACGGGTGTTATTAGGCACAACACGCTAGCAGAGTGCCTAAAACCCCTCTTAGCTGTTCTAAAATCAGTGTAACCTACGGCCTCGAGTGGCTTATTGCTTTTCTAAAACGGTTACTACATATATCTGACAAGATTACATAAAATAAAGGCACAGCAACAATAAATGTAACGATTTATTCATAGATAATCATTCTTCCGCCAAGAAATACGTTTCCTCTATCAAAATGGTTAAACTTCAAGACGCAGTTACTTTAACTTTTGTATCAAGTTGTGGTAGCGCAGTAATATAGAACGAAATGCGGTCAAGGTGTATGTTTGTGCTGGATTTTACAACGGCATCGAATGTGATTCAGCCAATCATAATCAAGGACCGAAACTATCCGTTTTAGATTTCTAATTTACCTCTTTAACATTGAATGGAACTCCACGAAGCTTAACTGTAAACTCAGTAGTAGATTGCATCTGTAAGGCAGAGAATAAAAGAGATTCAGAGACTCATTTAGGGATTTATCATGCTTACCACCATACAATGCATAGTTCCTAGTTCATAATCCCCTGATGATGCAATAAAAACCTCAATCAAAATCCAATGCTTCTTACATCTGATGATGTCAACACATGTGTACAGTAATGTGATTTCTGTGTTTTAGACATCTAATCTGCAATTTCAATGCAATGAGTCTCAGAGAAATAGCAGGCTAATACACCCCATTGTTTCCAGTTGACATGAAATACTGCCCCCTGCACAGTGAAGTCTGAACTAAATACTGCCCCCTGCATAGTGAAGCCTGAACTAAATACTGCCCCCTGCATAGTGAAGCCTGAACTAAATAGCACCAACCTGAAGTCGTTTATCCTTCTTGTCACTGTCAATATCCCCACTCTCATAAGCACTGTCATGACGAGCGGAAGTGTGCTCATTCTCTTCCGCATCCTCATCTTCATCGCCACTACCCTCCTCATCCTCCTCGGCCATCTCTTTTGCTTCTTCGTCTTCATCGTCATCATCTTCGTCTGCATCCTCATCCACTTCAGATTTTGCCACCACCTTTGAGCGCAGGTAGTCCATGTCAGATAGGCCTGTCTTGAGGGCTTCCTTGGGTGCGCCTGAAAAAAAAATATGTTTACACCTACATGCAAAACAGTCCCCCTGAAGCAACTCAGGGCTTTAGCAAAACTTTTTTTATATAGATGCTTGTTTCTCGAGCTCACCGAATACTGTCAGTATGTTTCTTTGCTTTTTGTTTTTTAAGGATGCTTTCGAACCGACAGTACTCAGGCACCTCGAGAAACAGAGATGTGTAAATATCGCCAATTGCCAGAATTCTCCTTTAAGTGCTCGAGGGCACAAAAAAGTCATTATTGAGGAACAAACTAACCACTATTTTCTGGTTCCATCTCTTCATCCTTCTCCTCCTCATCCTCTTCTTCTTCTTCCTCTTCATTGTCAATCTCATCAGACTCGTCGGAGTCAAAGTTTAAGTAGTCATCTGTAGCTGCCGACTTGGGCTTCTTGGTCTCTTTTTTACCAGCATCTTTTGCTTTCCCAATGACAGATGGTTTCTCCATGGCATCGTTGGCCCATGTGGGTACCTGAGCGCGGTTCTGGTGTAATGACAGGAACTCCTGGAAGCTTTGGTCTTCCTCTAGCTGCAGACAGAGAGATGGCAAAAAGGTCACACAATGTGACATAGCATATGTTGTATAATGTAACATATAAACAATTTATTGTTTCAGAAAGAAACGGTTATGATTGTTTTTTTTAAAACATCTTGACTTACATCTCCAAGAACAGTGGTCACCTCCTTCTTTTTCTTTTCCTGTGAACATAAAAAAAGAACTCAGTGATGACAGTCTGATAAAAACAAAAAATACAAATAATATGACTTTTTAGTGTGAAGCAGTATGAGCAACACACACCTTCTTTGCTTTTTCATCTTTCTGTTTTGCCTCTGCCTTGGCCTTCTCTGCAGCGGGCTGGCGAGTGTGCTTACTCCAAGGGCGGTCTTTATTGGGATCTCCAAAAGCTTTGCAAAATTCAACCTATCCAACCACACAAATGCATAAACAATTCATAATAATACAACACACTGTTTCAATTTAAGATATTTCACCCATGCTACTAATCATCTTTCACATTAGGTCTTTACCGTCACTTTTGACGTGTCAACAAAACTTTTGTTGAAATGCTTCAGAGCCCTTTCAGCATCCTCTTCGGACTTGAAGCCAACGAAACCAAACTTGCGAAACTTCCCGTCTTTGGTATACTTCAACCCACAGTCCGTCAATGTTCCAAAGTCCGCGAACATGTTACGGAACCGCTCGTCCTTCATCTGTGAGATAACGTTAACATTATAAAGTAATCATCTAGTCCACAAGATGACAACGAAGCTATCCTGGAAGCTATCAGCTAAAGCTAGCTTTAACAGTTAACGTTAATGCTTGCTTAATTAAAAGAACAACTGTCGGTAGTTTCTGTCTTTATTTACTGACTTTGTATTAGGTCAATGAGGTGTATACGTAATCTAAAATGATCTTGAATTAAAACTAACGTTAGCTTGCAAGATGCAGGCAACCAAATCACAGGTAAGGTTACTGACTGAGCCACGTTTACGAACTTATCTAGTAAGTTATTTATATGTTGAGGTATTTTCTTGACTGCGTTTCTTGAGACTTACCCCGTTTGGGAGGTTCTTCACAATAATTCGTGACATTTTGCTAAAAACAGACGTAGATAATCCTCAGTAATGTGTGAAATTGTATGATCAACAAACAAGCATGGACCGTCTAGATCGCCGCCATGTTTGAATTGACGTCATCAGAAATGATTTGTTCAGAGGTGTTCCGATACTGCCCTCCTCAGGATTTCAAAGTTACTACTGACAGTGAGACGCAGACTAGTGGTGCCATTTACTTGGTCATTTGTGTGAGTGTATAAGAGGCATATGTATCAGTGGTGTAGTAGTCTACTACGTGTACGCAGGACTACGCCGTATACTCACTTAAAAAGCAACAATATTTTAATATCCACTTAAAATACGCAAGGATAAACGTATCAACACAACAAAACGTAGGCTACGTGTATCAACATACTTTTGTGTCAAATAGTTGGCATAAATATTTTCCACGAACAAGATGCGACAGTAGGCTAGGCCTAATCTGAGCGCTGCATATGCGAAAAAAATATAATTCATAAAAAGCCTGGGCCCCACCCCCCTTATTGGCCTTAGGCTACGGCTGTACGTGTGTCCAAAATATTAAGCATTGTGTTCCCAAGTAGGAGAGGAGGTTCTAGGATCTCTCCTATAGCAGCTTATTTCACCTAGATATAATTTAGCTCCATTTAACAACAAAATGAGAATTCTTGCATTTTCATTATATATCTTCATTTCAAGTCCTGAGAAATATCCCTTCTCTTGTCTAGACTAATTTAATTTTAACTAATATCTCAAAATAATATTTGTTACTATACCTTTGCCCTTTCATGTCCCCTAATGAGGTTAGGAAAGGGTGTCTGTGACAATGGTGTTGGAATACTTTCTTTTGTTCATATGGTCTACTGACATGTGTGTCTGGACTCACTGAACTGTGTACAGTAATTGTTTTGTGGTTGGCTGAGATAATAATACATGTACTGTAAGAGACTCATGAGATGTCTCAGTATGTGTCTGTCTATGACAGTGGTTTTCAAAGTGGGGGCCGCGAGGGGGTGCCAGGGGGGCCTCAGCAAGTTGGAAGGAAAAATAAAAGCAACAAATAGATACATTTGAAAAGTTTAAAATATACCTATGAGGATTGTTATACAATGGCATTATAATAATGTGACGCATATCTGAACATTATATTTCCCATGATAATGACTTGGAATAATAGTAGAGTGATAGCTCTCATAGCAGAAAGCCCCAAATACAATTTTTACACACTGTATGCTCCATCGCGAAGTGCTTGTGGCTAAAATAATTATTAGGATTAGCTTAATGTATTTTTACATTTGCCGTAGTATTGTCGATAGGTTTAATAACACATCAAGGGGGTCCTTGGCCAGAACCTAGTGGTATTTGGGGGCCTTGTCGTGGAAAAGTTTGGGAACCCCTGGTCTATGACACACTTATGAGATGCCTACGTGTTTGCAGAGCTGGACAGTAACGGAGTACATTTACTTGAGTACAGTACTTGAGTACAATTTTGAGGGATCTGTACTTTACTTGAGTATCATTTTTGGGGAGTACTCATGACTTTACTCAAGTACATTTGAGAGGCAAATATTGTACTTTTTACTCCACTACATTTCTATCCATAACCGTGAGTACCCATTACTTCTTCTAAAAAAAAGTAAAAAAGAAAAACCTCGGAAACCCTCAATTTGTTGTTTCTCCCTCTCAAACGTGATTGGATTGTGCAGGCGCCACTGATTGGGACAGCCTATCAGCAATCACCTTCAGCTTTCCGCCAAAGTCAACTCCATGGATTTAGATAAGAGACGAAACCATGGACGAAACAATGGATGAAGTCGCAGCAGGTTACTGGATGCCGGGAATGTGCCAACCCGTGGCCCCACCTCGCCAGACTATTTCAATTAACTGAACAAGTTAATGATAGTTTTCACTTCAAGTGTTTCAATTACAAAATAGTATTTTGTATTTGAAATACGTATTTTAAATACATGTATTTGAAATACTGCCCATCCCTGACAACATGGTAAAAATATGGAAATGACTTGATTTTACTTTCAATTCCTTTTACATTCTCCAAGGTATTAACATTAACATTTTTCATAACTCCATATAGGATGTCTCTGTACATAAATGTAAGAACTGTGGCAGTAGTAATGCAATATTTAGAAAATGTACTCTTGTACTCTTGATACTCAAGTAATTTTAAAAACAAGTACTTTTACTTAAGTAGACATCTGACTGTTGTACTTTTACTTGTACTTGAGTAAAATTTAGCAAGGGGTATCTGTACTTTTACTCAAGTAATGAAGCTGTGTACTCTGTCCGCCTCTGCGTGTTTGTGTCTACGAGTGTGTGTTTATCAAATAACAGAATCGTGTAAAGACTAACAAATTTATTTATTATACATTACAATACAACAGTTACAAACACAACATTTTAAAACAAGAAATAAATAAAACATAAAATAAATATTAAATAATTATGTAAACAAGCAGCATTAAGACAAATGGAAAAGCATGTGAAAGCATGTTTCCCAGTGGTTCAGGACTAGCCATATGATGTCCAGTAAAGTGAAATTTCATATCTCTTCAACATTTTGTAAGTGGTTAACATACTGTCCCTCTGTCCTTAAAAATGGTTCATCAGTCACGCATTAACCAAGAATGAGTGGTCCACTATCCATCCATCCATCCTTATCTATCTCACATGTTATTTCACTTCATGTTCTCCACCTACTGTATGTGACTAAATAAATCTGCACTTGAACAGACACAAAATGGCTTCACGGCTACAGCATGAAACAGCTGTACAGACAGGCAGAACAGTTCAGGTAAATATCATGTGCACACAGACATAAGTTGGACCCTTGTGAAAAGACAGAGAAATGACAGCGTTGAAGAGTGATTCTAATATCAATGAAGGTCTTCTCACACTGCTCAGGAATTATTGCTGCAAATCAATCCAGTCATGATGCCATCACTGGACTGTCCAGTCAACCTCTTAAGTACTCAGGCATTGATTAAATGCATTTACTCAGTTTCACATGAGGACATCATTGGACATCTTTTTTTTTCTTTGACATCATAAAACAAAGGTAATCTCAATAACATATAAACCAAGACCACACATATAAAGTCTTTCATAAAAACAGACTTCTACTGCACTTTCCCCAGTTTCATTTCTGGTCCTCTTTTAAGACACTTCATGGTCTGGTCATGAAAATATTTACATTAACAATATAACATTAGAACATAACAGCAATAACAATAGACACTAAACAACAATGTTACAAAAATATTCAGTATAAAAATGTTATTACAGTATATGTACACACAAAAAATAAATGTCAAGGGTTAAAAGAAAATGTCTTTCATTTGTAACGTTCCTGAAATCTCCTGCGGTCCACCTGAAGGCACGGCCTGTCTGGGCTAACTGTGGCCGTGTCAGGGTGGGCCCTGTAGGATGGCGTTGGCAGCCTGTTTCCTGACCCGCGCTGGGGACCTCTGACAGAGAGATCAGACAGCAAACACGTCCAGAGTGCAACACTGGTCCCGGAGTCCCAGAATGCTGTAGGCAATCTTCTTCTGATGGCCTGCCAACTGCACTCCGATGTTCCTGATGTCCCTGAGAGAGAGAGAGAGAGAGAGAGAGAGAGAGAGAGAGAGAGAGAGAGAGAGAGAGAGGCAAGATGAGATTTTAGGACAAAACATTTACACAACGGAATTTCCCCAAGCCTTAACAAGAACAAACACAAAATACATACAAATACATACACATTCATTTGGCAGAGGTTCTGCCCAAAGTGTCAACAATCCTATGTCTGTGCATGTCTGTCTGTGTGTGTCTTTGTAAATGGGATATGTCTGTCTGTCTCTGTGTGTCTTTGTGAATGTGGTGGGATATGTCTGTGCATGTCTGTCTGTCTGTGTGATACTTACTCAGACTTTAAGTGCAACACCTGCTCCATGGTGGTGATGCCAGCGCGGGCGAACATCTCATTGTATTGAGACAGCTTCATGGATTCGAGCCATTCCTCCACCATTCTAAAGGGAGCACCACCAACACCACTTGTACTCGGCAGGCGAATTGACACCCTGAGAGATTAGATAAGACATAGCCTATTAAGTTAAGTTGCTACATGATATAACCAGGGACAAACAATAGATAAAGCATGTGTGGTATACGGCTGATAACAATACAAATGATAACAATATGTCGGTCCTTCTAATCTTGTCAGATATGGCTTAAGTACAACCACCTTGCAAATATTAAGCTATTAATAGCTCAATGCACTAAATTAGCTGCTATATCAACAGCTAACTGTTCCAGGTTAAAGTACAGATGGTATGAAATTAACCATTTGAGGGTACAGGCAATACAGTCTGTGAGTGGCAGCCAAGCTTTATAATACAGACAATGTCTATATATAGCACCATAAATGTTTGTGTTCAATACCGTCATGAGCATTTTATATATTATAGGTTATACAATTGTAATTCTACATAAATGTGACTCTCACTGTGGATCAAAGTTGGCAATGGTTTTAAGGGACTCTGGGTTGGTCTGCAGTTTGTTCAGCACGTTGACAATGTCCACAAAGCGCGGACGCTTGGAGCGGTCGTGGAGCCAGCACTGCAGCATCAGCTGGTAAACGGCAGAGGGGCAGTCCATGGGCGCGGGCAGGCGGAACGCCTCGTTAATGGCCTTCATCACCTGAGACAAGCAAGAGGATAGGAGTCAGAGTAGCTCGGACACATTCCAGGAGCAGCCTGCCTTTGCTGCCTCCATCATGGGGGTTAACTCATACACGGAGCAAAAACCCTTTCTGATGGAACTGATGGAAACATCTGGTCGGGAATTCAAAGGCAGTCAAGGCTTTCATCCAAAGTGGTCTTTTTTGCCATAAAAACTTAACAGGTGACTGCTGTTTTCACCACAATCTGTGGTTTCCTCATTAAACACGCAAGCATATTACGTCTCTAAAAACCTAGCATAAACAACACAAGAGCCATTAAACTCTCTATTTAATTAGAGCCTCGGTGCTGGTGTGATATTTACCTCATGATTGCTCATCTCCCAGTACGGCCTCTCTCCATAGGCCATGACCTCCCACATCACAATGCCAAAGCTCCACACGTCGCTGGCAGAGGTGAACTGCCTGTACGCAATGGCTTCTGGGGCTGTCCAACGGATGGGGATTTTCCCTCCCTGAGAGAGAGATAAATAGACAGAGAGAGAGAGAGAGAGAGAGAGAGAGAGAGAGAGAGAGAGAGAGAGAGAGAGGGGAAGATCAGAGAGGTCAGAGCCAGCGAGAGCCTCAACAATAAAGGATGCTTCCCAGAGGCATACATCCAATAAATGTTCGGTTGCCAGTGAAAGACTAAAAAATAGTACAGTATCTTCATTAAAGTGTGCTTGGAGTCCCCACAGGACCTATAAACGTTCTATCTTAAAAGCCAAGCAATAAAATAGTCTATCGTCCCATCATAAAGCCAAGGCCCACACAGGTTCACAGTTTTGTACTCTTGTACTTTTGTACATGTTTGTTTTCATGTTCGTGCAACCCTGACATGAAATGTGTTCATGGAGTGAAACATGTCTATATTGTGGATCACACTTCTTTTGGATGGTCCCTTATAGATTATCTACAGATGTTCAAATTATAAACAAACTATCTGGTGAAATGACATCCACTACAATTTATGGTTATGGTTAGAATAAACAATTCGAAAGACTTTTCTTCAATTTCAACAAACCATCTGTAAAGTGTAAGAAGACTATCCAAATAAAGTGTTACTAATACATACTATGAAAAGATAAATGGTGCTGCTATGCCATTTTCCTGCTGTGACCCACAAGACCAACACAGATTCACCGTTTTATACCTCTATGTTTGAATGTTCTGTGACATGCAGACATGCACCACGTAACTCTGACATAATGTATTTGCGCATGGAGTGGAAAAACGTTTATATTATAACATGTCTTTGGACGTGACACGTGAAATAACACTCTGGGCTGTGCCGTTTTCCCGCAGTGACACATACCGTGGTGGTGTAAGTCCCTTCGGGGTAATCCTCCAGCACGCGGGACAGTCCAAAGTCGGACACTTTGCACTCCAGGTTGCTGTTCACCAGCACATTGCGGGCAGCCAGGTCGCGGTGGACGTAATTCATGTCCGAGAGGTACTTCATGCCTGCAGCGATGCCACTGAGCATGCCGACCAGCTGGTATGAAGACAGCTCGCCATCGTGGTCCTGAGAGGAGGGGAGAGATGTGAGCAGGTAGTTCATACAAGTGATAATGTTATATGAAATAAATAGCACATAAGTAAGAATACATACCCTCAGATAGATGTCCAGAGCTCCGTTCTCCATGTATTCCGTTATGATCATGGAAGGTTTGACTGGAAAAAAAAATACAATATGAATATATTGTGTTTAAGTATATAGCTATAGTATGCAAGCACAAAAAATGAAGTACAGCAAAGTAATCAGTATGCTTCCTATTCTACCACTATATTTCACACAAATATAATGTGGTGGTGGTGTCTTACACTTGGTGACGACTCCCTCCAGGTGGATGATGTTCTGGTGGTCGAACTGACCCATGATGCTAGCCTCGCTCAGGAAGTCCAGCCTCTGCTTCTCCGTGTAGCCAGGCTTCAGTGTCTTAATGGCCACGGCCACTTCGCCACGCCCCGGCTTCTTCAGAATGCCACGGAACACCTCGCCAAATTCACCTGTGCAAAAAGAGCCAAGAAGCATTAAAACACCTGTACCTAGATGATACATTGGTCTGGGCAACAGTCAAATTACCACGCAAAACCCTAATTCCTGAACCCGGAATACTTTGCATTCTGCTTACCGACTCCGATGACTTTCTGTTTGGTGATGAAGCCAGGGTGAATCTCACTGGTGAATTTGAGCACAGCTGTGCTGGGGTCTTCGTACGTGTGAGGATCCACATAGGTCTTAAGGGGATGCTTCTCTATAGCATTAACAGAGCAGAAAATGTCATTGGGTTGCTGAATATGCTGCATAGCCCTAAATAATACACATGAAAACTAATTCTAATGATCTAACTTAGAAAAAAAAATTGCACAGGTGAATGCATTACCTGCACATGTGAAATAGTTGTCCTCCTGTCTCTGTCTTGCATGTAGATTTTGTCGTCTGTAGAAGGGGAGATCAGAAACGTTTCAAATGAGCTCTTGATTATGGAAAAAAACCAAATGTTTTCAAGTCAAGCTAAAATGCAAGTGGGAAGCACAAAACACTTCATTACCTTTTATGCATCAGCAACACTGCCACAACGATGACCAGCATGATCGCACCACCCACCACAGCTCCCATAATGATCATTGAGCTGCTTTGGGCCTGAAACTCTACTGTAAGACAAATACAAACACAATTCAGTAACGACATTTAAAAAGTGAGGACAATCATTGGCAACTATCCATGAAGTCATTCAATTATTTCAGCTCTCAGGGGACCTTTTGAAATCAGACAGTGATTAAACGTCTAAGGAATGGAAGGTTCTCTAGACAGGACAAGCTTCCTTAGCAGCAAAAACATTGTCTAAGGATGAGAACAAGCCAAGAGACCAAAATGGACTTTCTTTCTACAGTAATACATTTAAAACCATGTTGTTCAGATGTACAGATCAACATGATATATCCACTTACCAATGGGAAGGGTCTCATACAGGTACTCCAGGCTAGTGCTGCTCGGATGGCCATCTTGTGTGAGCGTCTGAACACGGAACACATACTTGGAGCCAGGCGTGAGGTCATTCAGCTGAACTGAGTTCCTGTCCAGCACCAGCACTGTGTACGTGGTAAACTCCTGCTCACTGCTGTCCTCCTGCAAACACACGTCGACACATGAGGAAGTGCAAGGAACAAGAGGTCAAGGACTCCCTTAGAAATGGTTCCTCTCAAGGGTCTTATCCTACTGATAGATAAATTGTCACAACTAATGTTGAAAAGAATGAATTAAAGGAAGGAAAGACCAGATAAGACTATTCCATTAGAATCCTCAACGGCAGATATACGGTTGTAAGGTTACGCAGATGTTCATTACGGAATAGGTCTGTATAATGTGGGATTGTGTAACTCGTTCTTACCTTCTTGCGGTACATGAGTTCATAGCGATGGGTTGATTGGGGATGCACTCTGCGGTCTAGAGTCCAGGACAAAGAAAGGCTTGTGGGGCTGTAATCGTCCAGGCGAATGGACGTCACCATCGGAGGTTCTGAGGAAGTTCAGTGAAGGCAGAAGATGAGAAAAGGATCGAGCCACTAACACAAATCTCGACAACAAACTTACAACAGTCGCCTGTTTAACTGGATAACAACAGTGCAGAGTGGTTTCAAAAAAAACAAAACAAAGTCTCAAGACCATAGCCCTTAACTGAGTATGTTCGCTCACTGATGCTGTGGTTAGTAAATGTAAGTAAATCGTCTTTGTGATAAAAAAAATAAAAAAAACGTGGACTATTGAAGAGTGTTATGAGGAGCGTGCCTGTGTGCAAGTCTCACCTGTGTCGTGCAGCACGGTGGTGATGCTGCTGGTTGCCCTCTCTAGGCTGTAGCGAGACACGCCGCTGTGAGCCTCCACCGTGAAGGTGTAGTTAAGGTGCGGCTCCAGGTCGCTGACCATCACGATGGTGTCGCGCAAGCCGGAGGCCGGCGGCTCGAAGTGCACGCGATCACCGCACGGCGCGCACAGGCCACCCTCGCAGTGCTCGCACGACACGCTGTACGTGAGGTCACTGCGGCCGCCCGTGTCCTGTGGCTGGCGCCACGACAGCTGGAGGCGGCTGGACGAGAGCGCAGTGGCGACCACGTCACGAGGAGGGCTGGGAGGAGCTGTTAGGGATGAGAAATTATTAAATATAATTATTAGACATCATCAAACAATATACTTTGAACAAAATATTGTTGTTAATAAAGACTCAACACAAGTATTTTGTGCATGTTTGATTCACTATGTTACACATAGTATTTGAAGTTGAATGTTTTTGAACGTTTTTTTTTTTAAGTTATATTTACCGCCAGTTATCAAGAATGGAGAAAACTATTGAGTTGTAACAGACAGCAGGTTAGGTACTCACCGGAGCAAGGTGAGGACAGGAGATCTGTGGGGGTGCGGAAAAATCCTTCCAGGCACTGACACAAGAGGGCGCCAGGCTTGGAGGGCTGGGTGTTGGCCGGACAGGGCTCGCAGGGCGCGTTCGAGACGACGGTCTTGAAGAATCCGGCCGGGCATGCTGTAAGAAGGAATGCACAGGGCAGGGTGTGTGTTAGTGTGACTCTACAAGGAAGTAATTCGGAGGGGCTAGGACAACTGTGCCCTGAACAAACAACAAAGGTTTGGAATTAAGTCACTCTGTGCTGATGAACAATTGGATGGTTTAGAGATAACACAGAATTCATTAATACTCACATATACAGTAATTATTTAGCTTTACTATTCCTGATTACCAAACTTAACAAAAGTACATCAAGTACAGTTGTTGAACTAAAATGAGACGCTCTCTAAATGGTCGCTAGGAGAGAACATGTAGTCAAGTCATCTATGGGCCCCAAATGAATAAATCTCCCCACCAAACATGGACATTTCCATACTGAGACAACATCTTCTTGGTCTTCACACAATGAGACTGGCCAACACTGATGGAACAGATATTTCTCTATGGGAGTCCATTGGTAAAACAACACATACATGTCCTGCATAAACATATCATTACACTGGCCTTCCTCTCTGTGTTACAAGAGACACAAAAGACAAACAGTACGGGGCAAGCCCAGGCCTGCAGGGGAATGGACAAAACAGGAAGTAGGACACCGCAAGTCTGTTTGACCTTCCTGCCTTCCCCCTTCCTTCCTATGCTGACAGACGAGAACAAAGTTGGAGCAGGAGCAGGGCGAGAGAGGAGCGGAGGAAGACAGGGTGAGAAAAGGCAACAATCCTTCGCCAACAACACCAGGACACGGGAGGGAGAGAGAGGTAGAGGTGAGGTCCGGCCAGGAAGTGGAAGGAATGTTGATGGGAAAAGGAGGAAAAAAATGGCCTTAGATCATGTCCAATCTGTGATTGCTCGACAATAAAGGTGGGTGGAACACCATTGAAAATGGCGTTGCTGGAAACTCCCCAACCCCCCACCAAAGTCCTACACAAAAAAGAGAAAGCCCATCTGTATGGTGCTGGGAGACATTGAGACTCTCCCTAACGGCGGGAGTGGGCAAGAAGTGGGGGGAAGGGGGTTTCGGGTGGGGCGAGAGAGAGAGAGAGGGAGAGAGGGGGGGGTCTCACGACCTGGTGACAGAAGCTCTCCCCGGAGATGGAGATTTGTTTTTGTTTTTCCCCATGGGGGTACTTGCAAGCTCACACAAATAAGACAAGAGAAGAGCTTAGGCCCCTATCTCCACAGACAACGCACTCAGAAACTGAGCAAACTGAAACTCCCTGGCTTCTCAAACACTCAAACACACCCTCAAAGTGCAATGTCGTTAGCACTTCTGTGTAGCTACTGCCAATTAAGTCTGTCATTTTTATGGCATGCTCACCAGCTGTGCATTAAATGAAAACATTTTTAATTGGCAGCAAACCAGCAGTGGCAGCATAATGAAAAGGATGAACTCTATATTGCTAAAGTGAGTGAGTGAGTAAGTGCAAGGTGCTGTCAGTGGTTTAAAGTTACATGCAGTGAGTGGGTGGTAAGTCCTACTGACATCATATGTGTTGGCGTTGAAGATGTAAAAATAATGTCATCACAATCAAATTACGTCAAACAAACCATGTCTGAACAACAATTACATGTCTATTACCGCATTACATAGAGGAGGATATGCTCAACAAGATCAACTTAAACTATTTCTCAACACCACTGCCACTATGTCGTGTTTTTTTATTTTTTTTCTGGTAATGGTTCTTGCCCGCGCTTTATGGGCAGCTGTGGACACAGTGGCTATATTCAGCCAGGAACATTTGGAGTTGGTGGACACAGACATGGTGGGACATGGGGGAATGTGTGGGAGTGGGAAAATAGCCTGTCTTACTTAGTTAGCCCCACCGTTTGGGAGAGTCTGGAGAGCCCATGTCTATTTTAAGGGATACTTTTAATAGTGTAGTTCACAGCAAATCTGTGTCTTTCCACCCCAGAACACTGAAGAACACAGAAACTCGCGTGTGGACAGAGATTAGCTGAACTGATTGGCTTCCACTGTGGCAGATGGTCCGTTATGGTCACTGAACTGGCCAATACTCATGCACGCACGCACACATACACACACACACACACAATCTCTCTCTCTCTCTCTCTCTCTCTCTCTTTCTCCCTCACACTGACACATTGACACACATTACACTACAGTTTAAAATAAATCCTAGTGGGCACTGTGTTTGTACTCCTTCGTTGCCAGGGCAAATTAAACATAATCAAAGCAGCAGCCATTTAAGTTGTTCCGCTAATTAGATGCCCAAAACAAACAACACCTTTGGACGCAATAACACCCAGCACCAGGGAGCACTACATAATATATCATGTTGCCCTGAAAAGAGGACTGAAAAGACCCCGGACCCCTCCCCCGCTATTCTCTTGCTGCCAAACCACTCACAATGATGCCAGCTCAAGTCAGGCAGGTGGCTTTACATCCAAAAGATCAGAGGTCAGTGGGGAAGAAAGGTCTCTGGTTAAACCAGAGGAACAACAGAGGTCAGAGGAGACCAGAAAGTCAGCACAGTCGTGGAAAAAATGGCAGTGAAGCCGCATTGAGCACTATTATTACCCAGAGACGAACACAGCAGCTATGTGTATTGTTCCCCTGTGAGTTTTCATTTCTGCTAATGAAGGCCATGCCTTGGCACTTGGCATCAACAGAGATGGAACACATATCCCCCTATTTAATTTCAAACTTCCTGGCACCCTCCTGTTTCCGCTTCAGGTGTGAAATTCAGCTGATTCCAACAGTTGAGTGAGGTGGACATTCCGGGACCTGCCCCTCTATCTCACAAACACGTCCAAGAATATTACCCATGGAGTGATTTTTTCCAAACATTTCTGTCAGGTAAATGATTTTACAGTTCAAAGCTGGAGACTTGAACATTGACTGGTGAATACAACAATTAAGCCCTGTTCTGCTGAATTTTTACTTTAACTCTTATCTTCGGGATGAGGTCGCATATCTTGTGTGTTTATGCTAGGGGCATAAACGAAAGCATAGTCCTCTAACCAAAACACTGCCTCCAGTTCAAAGGGACATTACAACGGCAGTTAATGTATAGCAGAACGCTGCGCAGGCATACGGACATCCAAGATAACATGTGGCCGAGCCAAGACATACAGAGCACAGAAACATAACTCTTGTGCCCAGGAAAGTCGGTTTCCTCACAGGATGCGTGAGTCAGTGGTTGGGAAACCAGGTGTCTCCTGTCCACCGTCTCCCTGTAATCTGGTGGTTTCTGAACCATGGCAACAGGCAAACACTCAGCAGAGATAATGTTAAGGTAACACGCACTGACTCATGACAGCTGTCTTACTCATGGAAGACCGTGTGTGATGTCTTTGTGTGTGTGTGTGTGTGTGTGTGTGTGTGTGTGTGTGTGTGTGTGTATGATGTGTCTGTGTGTGTGTGTGAGAAACATATCCCAGCAGAAAGCCTCAAACTACACCCGAAGATTACAGACCTGACCTCCCTTTCTCACGTTTGCTCTCCCTGTCATTCCACTCATATTATCTTGGCGTAAGGAGACATTGCGAGCCAACCATATCCCCACATGCTACGCATAGCGTTCTACAAATGTATCAGTGTGGGTTTGCTGGAATGGGAGCGCCTGAATTTTTGGTGGCGACCTCTCCAAGACTTCTAACCATCTGCTATTTCACAGGGTCTCTCCTTCTCTCTCCCTTTATTTCTCTCTCTCTTTTTCTTTTTTTTCTCTCATACTCACTCTATCTCAGAGGGTGTCTTTTCTTCTCACACTTTTTCTTTCTTCCTTTCTTCATTTTTCTCTCATACTCTATATCCTTCTCTCTCTTTCTCTCTTTCTTTCTTTCTTGTACTCACTCTATTCTAGAGGGTCTCTTTCATTCTCACACTTTCTTTCTTCCTTCCTTCCTTCTTTCCTTCCTTCCTTTCTTTCTTTCCTTCATTCTTTCTCATACTCACTCTATCTCAGAGGGCCTCTATCCTTCTCCCTATCTTTATCTCTCTCTTTCTCTCTCTTTTTTCTCTCCTGTGCTCACTCTATCTCAGAGGCTCTCTTTCCTTCTCACACTTTTTT
This sequence comes from Alosa pseudoharengus, assembly GCF_046254945.1. Taxonomy (NCBI): domain Eukaryota; kingdom Metazoa; phylum Chordata; class Actinopteri; order Clupeiformes; family Clupeidae; genus Alosa; species Alosa pseudoharengus. Next base: position 8,695,327 of record NW_027468837.1, on the reverse strand, counting down.
TCTTTCTCTCTTTCCTTCTCTCTCGTTCTTACTCTAGTTTCACAGTCGTCAGTACAGAAAGGAAACAAGAGAAGAAGAAAGCTCTGATCAAAGGCACTACAAAACTGCCCGTTGCGGGTCCCTCCCCCACCCTCTGGCGTTTTAAGCCCTCACCTGAACCTGATATCCCTGACAAAAGACAGAGCGGAAACTCTGAGCAGACAGGTGACAGGGTGTGAAAATAACTGGCATTCCATCAGTCTTAAGTCATTCTTTCTCACAGTTCCACATCCAGGGGTTCTCGCTATGGCATCCCACTTAGGGGGATTACCACACACACACACACACACACACACACACACACACACACACACACACACACACACACACACACACACACAGAGAGACGAGGGAAAAACAATAGTGCTTTTCACCACAGGGTGATTTAAGAAAACCTAGAGTTAAGAGAAGAGTCCTTGAAGAAGGGTTTTCTTAAAGTCAGATTTGTTGACACACAACAAGTCCAAGCACTTGATTTAAAAAATGCAGAGCCCTCAACACAAGAACCAGTCCACTTGAATAACACTTTTCATTTCAGTTTAAGCTTTAGCTCTGTTAAATACTTCATTGAGTGAAGGAGTCCAGATAAGTAGAACATAATCAGTAATTAGAAAAAAGGGTTGGGGAAAAAATCAGGGAAAAATTTCAGAAAAAAAATGAGATGTGAGATTTGGGTTAGGTACAGTTGTCATAGAAATAAATAAAGGAAAGTGGTCTTACCATTACAAGAGTCACCGACAGGTTGGTACCCAGCCCGACACTGGCACTGTCCCACGGGTACCACCCAGTCGCCCTCAGAGGTGCAGTACATCCGAGGCGAGGGCGCCTGGGCAGCCGTCACAGCGTTCTCCACACAGGTGCCCTCCACCTCTGCCAGCGCCGTGGTGCCCGCCACCTTCTCAGGGAATGCCGCCAGGCCTTTGGTGGTGGCTGGACAGATGGTGTAGAAGACCCGTACAGAGACGAGGGCAATGCAGGCACCTGAGTCCTGGAAGGCCAGGTAGAACCCGCGGTGCGAGAGTGGCCCCACCGTCTTCGTCTCCACGTTGACCCGCAGTGCCGCCTTCCCCCCGCCCCGGTCGGCGGTCACCTCGTCGGGCGCCACCGTGGCCACCTTGCGGAAGTTGGCCTTACGGAAGCTCGTGCCCACGTCCACGTCCGACTCGGCCAGGTACAGGCCGAACGTCTCGCGGCACGACGGCAGGTTGCCGTCGAACGTGCCGCAGTCGCGCACAATGAACTGGAGCTCCACGGAGACGCGCGACACGTCTGGCCGCCGCTGGATGAACGTGGTGCGCAGCCAGTTGTCCTGGTCGCCGTCGTTGGCCACGTTGCACACACTATACGTGTAGAGCAGGGAGCCATTGATCACAGTCTGCACAATCTCCCACTGCCGAGGAAACACAGACACAACAGGGACTATCAGTACTGATAGAGAGACACAGAAGGGAACCCAGTATTACTGACAAGGAGTCAGGGAGAATGGGGTGTAAGGGTGTTATTACTGAGATAGCTAAAGTGGATATGAGGTGTCCAAGCCACATAAGGAGGACCCAGCCACACAGGGGGTGAGTGAAAGAAGTTACTCAAGTTCTGCTCATATCATTGTCATTCTTGGTCAGGGACTGAGGTTTATGTGCGAACTAGTGCCATGTGTCATATCCTTTTTCCAAAAAGGAAATGGATAATAAAATATATGACTCACCCTTCACACACTGTTTGCCCCCTTGCTCTTACTAAAATGTTTTGAGTGTTGTTATCCATAGAACTTTTATTGTCATTTTTTTTTTTAAGCCGAGCTGTGTTTATGTAGGTTACATTGTCATCATAATGGTATTTTCCCAAAGTAAAATGGAGGTAAAGGTTTGAGGAAAGGATCAGGATGACCAATTGGAAACAAAAATGAAAGCAAGAATAGCGAAACCAAACAGATGTCTGGAGTTGAACACTCACCCCTTCCTCACTAGGTGAAGGCAGCCAGCCCAAATCTCCTCCTGAGGCCTTCATGTCCAACAGCACATCTAAAGCAGAAACAAAACAAAAACATTTATATATATATATATCAAGGGGACACAACTGTACAGCTATCTTACAGCAAAATATGGCCAGGATGTGAGATAAGAGGTTTAAGTTTCAACACGATTCAAAGAGATACCAGGTTTTCTCAGTGTAAAAAAATGGATGTCCTAGTATAAATGATTTATCCCCACGTGAACATAAAACTCTCTCCACAATGGACACTTTTCAAACACTAAAATGTAACTCAACCAAATTGGTTAATTTTACGTCTGGTTAAATATCTGAAACTTTCAGAAGGTCTAACGATTCCAATCGAATGGTTCCAAAGACACGACGTTTAATAAAAACATTTAGGCTACATGCCTAGGCTGAAATCTGCAACAGGTGCTCAGGTGATAGCCTACTCAGGAATAGTTTAAAGAAATACATGTAGTAGCCTAATTTACATTGGTGGAATTGCAGGTAGGCTATAAGGGACAATGACAATAAATAGTTTAGCAATTAGGCCTAGGCCTATATATCACCTCGAATTTGCATAACATTTCTCAAAACTGGCCAGGAGACCACATACCACAGATAAAATAGCCAAACATTTAGTTATTTAAAAATATAGCATAAGTACTAAACTCAAACTAAACAAATATTCCATATAAGCTACATACATCATCATAGACTACTTTAATAATTAGGCTATAACGCATTACATCAACTGAATCAACAAGGGAAAAGAGCTGAAACAGGACTAACGCGGAACCACTCTGGACATGTCCAAGGCATTAGTCCATAAGTCCATGTGGGACGTTAACAGAAAAGCAGTATTTTGCTATTAAAAATAATTCAAACAAAAATAGTACTTACTTTCTTTTCCATGAACGACAATAAATAATTGGTTAATAAATACAAATATATACAAAGTGAAAAACTGTACACGGCCGGAATCCATTTTCGTAACGTTTAATTCCTCTGCGGAGACGGACTATCCGACGTTCAACTCTATCGAGAAGCTTCCTAACTTTTCCGCCCAGTCTAGTCCACGAGCCCTACCGCTCATTCAGGAACCGTGGCGTCATCGACCCCGCCTCATGGAATGTGTGTTTACTCCTTATATGGGACCTGGGGGCGGAGATTTGCACCTGCGGTCGTCGGAAGTTTTTGAGATAGCCTAACATTAGCCCATTCACAGCACTGATTCATATGGGTGTGTAACAGACCCTTGTACATTTAGTTTCAGAGGAAAGTTTTTTAATGGAAAAAAGCAATAATAAACATTAGGCCTATTTTGTTAAGTTAACTTTATGTCACTTTCCTTTTATGCACAATATTTATTTTCAGATCAATATTGTAAAGGCATATAGGGCAACACAACCTAGACTACCCACTATAAAAAAGAGAAATAGACTGTGTTGTAATTGTTCAGCCAAACCTACCTAACCACCTACACGTGCTTAACCTGAGCATTATAGAAGTAAGGCAGTAACTGAGCATAGGCTTTTATTCAAGTGAATAACTTTTGCCTCTTATATTCCCTCACATAATATATCACCTACTTGATGTAACAGATTGGAATCATCGTGTATGCCTAACAAGTTATATATATTTAACAGTTCAACCCCGTATAAGGCTTTCCCACGGTAACAGGGGGAAGGGGTCAAGTGGGTGTGCCTGTATGAATGAATGACTACTAATGACTTCAAGGGCTATGAATATGTAGACAGCGCAATGTGCACACAATGGCATCGCCTAGCAACCTTCAGGAATCTTTGAGTCAAGTCCCTATTGTGCAACAATCTTAAGGAGCTCTCCGAATCTCTTGACCTGGGAGTCAAACACGAGGCTGACATCTACACAAGGGTGTCAGAGGCTAGCAGTAGTCCGACAGCAATTATAAATATTCATCAGCTACAGACCCGGAGAGAAGTTTTTATCCCATCTTTATACTAGCATTATAGAGAAGCTAACCAACAGGCTAGGCAGCTGCGCCACAGGTGACAGTGACACGACACACATTAACCAAGCCTCGAGCACAGCAGCTAAACAAAGTCGGTTAAAGCGTCCCCTTATCATGAATATTAACATTGCATCCATCACTGTCTCCTTGAGGAGAAATGCGTGTCTTAGTGTGTAATTTATCATGCCTCAGAAATAGCGTACTAACTTGCATGAGATGCTCACACACACACACACACACACACACACACACACACACACACACACACACACACACACACACACACACACACACACACACACACACAACACACAGGCACATATACATACATACACACACACACAGACTGCATCGGTGCAGAACATTAGTGAATGAAACGGCTGAGTGCACGCAGTGTATCTGAATGGTAGCAGGGTGCCCAAACACTTGGAGAATGGCTTGTCTTCGTTTGAGGTGCCGTCGACGCTGTAGTGCTGTTTACAATGGAATGCTCCTATTCACCCAAGAAGCATGTCATGCTTCAGCCTTGATTTCCCCCTCAGCCGCCCCCACCCCCTCCCATCATCCCAATACACACTGGCTCTCGGTCTCACACACGCAGACACTCTGTCACGCACACTCCCAACCCCAGCCACCCCCCCCACCCATACACACACACATACACACACACACACACACACACACACACACACACACACAACCACATCGCTCCTGCTTGGGGGCGAGAAGCCTTCTTTTCTCTCTCTCTCTCTCACGGCCCCCTCCTTGCATCCCCACTCCAAAGGCTCATCACCACCGCCACCGAAAAGCACTCACGCCAGGAGGCTGAGCTGGGGCTTTTCAAGGGTCACAAAACAGCAGTAGCACCAACCACTGAGAGGTCACACCAACCCCCCTCCCCCACCCCAACCCCGGGCCCACTCGCCCCCCCCCTGCCCTCCACCTTGCGCCGACACAGCAAACAAAGAGGCGGTGCTGTATTGTGTGTCATGCAAATTCAGGCCCATTGCTTTAAAGGCTTTGTTAACTACTCAGGGGAACACTTCGGCCCTGACAGGAGGGGTGTGTGGGTGTGGGGGTGGGGAGGGAGGAGAATTGGGATCAAGAAGGTGTGTTCAACTCCCAGTCATGAATTGTTTAAAAAAAAACAAAGAGTTCGCAAGCAAGCCTTGAATTTTGCACATCGTTTTGGGGTGCGCTGAGAAGAGTTGTTTTTTCATGTAAATGTTGGCACAAGTGGAGGTGGGTTATAAGGCAGACTGGACCCCACTGAAAAACCCACTGAAAAAAAGTATTGCTTTGTTCTGAATAGTTCTTTAAAAGAGAGCTTGCTAGCAAGCCTCAAATTGTGCACATCTTCTAGGTGCTGAGGAGAGAAGGATTGTTTCATATAAATGATGGCAAAATAGAGTCTCAGATGGATTGTGGGGCTGACTTAGAATTGAAACTCAACCCCACTGCAAAAAATGAGAGAGAATTTATTCTATCTTAAAATATGTTTAACCTCCAGCTCACACATCCCTCAAAACACACAAATCACTATAGTAAAGACAGGACATGACACCTGATGATAACATTTACCAAATTCCTTTCCTTTCAAGCTCCTTACAAACTTGATTAAATGAAAGGACATGGACGTTTGAATGGTATTTAAACTTAACCCAATAACACAGACCGTTATAGACTCCTAATTTTTTGGTAATTGAATTATGCCCTTCGCTGAAGGAGCCGAGCAAGCGTAATCTTATCCCACGGGGTAGATGTAATGCCTGGTAAAGTGCCTTGTCAATGTAATGCTTGTTGGAGAGGGGCCCGTTAAAAAGACGAGAGCCTCAGCCTCCCCCCTCCACAACTGCATTCATATGCGCGCGTCTGTGTGCTCAGCTTAACTGGGATCCTGTGCTGGAGGCGCAACAAAGGAACAGGGAGGAAGCCAAGTGTCAGGGTGACAGGAGGCAGGCGGGAGGTGTGTGTGTGTGCCCATGTGTGTGTGTGTGCCCGTGTGTGTGTGTGTGTGTGTGTGTGTGTGTGTGTGTGTGTGAGGGGGATGTAGGGATGAAGGGATGAGTGGAAGGGAATAACGCACACAATAGCCCCCCTGGTGCCCTGCAGGACTCCCTCGACCCCCCTCCCCTGTAGGGCCTGGGTTATGACAGTGACAGCTGGGCTCAGAGATCCAGCGTGGGTCCATTTACACAGCACACCACACACAAGCTTAGGGCGGCATGCACGCACACACGCACACATGCACCCTCTCCGGCAACACATGCATACATAGCACACACACGCACACGCGCACACACACATGCAACTCATGCAGATACACAAAAATACACACATGCACACTCCACTCTGGACTGGGCTCTGATGATAGTACATGTATTTCTCTTTCTCTCTCTCTCTCTCTCTCTCACTCTCTCTCTCACTCTCTCTCACATGTGCATGCATACATACACACAATCATGGGCTGTGTTTTTGACGTAAACGCCTTAAAAAACCACTCGGCTAACTGAAACACCATAGTTACACTCAGGGGTACCCATCTATTTGGTGTTTTTCATTACACTTAAGCCTCTTCTTGGGAGGGCTCCTGGGTGTGTGTTGCCAGCTGTTTAGCCTGTCTCTCTGTGTATGTGTGTGTGTGTGTGTGTGTGTGTGACTATGTCTGTGTGTGGGTGGGTGAGTGGGCGCGTGTGTGGGTGAGAGAAACTGTATGTGTGGCATGTTCTTCCATAAAAGCAGGCAAGTGAAATTAAAGCAAAAGGATGTGTGTGCCATGTGGTGGAACTAGGTCCATCCCACTTACTCAGACTAATCGTACTTGGACATTCATCACATGAAACCCTAGTCAGCTAGACTTCATGTCCTCAGTTGCCAAATCTGTTTCAGTCAGGTTTAAGAAGGATTTAAGATAAGACTATTGACATGATCTATTTTATTCTCGATTATATGAAAATGTATTGAACATTGGGTGACGTGTACCATATCTAACCTGAGTAGACCTTCACACACACACACACACATAATCCGTTTTCATCCCAGTGGGTGGTGAGTTCACAGACATCATTCTGGTTGCATGGTGCTTAAGTTCTGACTTTATATGCCGTTTCAACAGAGGCCAAGTCATGCGTTCTTATCAGATGAGCACTGAACCGAAAGAGTTGTGTCACTGTGAATGTCTGTACGGGAATGTGTGTGTGCGTGCCTCAGCCTGTAGTGTGTGTGTGTGTGTGTGTGTGTGTGTGTGTGTGTGTGATTGTTTGATTTTTTGTATAGATTGCCTTGGATCTATTGGCTGTTCAGTCCATATGGCCGATTCACCATCACACTAGTCTGTCAAACCAAACATGCCATGAATTCCTGGATGTATTGGTATGGTTGTAAAACAGTATCCTGAAATATCTCCAGTGCCTACACATTCTCAGGCTGAGCCCTGTAAGTTTTGGTTTACTCACTGAGACGATCAGAGCACATCTATTAGTTCTGCAGTATGACTAATTGTGGTTGGTAACAAGCAAAAGCTGATCTTAACAGCCGTTACCTTCTCACAGACAGCGTTACACAGGCTTATGAAATTCACCAAGCCTTTGCAAAGTGGCGAGTCAGTAGGAAAGACTAACACTGTTATAAAAATACTGAACTGGTCAGAACACTGTAAACTGTGAAGACAAATAAGTTATCCCCCTTACCCCACATCTAAAGAAATTATAGGTGTAAAAGAGAAACAGAAAGGAAACATACTGAAAACCCCCACATGGAAGAGGAGGAATCACAATTTGCTTTATAACAATGGCTGTTCAGGAATACCCAAGCAAATTTTAAATGATAATATCATTACAATCAATACAATATCTGTATTATTATTGTGGCTTTTCCTAACTTTTCATTCCAAAGTCATTTAATAAAATGTAGCAATTGTAGAATTTGACCGTATGAAGCAATAAAAATGAGATTAGACATTGATAATTTAACTTTTTATTTTTGGTTAACACTTAGCATCCGCTCTCAGAACTCTTTAATGACAGTAACATGGTATGACGAGACCATACAAGGTAAATACAAACGTTCAACAAAAGGAAAGGTGACAGTGGTTGTGGTTAGATGGATAATTTTAGTGTAGATTATGATTCACAGTGAGGGTGTTGAGGGTGTTTAATTTAAATATTTTAGCTATACATGTGTTCGTTGTTTCATAGGTTAGTGGTATTGATATGTAATTGTGTAATACTCAGATGGTTTTTCAAGACAGCAAGTTATTCTCTAGTTCTTCATTTGACTGCCACCTAGTGGTGAAAGTGGAGGATAGAGGTGAGGTCAGTAAAATATGCCCATGATGTGACACATAGCATTGCAGTGTTGCATACAGAACACAAAAGAAAATTTAAAAAATAGAGGACACAGTAAGCTGTTAAAAAACAACATTGCATTAAACGTTTGTCTGATTAAAATATAAAGTAAGGGTGTTTAATTAATACCAGTTAAGGTTTGAATTCTTCTCTTTTTTTGCCTTGTCCTACCTTTGTCCATATTTGGTAGGTAATGTCAAGTTAAGTTTATTGAGATGAAATGGGTGTTTGACCGAGTGATAAAGACGCTGTTGTGTAGAAATGTTAGTCATTAGCATAAACAAAGCTCATTAAAATTATTTGTGTGCCCCTTCCCTGGGTTCTGTCTTCCGAAGTGACCTGCTACTCAAGTTTAGTTATAGTGCATTTCAAACACTGGATATTCAATGTGCTTTACATAAACAAGCACAAAGAACAATAGTTAATAAAACATAAAAGGAAAATAGTTTCAAAATAGTATAAAAAGTAAAGATCATAACGTAGAATGATTTAAAAAACATTGACACAAAGTAGAATAATTAAGACATGACATCTGATTATTAGGACACATAAGAAGAGTCTGGCTCCAAAACGCTATATCCTCCCTTTTAATGCATTTTCATAAATCATTTTTTTTAAATGATTATTTTGTTTTCGTAACTGTAATTGGGTAATTGTTATTTACTCAATCAAAACAAAACAACTGCACTTTTATTGTTATTACCTGAAAAACACAATTAAATAATATGACTTATTAATGTTTACAAAAAAATATTTATAGCTTTGGAAAAGAGCTCTTAGGCTATACAGTTTATTGTTTTGTATGTTTTGATCAAGGTGTTCGTGAGATATACCACCGAGAGTAATGGGTGTGGAGATAGACCAAGCGATGTGTGCACAATGGAAATATAATAAAATGCCTTGTATATCCAACCTTAATTTTCTCGCGAACCATTTATCACAACACCTAGCCGCTAATATCATGGCAACGCTCAGGTTCTGCTCTTTCACGTGATATCTGTGTAATTTATGTGTGATAAGTACTCCGTGAGCAATTCAACAGAGAATAATGGGTGTGAATTTGGACACATTTTGCATCCCTCGGCCACATGGCCAGGGGTGGCGCCCCTGCATAGTCGCTTGATGGTCTTTTGGGCCCCCACCGTCGACTTCAAGGCACCTAATCCTAAATAACCCTAACCATAACCCTTGAAAAACCCTAGCACCTTCCAGGCAGAGCTGGAATGAGGAGTTATGCAAGAGTGCAGTTTTTTCTACTAATTCCGTATATCGGGAGTATCTTTTGCTTTAAGCTCCTTGTGTCAAGGAGAGTGGCAAACCTTAGTCTTTCATCCTGAAGGCAATTTGAGACATCCAATTGTTAATTTGGTCAATATACTGTCAAAGACATACTAATTACATAGATAGATAGATAGATAGATACATACATACATACTTTATTGATCCCCAAGGGGAAATTCAAGGTCTCAGTAGCATACAGACATCACACACAACATGCACTTACAGCAGAAATGGTAAATATAAGTATAAGCATATAACAAAACCCACAATGAGACAGTAGAAGATAAGAAAAACTAACAAAACTAAATACTAAATATACTATATAAATTAAATAAAAAAATCCACAGTGTGCTTGAGAATGATCAAGCATGAGACGCCTGCAGTGACAGGGCCGGGACTGGCCTGTAGTTCTGTGTGCATGGTAAGGTGCTCAAAAGAGTGAGTGTCATGGTGAAGGTGCAAAAAGTAGTCCAACAGTAGTCCAACAGTGCAAGAATAAGGTCTAGAGACCAGCATAAATAATATAGACAAATAAGAGAGTAGAGTATAATGTAGACAAGGTAATATAAAAAACTAGCCTGGCGAGCCAGACCCACATTATAATGTAGGGTCTGGGCACTCACCGTTCGCAGTGCTCAGTCCGAGGGTCGGGATAATCAGTTGTCTTTCAAATTCCCTCTGCACGCAATAGGACGCAATATGATATTTGTTTTCAAGTAGCAGGGAATTCAAGCCAAACCGTTGCAACTCTGCCATCAATCATTATGTTAAGCCCAACAAACGACTCTATACATGATTTCAATGCCAGATTTAGTTTCGATTTCTAGAGCTCACAAGTCAACGGAGAGTTGCTAGACTAGCCCTGGCAGCAAATGTAATTTGCTGCCGCTAGGGGAGCGTCTAGATTTCTAGGCTAATAAAAACTATGTCAGTGCAAATAGGTTGAGGTAATAGGGTTACAGCCATTCAGTATTGTAGCAGAAGCCATTGGTCATGTGTGCTAATATAGCATGAAAAACAGTGTAGCAGTAAACAGTAGTAAAAACATTAGGCTGTGGACAGTAGTAAAACAGTAGTAAAACAGTAGTAAACAGTAGTGGGCAGTCAGTACTCAAACATGGAGAGGGTGGAGAGGCAGACCGACTATGCAGAGAAGTCTATCTCTCCTCTTCCCTTTAGTGAAGCATTGAACAGTTCAATGGCCCTGGGGACAAATGACTTCCTCAGCCTTTCAGTTGTGCATGGCAGTGAGCGAAGTCTCCAGCTGATCAAGCTCTTTTGCTTTTTAATAGTGCTGTAGAGTGGATGACATTCATTGTCCAAGATGTTGATCAGTTTGCTCAGGGTCCTTTTATCTGATATTGAAGTGATGCACTCCAGTTCGGCTCCCATGACAGAGCCAGCTTTCCTTACTAGCCTGTGTAGTCGCCCAGCATCCTTCTTCTTTGTGCTTCCTCCCCAGCATACTAGCATAGAAGAGGACGCTGGCAACAACAGACTGTAAAACATCCTGAAGAGCTTACTGCAGACATTGAAAGACCGCAGCCTCCTCAGGAAGTACAGCCTGCTCTGCCCTCTCTTGTAGAGCGCTTCGGTATTTGCTGACCAGTCCAGTTTATTGTCCAGTTGTACGCCCAGATACTTGTAGGTATTTACCACCTCCACATTGACCCCATCAATGGAGACTGGTAGCAGAGCGGGCTTAGACCTGCGTAAATCCACCACCATCTCCTTGGTCTTCGAGGTGTTGACTTGGAGGTGGTTGAGTTTGCACCACTGCACAAAGTTCTCCACCAGGCTTCTGTATTCATCCTCCTGCCCATCCCTGACACACCCCACAATTGCAGTATCATCTGAAAACTTCTGCATGTGGCATGACTCAGTATTGTAGCAGAAGTCAGATATGCACTGTACAGGGTGAACAGGCAACAGAGCAATTAGACAACAGAACTAAGTCAATTTAGGGTTTCATCAGCATATGATAGGAAATCAAATTGCTTTTGACAATTTGTCCAAGTGGGGTTATACAAATATTAAATAATAGTGACCCCAAGATCAAATTCCAATAACCTTTGATGAAAGACAACTGGCTAATCAAGATCATTGTTAGCCATTACACAAAAGTAGTGCTCAATGTTCAGAACATGGTCAGGACAATGCAACCAGACTTATCACTGCAGGGACAGCAACACTTATAGTACAGTACGCTGTGTTTGGAAAATAGGCTCCCGCTGGACTTTCATGTAAAAATTGTTTTTTTGTGTGCATATTTTCCTAATATAGAGTCTAAGGAACCAATTTTTCTTTTGTCTTCAAATGTTCACGATCCATCTGTAGTGTTTTTATCTGTATGTTTTAAAATAAGCAATTATATCTAGTCCGAAAAGTGATTTTCACATTTTTTCTATTTTTTGACAATTATTTCCACTTTTTGCACACAAAACCCCCAGATAATGTAGAAAGGTTGTTGGTTCTAAAACAATATCCATAGTTTTCAAACTTTGAGTGTCTGAAAAGTGTAAAAACACCTCCTCCCTTGTTGTTAAATGTCAAAAACAATTTCTTAATCTTTGCTTTTCTTGATGCTTTCCTTAAGGTAGTCATTCTATTGTCTACCTTAAGAGAAATTTGTCTTGGAAATAATCTATAATAGTACAGGCAACACAGAACACCACTAGGTGTCATAGGCATAGGTAGTTGAGTAGCAGTCGGCAAAATTAACAAACAAAAGAATAAGTTTATAAGGTACAAACAAACAGACAAACCACGGATATAAGTTACAAACAAACAGACAGACAAACCACGGATGGCCCTCTCACAGCCTGAACTAATACAAAAAACAAATAACTTAAAAGCAACGGGTTATCCACAGCCAACAGGCCGGGCGTGCGAGAGAAGCAATGAAGTCTTTGAGAATAAAGCCATGTTCTTCCAACAACAACAACCACAAGCACTTATGCACTAAACAATTCAAATGACCGGCATTGTTCTCCCAGAGAGGAAGCTATGTATAGTATAAGTATATATACTCTTTTGATCCCTTTAGGGAAATTTGGTCTCTGCATTTATTCCAATCTGTGAATTAGTGAAACACACTCAGCACACAGTGAACACACAGTGAGGTGAAGACACACTAATCCCGGCGCAGTGAGCTGCCTGCTACAACAGCGGCGCTCGGTGAGCAGTAAGGGATTAGGTGCCTTGCTCAAGGGCACTTCAGCCGTTCCCACTGGTCAGGGCTCGAACCGGCAACCCTCCAGTTACAGGTCCGGGGTGCTAACCAGTGGGCCACGGCTGCCCAATATGATCACCACCCACAGGTGTGCGCCAGTGCTGCAGGTCAGCCTTTCCACATACACCCCTGGCTTTAAAGTTCACCGTCTTGGTAGCATACCTATCTACTGCCAAGGCCTGAAGGAGACGGGGAAAACATTTACTTCTGCTACACTGGCAGAGAACTCATGTGAAACAGACTGTGGGAGGTGGAAGGGGTTTGAATGCTGTCCGGCAGTATTATGAGTGGAATGTTGGAGGGATAGAACCAGATCAGGGTTCAGACTCCTCCAGGGGCACACGATTGGAAAATCTTCACCTGCTGCTATGCTTGAGGCCAGCTCTGGTTCTTCCAAAGTGTCTGTGCTAAATGATGCCACTGCGGGGTGGCTGGCGGTGTTTGTTGGGGGTTGGACATCTGGTAGGCCCTCCAAATTGCCTGGGACAGTTGGTCAAGGCTAAAGTTAACACCATCTTGGTCACTGTGATGCTAAGCACTAGTCCTGGATTATGGCTACCTTCAATGGGTTTCCAACTGCAGGGTTACCGAGGCCTGGCTCCCTCCCGATACCCTAATGAGCCTGTGGAGCAGCCAGTGCTGGTGGACTGGATGAATCTTGACCGGTGGGAACAGGTTTAAGCTTGGAGCGATGCATGGTCTTAAGGGGGCCCTCTTCCCCATACAGCCTGATCTTATAGTGTGTGCCAATTCCATCCAGACACTCCTCAATTTCATATTTGGTGGACACCCCCATGTATCCTGGATTTTGTGGCGACCGTGAAAATGGTTCTTGCAAAATAGTGTACATGTACATTACATTTAGCAGACACTTCTTGACCAAAATCAGTTACAAACTGTATGTCAGCTATATTACAAGGGATCACATTGTCCCCGGAGCAACTTGGGGTTAAGTGCCTTGCTCAAGGGCATAACAGTGGAAGCCGGGAATTAAACTGACAACTTTCAGGCTTCTACACGCTAGCCCAGCTCCTTAACCACTACACTACCTCTGCCCACTAGAAAAAGACTAGTGCCAGGTGGTAATATGGGTACGGTGTCGTGACCACAATGCCTAGATATGCCGCAGCCTCTTCTAAGTGTCTCCTAGCACTAGCATAGACAGAAGTCAGGTACTCTTGATGTTGCACCACCCAATCAGTCGGTGGACTGTCCCTGTGGTCACCTCCAGTATTTCCAAGTAGGTGGTTGACTGGTAACTGTGACTTCTGACCGAACATCAGCTCATATGGGGAGTGCTGTGTGGACTGGTACACGGTGGTATTATAGGCGAACAGGAGCTGAGGGAGCAACTGGGGCCATTTAAGCTTCTTTTCAGAGGGTAAGGTCCTGAGCAAGTCATGAAGTGTCCTGTTGAAACGTTCACATTGACCGTTCCCCTCTGGATGATAAGAACCATCTCTCAGTTAGAATCTTAGCTACGGTGGAAGCTCTCTGATCAGGGGTGGGAAAGGTAAACTTTGAGAAAACATTTGTGACTACTAGAACATTCTCTTTTCCTGTGCTAGCCCAATCCAAAACAGTAAAATCAATGGAGATTATCTACAAAGGCTTAGTGGCTAACAGATTTCCCCAAAAGGTTCTGGCTTGGGTTGTCTTGCTTTAGCAACCACACAGTGCTCACACTCAGAACACCACTTTTGCACCTCATGTCACATTTGGGGCCTGTAGCACCTCTGGCATATCAAATCTGTGGTCCTGTCCACCCCTTAGATGGCCATGGTTGTTGTGTACAGTAGGCTAATGAGCACTTCGACTCACAACACCTTGGGCAGTAAAAGCTGCAGCACTGGATCCGTGGAAGGAGGAGCCTGGATTGCTCTGTACAAGGTCCGATCCACTTACTGTATCTGGGACCACTGCTTTATCAGCTGCTGGTCTTCCCTTGGTTCACTGCACTTGTCTTAATGGGTAGGTGGTCGTCCCTGTCGCCAAAACCACAGGTATCTTATCTGGAAGGACTTTGCAGGACTTTTAGGTCTCTTTTGGTTCGACCAGGGATGGTGTCCACCATACAAGATTCTGTCATCCAAGAGTCTTAGATAGGTGCACTCGAGGCTTACATGTTGGCTATGGCATTTGGCAGGGGGACGTCCAGGTGTGACACAGATCGCAAAGTGTTAGTGAGGCTTGTGGGAAGCCTAGAAAGGTCATCGGCATTGCGATTAGCTGTCCCAGGACGATATTTGATGTTGTAATCAAAGAGGGTAAGCTGAGAAACTATAGGTTACGGTATGTAACCCCGGTTCTCTGAGGGAGATGAGTGAGACATCTCACTATGGGACACGCCTCTTGCGTGGTAATTCGCTGAAGCCCAATTCAATCACGCCTTTAGGCCTAGTTGGTCAGTGCATCCAGGAGCTCCGCCTCTCCTGCTAAATACGCCTGCACAGACCCAATTCCTCATTCCAGGAAACCAGCTCTTCCTTGCGGAGGCAAAAGGGGCAATCTGGTGAGATGTCTCACTCATCTCCCTCAGAGAACCGGAGTTACATACCGTAACCTATAGTTCTCTTTCGGTCGATTCCTCGACATCTCACTATGGGATATAGAAAGCGCCCCGATTGCCAGGCTAGCTTCCCGAAAACAGGCCCAAGGCAACAAGAAAGTCGCATCAGGTACATCCCTCTCCATTTTCAAAAAACTCCTGAAGACCCAGCTCTTTAGAGAACATCTCCTCTCATAGCAACACTTACAACAAGTCTTGCTGATCCTAGCACTCACCAGCCGTCTTAAACGACACGTAACTGTTAAAAACAGCAGTCACTGATGCACTTATTCTTACTGTACTCTAATGTTTTTTAAATTGTCCTAAAATTGTTGAGAATTGCTCTAAAACTTAAACTGTTTACCATGTTGTTAGTCGCTTTGGCTAAAAAAGCGTCAGCCAAATGTAATGTAATGTAATGTAATGTAATGTAAAAGGTACTCGTCCCCAGAACGGGACGAGGGGGAGCCGTCACATCCAAACGGTAAAACCTGACAAAAGTGTCTGAGCTCGCCCAGCTCGCAGCGCGGCACATGTCAGACACAGACACGCCCTTAAAGAGGGCCCAAGACGCAGCCAAAGCTCGGGTGGAATGCGCCTTGACATTAACCGGGGGTTGTAGCCCCTTACTTACATAAGTTATAGAAATTGCCTCTACAAGCCAGTGAGAAAGTCTCTGTTTGGACAAAGCCTGACCTCGCAACGGGTTGGCAAAGCACACAAACAACTGATCACTCCTTCTGAACACCCTAGTCCTGTCCATGTACACTCGTAGTGCACGGACGGGGCACAAGGAATAAAGCCGACGATGCTCAGAGGAGGAAAAGGGGGGCGGGTGAAATGCATGAAGCTGAACCGGCGCACTGTTAAAGGACAGGTTCTGTATTTTACACTTAAAGCCCTTTTTTCAGATAGTTTATGATTAAATAGAACGTTTAAGATTGAAATTTGGACACATGCTGCTGTCCTGAGAATCTTCGGTTTCTGTGGTAGCGTGCCCCCCCCTCCTCCAGAACGCTGCATAGGTGCACTGGAACAATCCTTCCTAAAACGCATTAAACTTTCGTTTACAAAGACGTGAAACTCACTGAGTGGTCAGGGGTGTTCCATGATATGCTCACACAAAAATCGCTGCAAAAGATGCTTTCCAACAGGTGTTTACCATGCGTTGTAAAACTGTGGAGCTATTTTTCCAAACGCCTCACACCCGTACATTCTTCCGTTGAGAGCTTGAATAATAGACACTCCAGCCCAGTTGGTGGCGATAATGCACCGTCTTGCCAATTACAAGCAAACCACTGGCATTTCATTGAATACACAGAAGAAGCAGAAGATCGCTGTCTTGAAGTATTTTGCAACAGACAGCTAAAAATGAGGCGATTTTGTGCAGTTCCGAATTGTGGGAAAATTCGTAGCAAAAAAAGTTGTCACAGACTTCCTTTCAACGATCCAGAAAGGCTAAAGTTGTGGCTGGAATTTCTGTGGCTGGAATTTCTGGAATTGTTGTGATTGGTCGTAGCGTTATCCAACTGCGTGCAGTGAGAGTTTCAAATGCATGCTTGGTGCCGCCCCTCGAATTGGGCCATTTTCATTACTCGTGGCCAGACCCTTAATCTGAAAGATTCCAGGGTCTGGTTTAACAGGCTACTGGGGCTGAGCAATTTACAGAAATATGTGGTGTGTGATTTACGGAAATAAATGACATTTTTTATTTAGTGATGAAAAAGGACCTTTTCTGCGCTCCATATCTGTGACACGAACTGATCTGACCTGACTTGACCCGAGGTTGCGTGTTAGCCTGCTTGCCTATGGTGTAATGATTCTCAACTTTTTACTGGATTGCCATGAACAAAGTAAAGGCAAAAAAGGTGTTTCTTTGTTGAACAAATTGAACATATGAACATACTTTGCCATAGAGAAACACACGATAGTGTTGGATTATAAACATGCTTTGCCACAAGAACAGACAAAAACGTGGGTCCAGCGTGAAGTCCAGCTATATGAAGTTATTATTTTGCTGTCACTTCGTCTGTTTTATAACCCAGAAGGATGTACTTGGTATCAAATGATAGCTCTGAGTGTCCTCTTTCATCTGACATGCATGGCATATCTATCCAATCACGGGTCCGCGAGTAATTCAAACGAGAGTAATGGGTGCGCAGGTGAACACAGAGAAGTATAGACTGTAAATATGATGCAATTTGATTTAATTTCATGATTTTTTATTTTATTTTCATACTTGATCGTACAGACAAGTGTGTAGTCTCTTTGGAAAGCCCCACTTCTGCTCTGTCACACAATAAAGGTTTCATCTCGCTGCGATGAACAGTTCCGGAGCAATGTAACAGAGAAGAAAGGGTGTGTTTTTTGCACTTTGCGTCAATCGGGTTCTAAGGGTTAAGAGCCCAGGAGAAGCATGACTGGGGGCGGTGTAATGTGTGTGGGCAAACATTTTATTTTGTTTATCAGTGAGCATCTTAACTACACTGTGTAAAGCGGTCAGCCTTGTGTGGGAGCTTTGGTGCGGTAGCGGAGGAACCAGGTGGTTAGCCAGCGAAGTCTCCATGGGCGCTATATGTGACCATCCATTGTCGGACATACCGTTCAAATCCACCGAAGTAAAGCCATAAACAGGGGCGCGTGCTGAATACGGCTTATCCCAGAACTTGGTCAGATCCTCCATGCAATCGGGGAACGCCGGTAAAGTCTGCCGGATTGACTGTGTAGTCGGAGGCAAAAACTTTCCGTCCAGTCTGGAACACTTAGTTGCGGGGGGAACCGCTGGCCAAGCTACACCAGGCCTGTCAGCAGCGCGCTTACACGCTTCGTGAAGGCTAGTGCTAGGCACAGCTGAAGACACGTCTCCCTCGCTGGCTAGTTCGGGTTGAACCTGGGCCGCGGGAACGGGAGGCCCCTCGTCATCAGACATATCTCCCGAAGCTGCGAGTGACACAGAATCCTCTTCCTGAGCAGGCAGCGGCTCCTCTGCCTGAAGAGAACAACCACAGATGTCAGTGACAAGCTCATACGAAGGAGTTAGCTGGTCAGCCCAATCCTTGCTATGTAGCTCGTCGTCCTCTTCCTGGTCAGAAAGAGGCTGCAACATCGGGTCTTTGCCAAGGCATTGATCCAAGAAGGTCGCTCGTCGCCGGAGACAGCCTGAGGAAAGCTTCCGGCAATGCTTACATGAACCTGGTGACTCCTTAGCATGAGGATAGCCAAGGCATACGGGACACAATGGGTGTGTATCCCTAGCTGCAATATTGAACCCGCAGCCGCTGGGACAAGTGCGTGCTGGGTCCTTAATCTTTTTATAATGCCTCTGTCGAGCTAACATGCTGGTAAGCTAAGTAGGCCTCGAAGAGGAAGCTGGAAAGCTATGTGGTCAACCGGTAGGCTGGCCAAAGAAAAAGAGCTAAGGAGCTGGAAAGCTATAGCTCAAGCGCTGGTAAGCGTAAAAAAGAAAGCGTAGGAAAACGCAATAAATGCTGTAGGTCAAACACCGGTCGACGGCTGGCGAACGAGTGATAGCTCGCTCTGTAGACTGTTAAGTCGACGCTATGCAGACCTAGACACGCTAAATTCACAAAGGGCTCAGAAAAGAACACCACGAGTGAAGAGGTGAAGAATGAGGAATTGGGTCTGTGCAGGCGTATTTAGCAGGAGAGGCGGGGCTACTGGATGCACTGACCAATTAGGCCTAAAGGCGTGATTGAATTGGGCTTAAGCGAATTACCACGCAAGAGGCGTGTCCCATAGTGAGATATCGAGCGAATCGACCGAAAGAGAACCCAGCACTGTTACAGAGCACCCAGTTTCGCTGAGGGAGGGAATTGTTGTCAGTGTACACGGTGAACTTGTTGCCCAGGAGATACTTGCAATTTTTTTCCGTGATTGCCCACTTGACTGCAAGGAGTTTGAGCTTCATGTGTTACATCCTGCCTACTAGGCTATTTAACCAGAAAGGGAAGACCACACAGATTTTGCCGTATAAAAATATGTATTTATTTAAGTTAAAGAATTAACAACGGAGGTTAAGTAAAGTCAGTATAAATAATAGGTTGGGAAATAAAAGTGTATACGATATGAGAATTGAGGTGTCATGCGTAAAGAAACAAAACGCCAAAATGGTGCAGGAGAGGAGGAGAAGCGGCGGCCTCCACAACCAGGTCTGGCGAGATCTTAAAGCCCAAGATCCAGGAAGTAATCACATGCGTCGTGCCACACCTGTGCTTGGCCCACCTGTAGAGGAGACACAAGACAGGAAAAAAGAGCAACAAGGAGGAGGAGCCCGGCAGGTCCGTGACCAGGGCCGCGTTTGGGCATTGGGCAAAGGGGCTGCTGCCCCGGCCACTAGGGGGCCCCGGCGCGGGACATTTAAAAAAGAAAACAAGTGTCTTATCGTCACATGTCTTTGCCCGTATCAATGCATGCTATCACAGACAACAATGGCTTTGCATGAGACAATTAGGAAATATGAAAGCGGATCTCGAAAAAAGAGAGCTTCAGCCAGACGTTCTCAGTAAGCCGCGCCAAAACCATGGCCGTACGCACTGTGCGTATCAGCCAGGCTACTCAACGAGAATTTCCCCTGTGTGCGTGTATTCACACCAAATTGGCCTAGGCTACCATAACTTCTTAACTCTGCACAGTAGCCTATTCCATTAACTGCATTGCCAGTAGGCTATTTACAATTTTCTGTAAAGTAAAGTTTGTAACGTTATCAAAATCAACTAATGCAGAACTATGCACGCACGCACCTTTTGATTGAGCAGGAGAGATACACAGGCATGCTACAGAAGTTGTAGGCTAGCTTGTTGTTTTCTATTACTATCTATGCTGGTTATCAGCACACAATGGTATAAGCTAATTCATTAACTCGAGACTCATCATGGATATAACACGTTTTTTAAACAACGAAAACAGAAAGGATGGAGACAGCAAAGCGAGAGGAGTTATTTCAAATGGGCAAGCCGCAAGCACAAGGTAGGCAAGATTATTGCTTGTCAAAACGTTAGGCTAGCATTACCACTGTTTAAAGCCATATGTGAACGTAGCCTTTCGAACAAAACTAGGTAAATTTAGCCTTTATAGGGCTATACAAAGTTGTCCAAATAAATAGGTCGTTGTTAGGCGTTGTTATAAAGATATTGCATGTGGATGTTATTAGCCTACTACAGTAGGCTATGTAGGCTACTTTAACTGACCAATGCAGGAACCTAACCGGGACAAATATTATCAAAGCGTTGAAAGTTAGGTGGGTGTGTGCGTACCATCGCATTCATTCCTGCAGGCGCCCTGTCCACTTTTTTCAAAACGAGGATCAAAATAGTGATAAGTCCACGTCTAGGCATACTACCCCTGTCCCTGACAACGTTACCGTTATCGGCTGCGACACCCCCCTTGTTTGTATTTGATGTGGTTGGGCTGTGTGTGTGCGCTAGACCAGGGGTTCCCAAACTTTTCCACGACAAGGCCCCCAAATACCACTAGGTTCTGGCCAAGGACCCCCGTGATGTGTTATTAAACCCATCGAGAATACTACGGCAAATGTAAAAATACATTAAGCTAATCCTAATAATTATTTTAGCCACAAACACTTCGCGATGGAGCATTTACAGTGGTAAAAATTGTATTTGGGGCTCTCTTCTATATGAGAGCTATCACTTTACTATTATTCCCGGTCATTATCATGGAAAATATAATGTTCTGATATGAACACATTATTATAATGGCATTGTATAACAACCCTTATATAATAGGCTTTTATTTTTCCTTCCAACTTGCTGAGGCCCCCCGGCACCCCCTCACCGGTGTAGGTGTAGTGATGGGACATTCGACACTGAGGCACCGAAGCTTGTATCACTCCCGTGAAGCAAATTGTTTCGACAGTGTGTTGGAGCTTGTATCAAATTGGAATAAGCACATGACTTGTGACGTCCGAAGCTTCAAACGTCATCGAAGGGTTTTGCTGGATTCGAAAGTTTGCTGCTGTGCTGATACCCAACAGAAGCAACACTGCTTCTCTGTAGCCTACTGCTGTAATTTAACAAAACCTGTGTGTTAGTTACTCAGCAATCATTGTTGCTGACGAACTTTTTAAAGTTTTGAAGTACATTTTTCAAATATTTTTTGTTATTGCATTAGCCTAATAAAAATTCCTTGTAAAGTGACTCACGGGGATTGAACCCACATCGCCAGATCTATCATCCTCATCGTTACTTCTACTCTATCGTAGGCATACGGCAAGAATGGATGTTCACGAACTATTTATTTTTAACAATAACGGCCTATTTCTAACAATAACGGCCTGTTTAGTTCTAAAACACACTACCTTAATAATGCCTCTTGGTTATGAGTAGGCTATGACAGTTTATTGGATAAGGCCTAGGTACACTTTATTTATTTAAAGTAAATTGATATTGCCACATAGCAGACGGCTGCATTTCTTGCTGCAGTTTGTTAAAACCAACTGAACACATGTAAATTCAAACGCTGAAAACACTAGGCTATATTCAAACATTATACCCTAGTTCTAATTAATGTATTTAATTTTCAGTCATCTCATGCCATGTGTCCATTCTGTCCCTCGCAGACCTCTCAAGTCTCACGCATTGAGCGTGAGACACACGCATTTCAATGACTTTACACGCTCACACGCCACACATGGCATTTCTCACTCCGAAAAATTAACTTGCCCGCACAGAAATTTCTAAGGGCTATATTTTACAAACGTGTCACACAACGTTGCTGTCTGTGCGCTCATTCAGTTCAGAGAGCTGCTGTTCAGTTACTAACCTATCGGCCAATCAGAAAATAGGATTTCTCAACCAATCAGGAAATAGTTTTGTTTTGATGTGGGTCCGCAACGTGGAGACTGCTGGTCCGCTGAGTCGTGGAGTGAAATTAGGCCCGGTGCTTCGTCTGATAATTTGCTGCGCAGTTGATCAAGATACCGCGGACCGACAAAAAAAGAAAACAAACGTTTCTGCTATCGATGTCATTAAACATGGAGCCATACAATAAAGTGGTGGTAGGCTATGAGCGTTCATTCAATGCAGGCGTCTGCGCGAGAGAAACTGAAACTAATCGATAATGTTGGTATCAAAGCTCTGCTTCAACCTGTTGATAATTGTTTAACGACACTTAATAGAACAACGTTGATTTTGGAACTTCCATAGAAACAGAGCAGAGACTGTATAATACACTGTATAGCACTGAGTATTGTATAGTCAAATTTGAATATAACGTGGCCAAAAGTTAGCCTTCTTTCTATCTTAAAGATCAACAGATCAGTGATTTACGCCTATGCTCGCCAAAAGACCTGGTGTTGTGTTTCCTGAATCCTTACATTCAGGCATTCAAATTAAACTTCATTAAAAAACATGTATTTTTTTTCTCCATTTCCTACCAATGTATGATGCTTGCATGAACATCCCAAACCAATAGCACCCATATAATTCTTGCTGTTTTGAGAAGTATTTCTTTTCTTATGCAAGCATCATGCAACCATGCAAAAGCAATGAAACTAATTATATCTTACATTAGTAAAGCAGTCCTCTGATGTGCATGTCACAAAACATAAATTAAATAAAATAATTAAGTGAAAGTGCATGTATAACAATATAGGCATAATAATGATTGTGATAATGATAATGACTATTTGATTTGGAGGGTGTGGGGTTGGGTACGTGTAGATGAGCCCTATGACCCCAAAGTCTGCCATCACTGGGCCTCAGGTCAAAGAAGTTTGAGAAAGGCTGGTCTACATAACCTGTATCAGATTGAGGTTTGCAGTGATGCGCCTGAAGGCACGGGTTAAGGACCCAGTCAGTTACGTCACAATATGCACATTTGTTTAAATTCATACCTACGTAATCACCATGACCAAAATTGTACTTTTTTTTACTTTGAATCTTGAAAAAAAAATATTGACCTACCTACCGACCCATTTTTTTTTTTTTTTTGGCTGTTACTGCAAACAAGAATATTTTTAAGGATGGCCTCATGACTGTGAAAATGGCTGACATTGAACCACAGAGCTTTAAATGGGAGCCCCCAGTATCAGTCATCAAGGCATCAAAATCTGCCACAAACACTTACAACACACAACATCACTCATAAACACACACACACACACACACACACACACACACACACACGGACAGAACCACCACTGTTCAAGAGACCATTTTGGGGCTAAATATGCTTTTTCTCATTTGGTTGTTTTCTGTTTGTTTATAGAGAAAAATGAGAAAAAGCACATTTAGTCCCAAAATGGTCTCTTGAACAGTGGTAAAAATAATAAGTAATAATAATAACATAAATTAAACAGTGTGTTTGAAATCATGGAATTTGTGCTCTCTCATGAAGCTGGGTCTATGGGACATGGGGAGGGTGGGTCTCTGTTGATGGGGGGGAGGGGGCGTGGGGCCACGAGTAGTTCAAGCAGACATAGGACTTTCATGTACTTCGATGAGGGGGGAGGGGGCGTGGCACTGTGCCAATGCCACGCCCCTCCCCCCTGAGAAACAAAGTCTCACTCCTTGCAAACTTAAAAACTTGAGAGCCCTGGTCCCTCGTGTTCATGTTGTAAGCTTTGTTCGGGTGTGTCGAATTTATAGCCGCTGTCATTTCTGCTGACCACCAGATGTTAGTGTGTTGTCTTCGATGCTTTGATGCTTCGGATCATTTTGCGATACAATCAGGAAGAAGCTTCAAAAGCTTCACAAGGCTTCGTTCGCCCATCACTACTTAGGTGACAGAACTGCCCCCAATCCTGCATGGCTTGCATCCGTCTCTAAGATAAAGGGACGACTGAAATCGGCATAACCTAGGACTGTCGCTTCAACAAGCCATTCTTTTAAGGCTCTGAATCCAGAAAAGTTCTGAAGGCAAACCTTTCAGTTCTGAAGGCAAACCTTTCAGTGGAAATGCATGGATTCCAGTTGCTTCCGGTAACAGCAACTGGAATCCATGCATTTACACAGAAATATTTTTGGAATCTGATCCCTTATCATACTTGCTCATTCGTACTGTCTGTATAAATCATCTTGTAAATAAACTACCAGTGCTTTTTCAAAGTTCTCAATATCTCGTTTTAAATGTCAAGGCCCTTGGAAGTCTACCATTTAAATAAGACTTGCCTGATTATCTGCTACTATACCGCTGCCTCCATGTTTCTTCCGTGATTTGGGAAAAGCCTGTAAAAGTCCTGGCAGGAAGCATGCATAAGGATGTAGATCCAGGAATGCACTAATATTTTGTTCGTAGTCCAGTTTGCAACAATTATTAGTTAACACTAAGTTGTAAACACTTCGGAAAAAAATATTTAAAACTGGATATACCAAAAAACGTTGATGTAATGACTTCCTGCAAGGACTTTTACAGGCTTTTCCCAAATCACGGAAGAAACGTAGAGGCAGCGGTATAGTAGCAGATAATCAGGCAAGTCTTATTTAAATAAACTCCTGGTGCACTTACAAACTTTCTAATGCCTCGTTATTGGACTAAAGGTCATAGTTGTACTACTGCAGAAGTTTCGTACCATTCAGGGCATTATTAGTGGGGTAATTTACGAGATAAAAGTTGGTTCCATCACGACTGCAGAACGTCATTAGTTTCTGACAGCGCTACTCGACCAGGGCCATAGATATATACACTAGATGTCGCCTTGACTACTGCTGTTCATTGGAACGAATGCGTCAATCGAGACGCCATCTTGCTTCAGTGATCCACTCCTCTATAATGCATTAGCGTCAATCTGGGCAAAGATCTAGCGAAAATAAAATCACCATTATTCGTCAAAATCTCAAGCAATTATCTAATTTTTTGGGTTGTTCCAACTGACAGGCATGTATTTATGGTTGAGTCTACAGAAAACTAAGCTTAAGACGATAATAAAGATACATTTTACCCGTCTAGCCGCATAGACTCCCATTCATTCTGCACTAGCTAGCGGCGGCCCCTAGAGGAACAATGAGTAAACTGCAACCAGGTTCGATACAATGAAAGTAAACAGGCTCTTCGTAGACAGGCTCTGGTTGAGGCCACATACCCCTCGTCTCGTTTACTCATGTAAGTTGTAATCTCACCAGAAGTTGCTGTAGGCCTAGATCTGTAGAACATTTACCTCTGCTACTACATAGGCTACGCCAGTCGTTACTTTTATAATCATGGGTCAGTGCCATGGGCAAACGAGATGTAGCTGAATTCATAAATGACAAAGCCATGAGAAAGGTGATTTTCTTACGTTTCAACAACAAAGAAGCCGATCTGCTATCATTGTGAGAAGTTCCCAAATTTGTCGCTAATCGCTAAAAAGGTTTTCTATCGCTGGGGATGGCCAAACGTCGCTAAATAGGTAACGCTGACAATACAGGAGAACTAGTTTAGCGATTCAGATCCCTGTACAAAGATGGCGGCGGTGTTGACGCATGCTGAGAAGCAGAAGGCGACATCTAGTGTATATATCTATGGACCAGGGCTCGACCAAGGAAAAAAAGGTTCTGGGAGGGTGTTTGGCTCGGGGTCATGGTGCAAAGGACCCTAGGGTGAAATTACTCCGAACAATCGCTTTAATATGTTGTCGTGAAAGTGGCTCTCTTTTTGATTTTGCACTGCCAATGTGGCTCTTGTGAAAAAAATAGTGAGGATCACTGCATTATATGAATGATGATGTCATCTAAGTGTGAAAATGGATCGTGAAAATTTGAAGACAAAAAAAAATCTTGTTCCTTAGACTCTATACTAGCAAAATATGCACAAAAAAAAACATTTTTTACAAGAAAATCCAGCGGGATTACATAAGACACTGTACTATTACATTATCAGATAAATCAATTCTCAGATGCAGATCAAGGTTGGTACAACCATTAAGTGTAGACCATTTGGAGAGGTTGATATCAATGAAGATTATGAGGAGATTACAAAGGCCTAGTGTCAATCATTTATACGGTATTGTTATAGGACACACAATACAGATAGTGCAACTACTGTTGGAGTTACTTTATTGGAGTTTGATTAGCACAGTAGCCTACTGTACAGAAACCAAATACTTCCAAACAAATCTAGGAAATATGGAAAAAAAAACTCAACGATAAACTTAAGTGGATTTGTCTTTATTTATTTCCTTTATGTCTACACATTTACTAGTGCTTATAATGAAATGCATGGCATTATTCAGTGAGGTATATTAAATTAGCACCAAACAACCATCAACGAACAATGCCTCTTTTTTATCAAAGAATAGTAAATCATTTGAGAACTTATTTTTCCTTACATACATCAAATATCCCTGGGCTGCTACCTGATACACGCAACACTCTTAGTGATACAGCTTATATAGACGTGAGCATTTAGAGTCCATTCCCCGCATGGTTTGTGTCTATACAACATCTCTGGAATGGACACAAACTAGGGCGAAAAAAGGGAATGCTTCTCCTTGTGTTCATTTGGAGGAAATTAAGAATCTACAGTCTCACAAGCTGAAGAGCTGTGTTCCACTGAAGGTGGTGAAGTGTGCCGTGCTGTCAAAGACCCACGAGTCCTTCAACAGCCCGTACATACACCTGGTCTCCCTGGTCCAACTGCAAAGTGACTCCGTTGGAGCCGTTCTAGCCGCCCTCACACTGGGACGTCCGCTTGGCCACGCTCACAATGGTTTGGTCGTTCTTGAGCAGGGACATGGACGCCGACTGGGGCTGGGGGGACAGCGAGAACTCGAACAGGGAGAACAGATAGACCCCTTTCACCGGGGTTGTGAAGATACCTGTGACATGACAGAAAAAGCACAGGCAGAGTTACATGAACATCTATTCATTTAGCAGACGGTACAAATGTTTTTTAAATTGTAGCTGAAACGAGTACAAAGGATCTTTAATCTATTCATTGAATTCATCATCAGAACAGGAGCACAGAGGATGCCATCTCTATGGCACTTCATTCTGCCCTGTCCCACCTTGACAATAGCAACACCTATGTAAGAATGCTGTTCATTGACTTCAGCTCAGCGTACAACACCATCATCCCCTCCAAACTGATCACCAGGGCAGCCGTGGCCCACTGGTTAGCACTCTGGACTTGTAACTGGAGGGTTGCCGGTTCGAGCCCCGACCAGTGGGCCGTGGCTGAAGTGCCCTTGAGCAAGGCACCTAACCCCTCACTGCTCCCCGAGCGCCGCCGTTGTAACAGGCAGCTCACTGTGCCGGGATTAGTGTGTGCTTCACCTCACTGTGTGCTGTTTGTGTTTCACTAATTCACCGATTGGGTTAAATGCAGAGACCAAATTTCCCTCACGGGATCAAAAAAGTATATATACTTATATATATATATATATATACTTATACGAAACTCAGTGAATTGGGTATCAATACCTCCCTCTGTAACTGGATTCTTGACTACTTGTATTGCATTCATTGTTTCTACACTTGAGATAAATAAGTTTGTTTTTTCTTTTATCACATACACATATATTGGTAGATGTTGTTTCTTTACCTTGACATGTTTCGACTGAGGTCCATCTGTCTCATCAGATCCTGGTGGACGTCTACCGCTGCAACATCGAGAGCATCCTCACCAACTGTGTCACAGTTTGGTATGGCAACTGCTCTGCCCACGACCGGAAAGCACTGCAGAGGGTGGTGAAAACTGCCCACACATCACCGGTTCCTCACTCCCCTCCATCGAGGCCATCCAGGGCAAGTGATGCTTGCGTAAGGCACACATCATCAAAGACTGTTCTCACCCCAACCACAGACTGTTCACCCCACTCCCCTCCGGGAGGCGTTACAGGTCTCTCCGCATCCGAACCAGCAGGTTCAGAGGAAGCTTCTTTCCTGCGGCTGTCACCCTACTGAACTCGAGCCATCCAACAAACTAAGCCCCCATCACCCCCTGCCCCGCCCCCGCCTGATTCCTCCTTGCCTGTTAAGGTGTCCACGACCATGGCAACCTTGACAGGGACAACAAGGAGGCGGACATCCCCTAGCCCCCCCCACAACTGCACTACCCTATCCCACCCATCTACAGTATCCCATCCATCTATTTATTTACAAATGTACATACTGTAGTTATACTGTACATAGCCATATTCTACTGCTTTTCATCCTGCACATACACTTATTATTAATACTATTGTAATGTTACTGTTTCTGCACTACAATGGTACTGTTACCACACTGCACATAGATGTACATACTGTACATATGGTTCATACTAAATATCCATATTTATTCAGTTTTTCTGTAATATATTCTGTTAATACACTGCATATATCTATATTGTTCTTACTACTACTATAATGGTACCGCCACTACATTGCACATACCTGTACATGTTGTTCATACATTGTTCATATTACACTACATAGCCATATTTATTCTGCTCTTATAAGGTAACTGCTAATACACTGCACATATTTATATTTAATTTATGCTACTCTAAACCACCTTCTGCAAAACAACTGTATACTACTGTCTACACTGCACTATATTTCTTGTCCTGTCTATGCACCACCTGCCTATACTGTGTATATCACATTGCACTTTTCTGCTTTTTTTACACTTCTGGTTAGACGCAAACTGCATTTCGTTGTCTCTGTACTTGTTCTCTGCACAATGACAATAAAGTTAAAACTAATCTAATTTAATCTAAAAAATCTGCCTCTGCTTTGCCTCTTTACAGATCATGCTATGAATAACAGCAGCAATGTCTGCATAAGTTGAGACATTGTTATTGACCTTCTGGACCAGAGACATTCCATTAATAATTGTTGCTGTATTATATTCATCTGGAAGATTATCTGATAGTGATGCAAGTTTCTGCAAATGCTTTGCAAGTGCTGCTTTAGAGGTTTTTCTTGGGGTCCCCTCAGATGTCACCAATGACCATGGTTAAGGTCCAAGAGGGTAACAAAAGACTTCTCTCATGTCCAGTCTTTAACATGATGGTCTTGCCATGTGCCTGTGTTTTCTTTTTTGACTCATGCTCGTAAATGTCTTTAATTTTTGCTTTGTCAATGTATCATGGAATTTGTGCTTAGGTGTATCTGACTCCAGCCTCTATGTCATGATCTTTGCCTGTAGTATGAGCCTGAATCAGATCATCCCTAACCTCTTGTTGCTTTTCCTGCTGTAGATATGCAAATTAACTCATGTTCCTCTGAAAATGGATTGATCCAATTTCAGTTTCTGTCTCATCAGATCTAACTGTGTAGAATTTTTAAAACTGTTGTACATGTACTTGTAGATCAAGTCTTGGAAAATAGTTATTATTTCTTTTTAATGGAAATGATTTTAACATCAGATGAAAGACAATTTTAAGTATGATAATAATAATTGTACATAATGATAACAATGTGTAAAGTATGAATATTTTTACCAACCAGTTCATCTACATCTCATTCCCACATTCTTACTAGTCAAAAGTACAACTGAAATGTATAATGTAGATCATTTTAGCACCTGTGATGCAATTACCATAATAAGTATAAGTAAATATAAGTATATATACTCTTTTGATCCCGTGAGGGAAATTTGGTCTCTGTATTTATCCCAATCCGTGAATTAGTGAAACACACACAGCACACAGTGAGGTGAAGCACACACTAATCCTGGCACAGTGAGCTGCCTGCATCAACAGCGGCGCTCGGGGAGCAGTGAGGGGTTAGGTGCCTTGCTCAAGGGCACTTTAGCCGTGCCTAATGGTCGGGGTTCGAACCGGCAACCCTTCGGTTACAGGTCCGAAGTGCTAACCAGTAGGCCACGGCTGCCCAACTATTAGCTGCAGCTTATACATTGATTTTGCAAAATTTCTTCAGCTGTGAGGTTAATACACGGGGGCAGTTAATATGGTATATGGTTTTGTTTCTTTTAACTTGCATAAAACACTGTCCTGTGGCTTATACACAATACAATTATACACAGGAAATTACTGTATGTATTTCATGTGCCCTGGACATTATAAAATTATAATATTTATGTTAAGCTGGGTACATGTGGTGATGTGAACGGTATTCCTTTAAAGTAAAGGTAATATGTGATTGGTAATCATGATGTTTTGATCTCTTGGAATATCTCTTATGGGTAGTTTCAATAAAATACTAATTTACTGAATTTTGGGGTGTTTCCGAATAGTACATTTACAAATAGTAAATAGCATAGCAATGCAGACCTATGTAATCATTTGTATTTCAAGTCTCTGCTGGGAGGTAGGAAGGTATAAATACATTGATTAATGAGGTAGTGGGCATTTCAATTAGTGCTGCAACACGTTGTGTCTCTGAAAACGTAGATTTGCTCATTATTACACATAAATCTTGAATTTTATCAACCAAAATGAAGGGCAAAATCACATAATGATTCAAAATATGTATGCCAACATCAAATACCACATATGCATTAGTAATAATGAGGTTTGGATTATTTTCTGGGCTCTTATGAGTGGTTTAACAAAAAAAAAAGCCAATAGGCGGAATTTCCTTTTTTCAAATCAGAGGTCAACTTTGAAGGCCTGTACAGCCACAAAGCTACAAGATCCAACTTGCTATCATACCATTTTATACTCCAGAGATATGTAGCTTTCAGAAAAATATAGTGAGAATTTGCCCCCCCCAAGTGGTAGTGACACGCCCCTTTTTGGGCCTGTGGCTCATGGACTATAGCATTACAGACAAGCTCAGCAATGTGAGGTTTGATCAAAATTGATAGCATTAGCTATATGCTACAATTAGCTGCAAGTCTCCTGGGGGAAATTTATTTTGGATAGACATAAATATCAAACTTTAAAGCCTGTGTTGCAGCTTAACCACCACTGTTGATTAATGGGTACATAAAGCACTCAATATATGTATATCATTTTTAAAAATGTCTCCAAATGGTGTTAAATGCCAGTTTTTGTTGTTTTTTTACTGCAATTCGGTGATGACGTCACTTTGGGGACTGCATGATCTGCGCTTCATTCATTTCAATGCATTTCAATGGACATCGCGGTTACACTTTCAACATAAAGTTTGTATATTTACACTTCGAATTGTCACAGCATTTATATCACAGCTACCCTATGATCTACCAATGGTAATAACGGTGCCTCCCTGAGGAGAGTGGGGTGAACAGTCTGTGGTTGGGGTGAGAACAGTCTTTGATGATGCTGAGCGCCTTACACAAGCATCGCTTGCCCTGGATGGCCTCGATGGAGGGGAGTGAGGAACCGGTGATGCGTTGGGCAGTTTTCACACCCTCTGCAGTGCTTTCCGGTCATGGGCAGAGCAGTTGCCATACCAAAAAGGTGATGAAGGTGGAGCTCATAAATCAAATATTCAGTCACAGTCTAGCAGATGCCCTGCAGTAATGCAATGTAGAGCTACACCTTCCTCAGTTGCAGGGGTGTGAGGAGACCGTTCAGCTCATTCGTGGTAGTCCTTGAGCAAGGCAGTTGTTCTGGGGAGATATAAAATGAAATAGAATAGAAATAAATGAATAAAAAGGGATTTGAGATGCATCTTATTTTTGTTAGAGTGAATTACATGTGAATAATACAGTGTTGGGCAAGCTACTTGGGAATTGTAGTGAGCAAAACTATCAGTTACTCTGCCATGAATAAAACTTCACTACACAAAACTACCACCCCAGTGAAATGTAGCAAGCTTAGTAACACAAACACAGCAGTAGGCTAGTTCACTACATAGGAAGCTACTTTAAATTGTGCTAATTTCACATGACAAAAGTGTAGCTTGTTTGGCCAAGCTACTTCATATAAAGAAGTTAAGCTATTGAAAAGTTACTTTATTCGGGAAATAGTGAAGCTACCACCAACACACTTATTACTAGCTACAAGCTACAAGTAGCAACTGCCCGATAATAGGCTACAGTCTGTGCCACTTGTGTAAAATTCGCCGGCCAATGTTATATTAGTAATATTTGATTCATTTCTACAATAGCATTCTTGTGTCAGTTGTAATGTAAGTCAGTGTTATGGAATATGACTCATCAAGTCTCAGTTCATAGCCGGGTGAACACCTGAACACCTAGCAAGTAGCCTAGCTAGCTGGCTACGATTTACATACAATAACAAAGATCCTTGCTCCTTTTCAACTCTCTGGTAATATTGCATTCACAAAATACAACCAATAGTACGATAATGTTAAATCTTACTTGTGAAAAGTAATCCCCCAAGCCCTGTTTGCGATGGATTTGAGCAGGAATATGCATACACTATATGTCGCCTTCTGCTTCTCAGCATGCGTCAACACCGCCGCCATCAGGGATCTGAAGCGCTAAACTAGTTCTCCTGTATTGTAAGCGTTACCTATTTAGCGACGTTTGGCCATCCCCAGCGATAGAAAACCTTTTTAGCGATTAGCGACAAATTTGGGAACTTCTCACAATGATGGCAGATCGGCTTCTTTGTTGTTGAAACGTAAGAAAATCACCTTTCTCATGGCTTTGTCATTTATGAATTCAGCTACATCTCGTTTGCCCATGGCACTGACCCATGATTATAAAAGTAACGACGGGCGTAGCCTAGTAGCAGAGGTAAATGTTCTACAGATCTACAGCAACTTCTGGTGAGATTACAACTTACATGAGTAAACGAGACGAGGGGTATGTGGCCTCAACCAGAGCCTGTCTACGAAGAGCCTGTTTACTTTCATTGTATCGAACCTGGTTGCAGTTTACTCATTGTTCCTCTAGGGGCCGCCGCTAGCTAGTGCAGAATGAATGGGAGTCTATGGGGCTAGACGGGTAAAATGTATCTTTATTATCGTCTTAAGCATAGTTTTCTCTAGACTCAACCATAAATACATGCCTGTCAGTTGGAACAACCCAAAAAACTAGATAATTGCTTGAGATTTTGACGATTTAAGGTGATTTTTATTTTCGCTAGATCTTGCCCCAGATTGATGCTAATGCATTATACACCAATCCGCCGCGAACTTTATGGGCGCTGCCATCTTGCCTGCCAGCATTACTGCGTGCCCAGTAGGAGTTAAGTCTTATAGGGCTTATTCGCAAACACCGCCGCGGCCATATTGTTGATATGACATTCCAGTTCTATAGGCTATTCTATGTGACAATCGCCTGTAGCGCGTAGATTTGAGCTGAGCAGAGCACATAGCCTAACGGCTTCATCTCGTCAATATAAGTAGCCTAAATAAACTTATGGACCCATATCTAATAGCATTAAGTAAAGATCGATCCGTCATTATTGTCAACTGTAAATTACCCCGATATTTGTTTATAGCCTGTCTTGTTCATACATCGGCACACGTCGCAGCTGAAGGGGACAAGTCGCCTGAGTCAAGGTCGGCGAACTTATATTTGTTACACCAACGACATCGTCTAACATTGCCATGATCGCAGAGAATAAAGTTGCATCTCATTGGACTGCAATTGTATCTTGCGTTTGCCTGTTGCTCACAACCTGCAGCCAAGGACTTTGCTAAAGTAGTTTAAAGTGGGTTAGCCAGTGATCGTTTTTGTCTGTCTATGATGCAACTACATGGTCTGGAGGCAGAAAAGGCTAACATATTTCTCTGTAACATTTCCAAAATCCAAGTGAACAAAACACTATACAAATCAGAAGTATCTACTGATATCTTTCTCCGCTGAGTTTGTTCCTACTATTTGCCACTTGCCGTGCCACTAAGACAAGCTGAAAAGGGCGCATCATGAATAAATATATTATAGGCTACTGTAAACGTTGGCTAACATTGCCTACCTAGCAATGCTATCTATGCAAATGCAATATGTCCAAAGGTAATCTACGGTAGGCGACTACATCAGGCTACTGCTGATGTCTCCGCATTGCATAGGGGCAGCTGTCTGCGCTGTCTAAAACGTATTTAACTTAAGCCCACAGAGGACAATATAATATAGTATTAATAATACAAATAATAATGGCGATGTGAGGAGTTGGCTGTAAGTTTAGCCTAGGCCAGTGTTTCCCAAACTTATTTTCTGGCGACCCACTTTTTAAAAATGACAGACCATCGCGACCCATTTCACTTCAAATCTACCCTGCAACCACCAATATTGTTTAAGGCCACAGGTTCTCCAACTTTTCTATGCCTCCCCCAACCATACATTGCTATAGGATCTCTGCTTTGAACACGGTTGTGTTGCATTTTGAGCACCATCAGCGTGAAAAGTTGGAAATGACTACTGAAAATACGTTTTAATGCGCATCCGAGAGTAGGGGAAATTCTCGCATGTTGCGCAGTCGTCATTCGTCAGCATAGTAAGCTGTTCCTGTATTTCTAAAAAAAAATGTTGTAGGCTACATTGCGTTGCAGACAAATGGGTCCATAACACTGTGGACGTCAATTCCAATGTAAACAGCAAATAACTCAAGTCGTTATATTGTATTGTTGTATTATATTATATTATATTGTAGTCGTTATATCAGAACAAGAGGCGTTTGCGCAATATTGCGAGGTAGAAAACGAGAGGAATAGTGTTTAAAATGCCCATTTAAATTGTAAACTAAGATTAATGCACTGTTGTGAATTTTAAATCAGAAATAAGAATGTGAGGAGGTTGCTATTAACTTTAAAGATTGCATCTGCAATCAAAACTATGCAAATTGAATGGCCTTATGTCCGGTCTATGGATGTCTGCTTTAGTTGACAGCACGGTCACTAGATTTTAATCGGTAAAGTTGAGGAACTGGTATCTATTAATGGTATGTATTAATGTTTGCAACTGCGAGGTACATGGCAGGCCCCCCACAGAACGGTTTCATTTTGAGAGGTAGATATCCATGCTCAGGCACCCCCTCTGCGATGCGTTCGTCCCCCAGTTTCATGCGCCAGTTTCATGAGCTTTTATGACAAAACCGTGACTGTGGTAGTTAACAATCTACATCCTAATAGAAAACTGTTAGCTTTCCTGGTATCAAATGACAAATGGTATCAGTTAGGCCTATAACACAACATAAATTGTGCTGGCGACCCAAATAAAATCTCCTGCCGCGACCCAGACTTTGGGAAACACTGGCCTAGGCTATTTATCCTATGTAGCCACAAGTCTCTCCTGCGCTGACTACTTCTCAGTCTCATTCTTTTCTCGTTTTCTGACCATGTCAACATTGAGCAACGAAAATAAGGGAGATTTTCCGGGTTAAATTTCAACATTCGTCTTTCTGTTGCTATCCCTCTGCTGAGAGCAAGAATTCGTAGGCCTACTACAAAACTGCTGCACTAATTAAACGAGGTGTGAAGCTAAGCCAGGTCTAATGAGATTGGCGTCAAATCGTGCTCTCTCCCACACTGTTCTGTGTAGGTCGCCTTCAGGCAAGCAAAACGATGCTTTAAAAACATATTTTCGTTGGAAGGGCAGGGGGTACAGGACAACAGTACAGAGACGGCCAAGTCCGATGGGGCTAATGTTACGAAAGTAATAAAATATGGGATATTTTACGGGAAAATATTAAAACAGGAAGACAGCTGGAAAAAAGTTGACAGGTATGTTTCTGACACTTGGTGACTCTAGGGCTATTTGCTGTTTTTAGAACGGCCTGTATTGCTGTTGTTAGAACGGCCTGCCCTGTAGCCTAGGCCTATTGCAACATAGGCCTACCATCACGTTAAATTTTGTACAAATAAATAAATAGCCTACAGCGATCATACCGGCGCTGTCGCGCTTGTCAATTGACAGCTGCATTAAATAGAACCACCTATGCATTTTCTATATCAACAAAATGGCCGCTGCGAACGTTATTACCTGATTATTACGTAGATCGAATAAGCCTAATAGAGACGAATGACCCATTAGACCAGCCTCAGACGAGTCCAGGAAGTGACGTCAATTCCAGAAATAAGTACATAATTTACTTTACTCTTTATGGAGAATGCAGTGGGGAAAAAACGTGTTTTCTTTTACAGTTCATGGAAAAAATAGTCACATTAGGTAGAATCTTTTTATTATTATTCGTAATTCACATGTATTTATTAAATAATCGATCGCGACTGACTGTCCACGTGACCACGCGCCAGTCAGCTGGGAGGAGCTCGTGACTCACGCATAGGGACTCACGGCAGCGCGAAATGTTGGTTTATTTAAATGTTGGTATTGTTTAGATGTCCTTCCTATTCATTAACATGAACATGATGACTGGCTAAATAAATGACTACGATGTTTAATAAACCATTGTAGGCATACAAGTTATCATTATATCACATCAATTAGTTTTCTGTAGGCTAGGCTAATGTGACATGCTTTACACTAGGCTACAGCATAAAAATAGGCTCAACAATAGGCTATCAACACGTTTGCAGTATCACTGTTGCAGAAATCACATACAAGAAAGCATCCTCTTGATTGTTTGTACATTTTTACATATTCTAACATAAGGAAGCAGCATGAGGAAACTTGTCGTTTTTCTGCCTTATTTTCTAACTACTTTTACGAGTCTGCAGTATCACCGAGTACAGCTGTTACAGCTGTTACAAGCATAGACAGTAAAAGAAATGGACGAACAGACTCCGTCGTTTTCAATGGGAGGGCACTGAGTCAAATAGAACGATTTTTCAGTTGGTCCCCCCAGTACTGCGCAGACTCACACTTAACTTCGTGACGTTAGCCATCGAACTGAATCTTGTAACTCATATGATAGATACACAGAAATTCTTCTCACACTTCCTTCGCCTTCAAAGTCATCAAAGTTAAACATTTATTTATGTATTATTATTAATATCATCCTCACCAAGTCGTGTTAATGTTGAAGCTACCATACATGATCATCTTCAAAAACAGTCATGCTAAAACAAAACAAAAAAGTTATAGCCTTGAAGCTAATCTTCTTTCCACTTTTCCGACCTACGGTCAATCCATCGAAAACCTCTGAAATGATTAGTGCCGTTTTTAAAAAAATTAGGTTTACTTTTTTATTACTATAAGGTTGCCTCTGTGTAATGCTTTACCTTAACATACGGTCGTGTATGCTAGGTTTTGCTTATGAGTTACCGTCAGACAGTAAGGTGGACTGAGCTTCTTATTCAAACAATACGGTTATCTCCCTACGGCGCGAAAGAGAGATTACGTCAAAGCTAGCTTCCCTCCAACTGAACAAGCTAACCATTCTTCTTACGGGTAACCAACGTTACGGACGAGGTAATGGAGTCTGTTTTGCCTTTGTAGTGTTTATGTAGATTACACAAGCTACAATATCGGCACAGGATATATGTTATATGAAGTTATGGTATTTCAAAAAAATCCTAGAATGAATAGACTTCTATGGGAGTTAGCAGAGAGGTGGTCCCTCCAGCCTACGTCGATTCTTCTACTTCCGGGAATTCGCCTGCCCCCTTGGTTACAAGAGGGTCTGGCGTCCCTTTGTTATGACGCAACTTCCTGCGACGGTCATTCGTCGGAAAATGACTTAACTCCCTCTCTGCGTGCCTGCGGAGTGTGACGGTGTGACACTTGCTAATGGCTTTTCAATGAAAGCATCCTGTCAGAGAATATCAAATAGGAGATCCTGCTCATGAAAAAATGTTAGGTGAAAGGGAACATTGGGTAGATGATGTCAGGCAGTGGCCAAAACTTACCGATTAAGGTAATTTATTGACAACATAATGTATTAAGACGTGTATTAATTAATGACAACAATAAACCGAATGCTATCATTAGTAGCTGTGTTGCTAATATGTTCACAAGCTTCAGAAGTTGCAAATAACTATTAGCCACGACCACTTGTAGCAGTAAAATACATGTTCTTACAGGTATTCAGGATTATTTTATTAATCGTATGTATTTCATCCACTTTTAATGCTCATCTTGGTCCTCCACTCGACAAGGAACTCTGTGTAATCCGTAAGCCTGTAAACATGGGCACTCAATGTGCAACAAAGGTTTGTGAATTTCACAAACGGTTTAATTCTAGGTCTGTATATTCCTACTGTTGTTAAAACAGCCGACCACACAACACGCTTTTCCCGGCA
The DNA here is from genome assembly GCF_046254945.1 of Alosa pseudoharengus. Classification (NCBI taxonomy): domain Eukaryota; kingdom Metazoa; phylum Chordata; class Actinopteri; order Clupeiformes; family Clupeidae; genus Alosa; species Alosa pseudoharengus. The sequence continues at coordinate 8,656,975 of NW_027468837.1, read as the reverse complement.
TCACTGAACAGCATACGTACTAAATAAAAATTAAGAAAAAGAAGAAGATTTCGCATCTACAGCTAACGTCTGCTACAGCCGCCTACGGGACCAACACATTATTTTGCTACTTCCTTAGCAGCAAGGCAACGCAGTAATGGCGGCGCTGCTTTACTTCCGTGTTTCGCCGGATTTGTGTATAGAGGAGTGGATCACCGAAGCAAGATGGCGTCTCGATTGACGCATTCGTTCCAATGAACAGCAGTAGTCAAGGCGACATCTAGTGTATATATCTATGAGGAATATGCTGCACATTGCTCTGGCATCTTGTTTCTTCTGCTGCAACTATAACGGCTGCATTTCCTGTTTCCTGTGTCTACTCTGGCACAAAGACTCTGGCATTGCAGCAAATCACCCAGACGTAATTTTTTTACTTCTGACGTCAGACGCAAAGTTTTTGCGCGTGGCACACGTAAAAATTTGACGTCTGACGCTCAGACGTCTATTTTTTACCCCTGAAGAAGTAAAAAATCTACACGTGGAGGCGTTATTTTGACAGACGTTTTGTCTTGAACGGCTTGCCATAGATTTACTACGACATCAGTACCTGCCGTTAGCCATTTCAGACGTTAAGTTCGCCTAAAACCTGCCTCTAGGCGTTTGTCTTATTTATATTCTAAAGATACTTCACATGAAGCAACTCTGTAGGCTACTTCACAAAAGAGACATTTGTTTCTTTTTTAGTTGTCCTTTAATTTACGTAACAAGACTAACAGAGCCATACAAAAAGGTCTCAGTAAGTTGAAAAGCATCAAACAGGTTCTGCAAATTATATAAATCATAACACCATGCCTCCACATCCTGCGTTAAACCGCGTCATGCAATAACACATTTTCTATTTCACCATAAAACTTGAGATTGCACTGAATGAAAAACGGAAATATTATCTGAACATGCTGATCTATTCAAATTATGGTCAATTCCACTATTTCAACATTATAATGACTCAAGTTCTGTTACAGGGTACAACATGAGAAGAATAAAACAGCATTGAGACCCTTTGTACAAAAACAACTGTTGCATGTAACTATAGACTTATTCTTACAAGGAGCATACTGCTGAAGGGGAGTTGAGATGGCGCCCTCTGGTGTCTCATGCAGAAACAGTCACATTTTCATAATCTCCAGTATTGGCCTAAAACACAATCCAGTCCATCACAACAATCAAGTTAAAACAACACAAACACCGAAATACTAAACATCTCTAAACAGACTTATATTTGTATTACTTTATTTGTAGTACATTTCAATGAAGCCAACAGTGATGTGCACAAGCATTATCCAACACTAAACAGCAGTAATGAGCTGACTGGATTGACCTTAATTATCTAGTTGTTACTGGATTTCGGTTTATAACTGTACTTTGATATCCAAGTATCTTTTATATTCAAAATATTTTTAAAGAAACACATGCAAACAGAATACACAACACACACACACACACACACACACACACACACACAGCAGTCAAGAGATGCACCCACCTGGACCCCAGCGTTCTGTCCAATGGTTGAGTACATTTGCTCTGCATTGTAGTGATGCTGAAGAGCTGCATATGTTGATGAGGAATCATTCTACAGGCAAGACACAGAATATAGATTTTTATATTGAATACCAGGGTATGGAGTTTTAGATTGAATAATAATTAATAATTATGATGAGACTGATTGATAATAGAAAAAAGAATAATAGAAATGGAGACTTTGCTATAAAAAAACAAGTAAATAATGTTGTATGTAAAAATTTGTGCATTACAGTGCTGTGTAAAGCAATGCACTCAATAGTATTTTAGGCCATATAGGAGTTTCTAATAGTGCAATGTAGATTATATTGATGGACTGTTACAATAAGATGCAGAAATCTTCTGGTGTCTTATTATAGATTATCACAATATACTGGTCTAAACCACTTTCCAGGTAAACACTAGTGTGGAAGGAACACACACACTAGGGTGCATCATTTGCCCCAATTTTGGAAATTCAACTTGTACCCAATTTTAAAATGTGACAATACTAATGAAAAGAAAATGTGTAGAATATTAGCTGGATTGAATAGTATCTAAGGGGTCCACCAAGCCTCTAAAGTTGCTTCTTAGCAGAGCCTGTATCCCCACTCTGGAAAAATCAGTTTTTCGTAAATAACTTCCAAAATAATGCATTTAGGCCTACAGTGTCAATGAAAGTTGAATAGAAACGTGGCTATTGCGCATCTTTTGGTACCAGTTTGATATCTCTAGCTTCATTGGTCTCTAAAATATTGCATTTTCCCCCTATTTTTAGCATTTCTTTGTCCCAATATCTATAAAAAGCAGATGTGAAGGTAGTCTAGTCATGGTGTTATATGAAAATCCTTTTTTTTTTCACATTAATATAAGTATGAGTATATACTCTTTTGATCCCGTGAGGGAAATTTGGTCTCTGCATTTATCCCAATCCGTGAATTAGTGAAACACACTCAGCACAACACACAGTGAGGTGAAGCACACACTAATCCCGGCGCAGTGAGCTGTCTGCAACAACAGCGACGCTCGGGGAGCAGTGAGGGGTTACAGTAGGTGCCTTGCTCAAGGGCACTTCAGCCGTGCCTACTGGTCGGGGTTTGAACCAGCAACCCTCCGGTTACAAGTCCGAACTGCTACAAAGAACACACACTCTTTACATGTTTCCCTTCCTCTTCCTAAGGTTTGGTGTTTTCTTTCTGTCTGCTTCCACCACCTGCAGAACATTCTGGTAGTTCTTCTCCACTTGCAGAGCCTATGTAGTCTGTGCTGAGCTTCACATTACGCTCTGCGCTGTCATTGACCACATGCATGGACTCTAAGTGAATCAAGGCCTCATCTTGGTGGTTGCAGTGTTCAGTGGCTGTTGACGCATCATGGAATGACCTGCAGTTCTTCAAGAATTTGCTTCGGTATTCACATGTTTCAGCAGTGATCTCCAAGAGTGCAATGAAGGCCTGTGAGAGACACCAGTGGTACTTCACAGCTGAGATGGTACCACTAGCCTTCTTCAGTAGCAAGGTACCAGCCGAGCACAAGAAATCCCTTGCTACCTTGCTTGCTGTCAAACCATCTACCTCCTGCACATGTCCAAATGACAGATATGGCTCAGGTTTCGGCAAACCCAAATTTCCAGGAAAGATAACCCAAAAGACGACACTGGCAAACATGGGACCTGATTTGTGGTATATCTTTCATCTTCTGCAGCTGGACCCTGCTTTCCTCACCACCGTAACGTGGTTCCTTTCTCCAGCACAACGTCTCAACCTGGCCTGCTCACCCAACCTACAAGGAGGCCTTGATTCACTTGGTCCATGAATGTGGTCAATGACAGCGTAATGTGAAGCTCAGTACAGACTACATAGGCTCTGCAAGAGGCAAAGAACATTACCAGAATGTTCTGCAGGTGGTGGAAGCAGACAGAGAGAAAATTCCAAACCTGAAGAGGAAGGGAAACATGTAAAGAGTGTGTGCTCTTTGATGTTAAAACATCAACATCATATGGTGGTTAGTTATTAAGAATTATGTTCTATCTATTCATGGATTACCCATTTGCTCAGTCATATAATATGTTTGTAGGAGGTTTACAGTTTGTCTTACACTTTGAAATGTAAGGTGTTCATACAGTAGATCTACAATAGGGTAATGTTAGTTAATGGAATATAATTTAAGATTTTATTGATGGCTTACTTTCATGCTGTTATTATGGAAAAATCCCTGGCAAATGCTATTTTTATTGTGTCTTCCCCCAAAAAATGACAACTGCCATATCTCAGGAAGTAATAAAGATAGAGACACACAGCTGGCACCAAATGATGCACAATGTACATATTTATATTCAACTTTTTTTACATTATAGGGCTAGATCTATTATTTTTGCCGTTATTTAAGAAAAAAATGATATTTGTATGTCCGTCGTTAGTTGGAAACTTCAGAGGCTCGGTGGACCCCTTAGATATCAAAATAATTTTATAAAATTTCTCATGTATGTTTAATTTAGTTAGTGTAAAAAATCTATTCTAGGTACAGATTGATTTTCAAAAAAAATGAAAAAAGTGGGGCAAATGATGCACCCTAACACACACACACACACACACACACACACACACTTTCCCTAGCAGTATATTTCTCTGTCCTGAGGATTAAGCCACAGCAGTCATTAGCAGTCACTTTAGTGAATAAGAGAGAAAGATAGACAGATAGATAGATAGATAGATATATAGATAGATAGATAGATACTTTATTGATCCCCAAAGTTGTAACTGTGACAAAAAAAGTGATTCTGTCACAAAGTAGACAGATTGCATTTGAAGTGATTTTTTTTCTTCTCTCAGATGTAGAGATGTGAGCAGGGCAACAATGCAGATTCTGCTGAGCTGACGCCTGATTCAGACCGTGTCCGTTGTGTGTGTCTCAGAAGCAGCGCTGCTACTGCCAGCCCCTCTTTACACACTATGTTTATCATTAATAATGCTGCTACAACATCATTTTATCATTATAGTTATTTCTGTTTACACTTGTTTGGAAGATTGAATTGGTATTTGAATTTCCTCTTGTGAGATTAAAAAAGTTCATTTTATTTTAACTGATCAGATCTATATCATATTGTTTGGGGGGAAGGGGAATGAGAGCTGTGAAAATGTACTGCCCTCACCAAGAACGGTAGAGAATGGGTCTATGGGTCTGCCCTCACTTCGTTTAATAAATGATCGCCATAATTTGATTACAGCAAAGACTATGAGTATACGTTCGTGAGGTTTCCGTGCGTCCCACATGTCTCCACCAGATGGAGCTGTTGGCATTAATGAATGTCTCCTTGGTCCTTGTTCTCACCTGTTGCCTACTGCTCTCATTACTGACCGCTGTTCTGAGTTTCTTCTCTGTTGTATTCTATGCTCTTCCCCTGTTTGTCACTCTGTCTAGATCCTCCCGAGCTGGCAGTACGTTACGTCCTGTGTTGTTATTGAGCCCTGGTTACAAAACCTGCTTCTTCTGTTTCTGCATTTTTGAACTGAAACTTTTGCTAGCCCATTTTTGGGACTCTCACGAACTCATTAACTAGCATTTTTGGATCCTTTGAGTGTTTCTTCTTTGGATTTTTTCACGGCTATCTTTAGCTTTTTGTGTTCGCTGATTAAAGACTCCTACAGTTTTGCTGCTCCACATAGCTTATCAGAACAGTTCTATGATATGTTTAATGAACAAATACAACCAGGTGATTTTGTTTTCACCAAGTGCAGCCCACAGACTGTGCTATACAGTATGACTAGGAAATGATGTGGCCACGATGTGGCAGAATGTGAGAGAGAATGTTACAGCTCTCTTGCGTATATATGAAAAAGATAGGTGCCTTTAATGAGCCAAACACGTACACACATGCACACACACATCCAATAAAAAAGTCCATGCAATGCCATTTTCATATGGATTAAACACAACACATAGTACAGAGTCATTGTAAAAAACCTTAAAACATTTAAAACCTTACAACAACTTACATTTCGCTCCTGCATTCGTCCTGATTGTGTACGTTCACCTTTTTGGCCTAATGGAACAAATCATTTTTCATTTAAAAGATGATTCTGTGTGTGCGTTTGTCTGAAATCATATTATGCATCTCTCTCTCTCTCTCTCTCTCTCTCTCTCTCTCTCTCTCTCTTTTTTCTCTCTCTCACTCACTCACACACTCTCTGTTTTTCTTTCTCTCTCACTCACTCACTCACTCACACTCTCTCTCTCTCTCTCACACTCACTCTCTCTCTCTCTCTTTCTCTCACTCACTCACACTCTCTCTCTCTCTCTCTCTCTCTGTTTGGAGGAGGGGTGTATTCGGGCATAGTGCATACGTGTGTATTATCCTACCTTTGTGTCTCATGTACAGGAATATGACTCCTCCCAGCAGCAGTAACAACAGCAGCACAGCAACAAGGATGAAGATGTATAGAGGTGTTTCAGTTCTCTCGTTTATGTCTGGAAATGAACACAGCTGTCAGTGTGAACAGAGGACACATAAACACACACACACACACACACACACACACACACACACACACACACACACACACACACACACACACACACACACACACACTGTTGTAACAACAATGCTGCATGTTACTGTGTACTGTACAAGCTTCACCGTCTGGAAATAAGCACTAAACATGCTAACATGACCATGCAAGACAAGAACACCAGTTGTAGATGCTGCACAGCAGAGGTACTGGTACAGCTGGAAAGAACACACACCAGCCAGCAAATGAAGGTAGTTTTTAACCAGACACACATGTGAGAGGTGGAAGAGCCAGCAGCACACACCACCACATAACTAGCACAGCAGTTTTAAAGAACAACACACAAACTCTAAACTCTTTTAAAGACCAATATAAATTTGATACCAAAGCATCCAAACTGGGTTAACATGTGAAAATGCTATTTAAACATTCTATTGACAACTAATTCAAATTACACCGATTAAAGTCAGTAAAAAGGAGGTTTTGATATACTATAGGCCTAAATGTAAAATGCAATGTTGATAAAGGAACAAATCTTTTCTTTAGTTACTGGTGTTTGTGTTTTAGGTGGCAACACGCTTGCTGGTGATATAGGACGAAGATATGGAACAGAAAGAAATACACTTTAATGAAAGTACCACTGATGTCATGGTAATGAATAAAACCGTCAATAATCATACAATTTAAATGCTGACCTTGGATTAGGAGGTTAATTCTCCTGATCTCTTCGTTAAGATAGCACCTATATAATCCCTGGTCCTTCTCAGTCAGGTTTAATATGAGCAGAGAAGCATTTCCTGGTGAAAGATGCTTAAAAATCTGAACTCTGCCTCTATAGGGTCCACTTGTGCTGTATACTATAATGGGTGAGTCATAATGAGACCCTCTCCGTCTGATGAAATCCCATTTCACTCTCTCAGGTTTGACATGCAGAGGAGAACAGGAGCAGGGCAGCAGGGCAGATTCTCCTGAGATTTTCACAATTTCATAGCTTGTGTTCACCTCCATTAGAGAACATCCTGGAAGAAACATGACACTTATCAAATAATTGTCTAAATCCAACATAGCTCAGTTTCTTGTCATGTCAAGTCAAGTCAAGTCAAGTTTATTTATATAGCGCATTTCATACACAGAGGTCATTCAATGTGCTTTACATAAACAAAACCAAACAATAAAAACAAATAAAAGCATAGAAGGGCAATATAGTCAAAGAATAGTTAAAAGGTAAAGATCATAATAAAAAGAAAACATAAAACAAGGTAAAATCATTTAAAAATAAAGAATAATTAGTAAGCAAAACAAAGGCAAAAGTAGTAAAAAAAAGTAATAAAAGACAAAGTAGAATGTGCATTTTCATGAGCATTTTCCCCTTCTTTTCACATAGGCCTACATCATAAGAACATATAGAACTACAAATTGTATTGCTGAAGCAGTCTCCTTGTCATTCTGAATCTGTTTCAGTAAAATAGTCAATTCTGTCTAAAATATTATTACATAATAAAAGTCCTACCTTTAACTCTAAGTGTGATGTCTCTGTAGCTGGAGGTCGAGCCCTCACACCTGTAGCTTCCCACATCCTCTTTAGTCAGGTCTGATATGAACAGAGAGAGATTTCCTGGAAAATCCTGATTAAACATGTGAATCCTGTCTGAGCGGTGAGCTGTAGAGGGATAAAGCTCGTGTGTATTATTGAACCATCTTACGTTTTGAAGTTTATCTTGGAGATCGGCACAGGAGCATGGCAGGAGAACAGATTCACCAAGATATTTAGGGACTTCAATACTGTTCGTATCTTGCAGATTGCAGCCTGTGGAAACACAAAAGATATTGGATTACTCATCACCTGTAGATCCAAATATTTCTTACAGTTTTTCTTGATTGCTTGAATGTTATTTACTGACATAGACAGTAAGCACTGTCTGGACTCATATTTTGTACTTTTTACTGCGTTCTTCTTCAAATAACTAACACCAGGCTACTCTCATTACTCTATGTGCCTTTGGCCTCTTTGATCCATGCTTGCAAATAGCAGTGCAGACTCAGAGGTGCTATCTTTTATAAAGAAGGAGTGATTGTTGATTAAAGAATTGTGCAAGGGAGTTTCACACACAGATTCAGTTTATGTTAGCTGTAAATATTTGTTTCCCATTTGTTCAGCACAGTTAATCTAATAGAGTTTGGAGTCTTTCTATGATAGCTTTGCCAGATGTTCTGGAAAATTTGTGAAATTAAATAAAGGAAAAGGTGTTAACATATTTTCAAGTGATGATTTCTGCTGTGCTAAGGAGGACAAGATGAAGATCAAATGGATCCCAGTTTCATTAGGTGCATCTTACTGAGGAAAAACTGTAATTTATTTATTCAATGTACTGTGGTTAATACAAACAGTTTGAGGAGATCTCACTCCCTGTAAACACAGCAATATACACTCTGAAATGTATGTGACTAGTGACATAATGTGACATAATGTGATAATGACTAGTGATTAATTAAGAGACTATTCTGGAAAGTCATAATTCAGTCTGGTGTTGTAATAACTCACCTGTTGCAATTCTGAGCATGCAGCAGAAGAAAAGCCAAATAATCCGCTGCATTTTTACTGATAGTTGCCTTTGCTGTCTCTGTGTTTCCCTCACACACACCGAGGGTGTTGGCAGCTCTAATGGTCATACACATACACAGCATGGTGATGTCACATCCTTCCTTCTCATGCAGTCTCTTTACACTTCTCATTGGATTTGTCTTTCATCACCATCCCCTTAAACTGCATCACACAGAATAAGTGGTTGAGGAGATCGACACACAAATAAAGTTCTGCTTTCAGCTGAACTCTGTAACGAGGGCTATCTTGCTATCGAGGGCTCAATAGAGGGAGACTCCCCCATGCTGGTTAAAAACGTGTCCTTAACACCACAGGCCCTTAACTCTGCAGAATTGGCTTTATTTACGACTCTGGGTCCGAATTCTGTGTTCTGACCTCAAGTGGAGACATATAGTGCCTGTGTAGTATTGAAGCAAGGTTAATTTACAAAGCTGGCTGTGTACATGAACATGTATACGCTCGGTCAAAAAGAACGTTAACCATTTCATAGCTTCTTCACATAAAAATGCAAAAATTAGTTCTATAAGAACTAACCTTTGATTTGGGCTTAGCTAAATTAATTTTGCAAAGAAATCGGGTTGCTAAAAATTGGGCCTTTCATGCCATTCAAAATAAGCTGTTTGCAGTTGTAAGTAATTTACCATGTTAATAATATTATGATCAATGCACTATTTTGCACTATTTTACTTAATGTTAATATTTTGAGAATGGATATTTCTCAGCTATTCAAAATTGGACCTTTCATCCCATTCAAAATAAACTGTTTGCAGTTGTTAGTAATAGTAATAAGTTAGTAATGTTAGCATGTCTATGATCAACTTTGTGCTATTTTACTTGAGATTTTATGAGAAAGGACAACATTTTTGAAGAGCATTTAGAGAAGAACTGGATCTGGAGCACGAGATGATGAAAGGGAACTAGCACTCTTGGTGTGACATGACTACCAGCAGCATCAGCACTAGATGTAGTTGAGGTTAAAAATGTTTAGAAATGCTGTTCTCAGAAATGACTGGTCTTTCATGCTAGACAAAAAAAAAAGAAAGAGAAGTAAGATACCCTGACCACAACTGGGCAGAGGGGTAAACACATTCATAAGACTATCCTGAGAAACAGTACTCACAAAACACCAGTTTAAGGACTCGGTCATGATGGCTTTTCAGAGATAAAAAATAATAGTAATTATACAGGCCTACATGATATAATTATGACATTTCAATGTGATTGAATAAATGCTGCATGAACTCTATTGCTAATCATTTTCGTTTTGGAGTGTCAATGATTAATTGAAACTTTAGGATTGTAGGATTTGCTTTTCAGAAAAACTTGTAGAGAGTTGGAGGCAGCCGACAGTATTTACTGTGTGTGTGTCTGTGTGTGTGTGTGCGTGTGTGTGCATGCTTGGGTGGGGTTGGGGTGGGTATTTAGAGATACATTGGCCTTTTAGATTGTGTAGTATGTTATTCTATTTGCTACACCACCTTCTTGGTCTGTGCTCCCACCTAATGCTATTGCCTATCTCCATCCCTATTTCTCTGTCCTGAGGATTAAGACACAGCAGAAGGAAAATACACCCACAATGGCATGATTCCAACAGCAACCACTAGCAGTCACTTTAGTGAGAGAGAGAGAGAGAGAGAGAGATAGACAGATTGCATTTAAACATTTGAAGTGTATTTTTTATAGTGGCAACAAGCAGGGCAACAATGCAGATTCATAGAGAGAGAGTGTATGTGTGTGTGTGTCTGGACACCAAGTGTAAGAAGGTCCCTCCTCCCAACAGTGGTAACAACACAAATACAATAAGATACAAATGCAGCCTGTGTTGAATAGGCAGATTTATATCCCAATTTACCCAACACTTGGCACATGAGACCCCTTCCTAGCCTGTGGTGGCATGGCGTGGCATAGCGTGGCATGGGGGCCTTGAATTCTGGCCAACAACGCAACACAAGTAAAGTACTGACAAGCGTAGGGGTCTGGCCGTGGCACAGCTGTGCTGACAGGTCAGGAGTGGGAGTGCACTGGCTAGTGCAGCACCTGGAGGTGCAGCTGGAGGTGTGCTATCAGAGGCAGCTATCATTCACCCAGGGAGGTGCAGCTGGAGGTGTGCTATCAGAGGCAGCTATCATTCACCCAGGGAGGGGCACCAGAGGGTGAATAAAGCGGGGTGCACATGGTATACAGTATGTAGGCCAGGGCTTATGTAGAGTCTGCCACCGGGAGGAGGCACACCCAAGGTGTTGTGGGAAATTGCCTCCACCCGCCAGTGAGAAAGCCTTTGCTTTGACAGGGCACAGCCAACTGCCTGAGCCACATAGCAGACAAACAGCTGTTCAGTGTAAGGGTGTAAGACAACCTTTGAATCACAAACTGCACACAAGCTGAGTTAACCACTAAGGCCAGCAGGTCAGGACTGACAGTAAAAGTGCAGTTTTTTTTAGTTCAATATCATCTAAGGGCTCGAAGGGCGCATTAGTGAGAAATTTTCAGCACCATTGGGAAGTCCCACAAGGCCGCTGTTGACGGCAGCCTGAAGTAGAGACCACTCTTTAGGAAACGGGACGCCAGGGGATGTGCACCCGGTTTCACGCCTGCCCATTCCAAGTGACATGATGCGGAGATAGCCGACAGGTACACTTTGAGAGAAGAGATGGAATGTCCCTGCTTAAACAGATGTCGTGAAAATGTTAGCACTGACTCAATGGGTCAAAATAAACTTTGTGTATAAAATATAGCACTCACAGTTCTTTTTTAAAACTTTTTAAATGGTCCCACAGACTTTTCGGGCAAGACACCCTTCTTCAATGTGATTATGGCGATTTAACCTTTGACACCGGATAGGCGTGCTTAAAGTACCCACTCACCTCTTGATCCACACACAGCAAGTGTTCCCCAACAGGCCAGGGGGAGTTCCAATTACAATCCAAGCACTATACATCCCAAAGAATCACAATACAGAAAAAAAACTGAAAAATGATTAGTGGGTCACAATCGTTATCAGCACACCAGTCGATAAACTGTAACTCTCTCCACTGTCCATGCAACGCCCACTCTGAGTCTGAGCACACACACACACACACACACACACACACACACACACACACACACAAACACACACACACACACACACAAAGGATCAAGGAAAGGTGAACCCACTCTGAGTCTGAGCATGCCTGCAGTGCCCACGTGTGTGGTGAGGCGAGTGAGTGGTTCATGGTGCCCGTGAGAGATGTCCGAGCTGCTGACTGAGGTGTGAGGGTACCCACAGGTGCTGGCCATGTTTGATATGTTAATTGTTGTCACTGTAGAGCTGGGAATGTGGGGCTTCTGATAAAAGCGTTTCCTAAATTAGTAAAAGTAAATGTCATGCATGTGACCGTGCACGTGCAGGAACAGGAAATGAGGAGCAGGGAGGCCACTGTGCTCTGACCAGGGAAATGGAGTTGCAGAGGTAGCCAACTACACCAGAGGCTGGCTGCTTGGAGACATATTCACTGTTTGTTAGACGTTGTTTTCATGTCCAGAAGTCATAGAGTAAATGATAGGTATAATAATTCTGGGTGGTAAATCAGTGGTGTAAACTGCAGTGATGGAGTTGAACCAGTAGATGGCATATGGACAGCTGCCTCAACATGCTGCAGGCAGTGAGAGGCTTCTACCATGCTGTGAGGTGAGCTCAGCTCAGCATGGTGCACAGCTGAGCTCCAAACCAGTCCTCCTCTAAGGGGCAAAGCATCGCAGGCCACCTTCCTCTCAAAGTCCATCAAGACGTCTCTGTGTACTGTCAGTGTTTGCTGCGTGTGTTTTGGAGATACTGTACAATAAGGATATACCAAAACTGAGGTCGAGAAGTGGGTTCTAAAATGTATAGTGGGGGGAGCTGTGTTGCAAGAGGCAGCATCCCATACCACACAAATAGATCTCTGTAAAAAGGACCCAAAGATGCCATCTTTGCCCATATAAGGAAATGTTACGGATGTTCTTATATGGGCAAAGATGGCAAGTTTGGGTCCAATTTGTAGGCGAACTTCAGAGGTTTATGGCCCAGTATCCTGCCTACAGTCTACTATGTAATGGTTGGCCTGATAAACTTTCTTTTTGACCAAGTGTTTACACATGTTCATGTACACAACCAGCATTGTAAATGACAGTGTTGTAGTCAAGTCACTTTGCCTCGAGTCCGAGTCCAGGTTCAAGTCCTCAGTGTTCAAGTCCGAGTCAAGTCCAAGTCATTAAAAAAAAATTCCAAGTCAAGTCCGAGTCGAGTCCACTACTCATCCGAGTCAAGTCTGAGTCGAGTCACTATTGATCCACGTCGAGTCCGAGTCGAGTCCCTATTCAGTCGAGTCCAAGTCCAGCACTAAAGTAAGCATAGCCTACATGTCGTTCCATTTTTTTCCATTGCAGATGAAATCCTTAAAAGCAAAACGAACAATCTTCTGTCTCCAAGCAGGGGTGCCATCACTTGTGTGAAAGTAGTATTGCCAAATTTCTTGCCAAACCCAATGTGTTGTATTTATTATATCGGAGAGAATACCATACCATAGCTATACCATAGCCTATAGGCCTACTCATAATAAATGAGCAATCCACATCCCAATCACACAGGCCATTAAGTCACATTATGCTGTTACTGACTGCTGACAATTGTATAGGCAGTGTTGTAGAAGTTCATACTTCACAAGAGCTAGATGAACGTTGGAGTAGGCCTATTTTGTAAGAGGTAGTGTGGATCATAAAAGGGCATTTTTTTTTATTCTGGCTGTTAAATAGCCTACACAATTTTAGCGCAGTTTGGGAGGGACAGAAACAGAGCAGGGCCCTCCTTGGTAGCTTCTTTCTGACTCCCGTGACGTGAACACTAGCTACCGGCAACTGCATAATTATGTTATCACTTCACTGACACTATGGAGACATATTTCACGTCAACAATAGAGATGAAAACTAGCTTTAGGTTAACGAAGATGTAGATCATCTGCCTAATTAATTTATTTGTGCAACAGGCCACGTTCATTTCAGTGAGATGAGTGAAATAAATGTTTTTTTAAGCTGCCATCGCCATACTATTTGCTACGATATTCACCTGTTAGAAATAGAACACGTTGCTATTTCCTTTTTTTTCGTGCAGTGGATTAGGCTATCAAATCGCTAGTTTGAACATTTACAGTAATCCAGTTCATTCGTGGTTTTAAATATAGTTGTTTCTGGCCTACCCACGAGAGGTTCAGTTTGTCAGTTTCACTTGCGTAGACACGTAGGCCTACATTGACACTACATGGACACTCTACTAGGCAATTTAATGTTATGCTTCTATATTTTATGACACCAAAATTAAGAAGTATACTATATCTTGATCGGGAAAACGTTTAGTTTATTTTTCTTTCATCCGATAATAGCCTGCTGCAAATTAACAGACAGAAGCACGGCAGGGCACGCCCCGAATGAAAATGAATGAATGAAACCTCGCTTCTCGCGTCAGTCAGGGTCATGATGATCAGCTATCCAGCAGCAGTGTGTGTTGTTTAGCCTAGGCTGAGTGTAATCTTAGGTAATGTTATGTCATGTATGAGAACTAATATTGCTTGGCAATAGCCTACTACATTGAAATAGCGGCGGCCATATCTCCAGGTATTTTGGTGTTAAAGTGTTATAAACGTTAGTTTGCTTTGCATGTGAACATGATGTGACTTGCGATGTAGCCTACGACACGAAGCAGTAGCCTAACATTCCCTTGAACTAAAATTAGTATTACAAATAATTTAGATATTAAAATCATATAGCAAATTATAGCCTAATGACATACTACAATTATAGCCTTATGATATATTACAAAAAAAAGTCGAGTCCTCAACGAGTCATCGCGAGTGCGAATGCACAAGTCCGAGTCCAAGTTCGAGTCATCAGTGCTCAAGTTCAAGTCAAGTCACGAGTCTCTAAATTTAGCTAATGACTCGGACTCGAGTTCGAGTCTCGGACTCGAGTACTACAACACTGGTAAATGAACCTTGCTTCAATACTACACAGGCACTATATGTCTCCACTTGAGGTCAGACTACAGAATTCGGACCCAGAGTCATAAATAAAGCCAATTCTGCAGAGTTAAGGGCCTGTGGTGTTAAGGACACGTTTTTAACCAGCATGGGGGAGTCTCCCTCTATTGAGCCCTCGATAGCAAGATATAGCCCTCGTTACAGAGTTCAGCTGAAAGCAGAACTTTATTTGTGTGTTGCTCTCCTTATTCTGTGTGATGCAGTTTAAGGGGATGGTGATGAAAGACAAATCCAATGAGAGGTGTAAAGTGACTGCATGAGAAGGAAGGATGTGACATCACCATGCTGAAAGTCTCCCTCCACTCGGTCTCCTCAGGAGCACGCTGCCCCCTGCTCCTCCTGGACCCTCCTGTACCCGACTGACTAACAAAATGCTCCCTGCCTGCGAACCCGGGGAGGGCGAAGAGGGAGGACATGACTTTTTTTCCACCATGTTTTTTTTTTTATGTTTGTGTATATTATTTTCATATTACTATAATAAAATAACAACCCAATACTTTGAGCTCCATGATTTCTTTAAACAATCATACTGTAATTCCAGGATCATATAGGCCTATGCATGTTTTTTTTTTTTTTTAAATGTCCTAATAATCAATAATAAACATCTGAAGCGCATTTTCAGCAACCCAAATGTTCTTTCAATGACAGCGCATGCTTTCGCGTGTTTTTAATTGAACGACAATTCACGCAATGTTATTTGCATGATGTAAGGTGTTATCAGCCAAGTCGATTTAAATAGGTACCTACGTGTCTGGTGAAGTGCCTACTAATTTTATCTGTCATTACTATTTGCAAATAATGGTGAATAACTACTCATTGTGAGATGTATTTCTTAATATCTTTATTCAACACATTGTAATCCTATAATTTGCTAAAGAGGCTAATGTAGCCAACAATAACAATAACTACTGCCCCCCTCGTGGCTCGAGACAAACACACATTACTTGTTGAAATTAAAAGTGTGATGAAGCTGGAATATGAATGCAAGTGTAAATCATCCCGTATCTTGTTTAGATGAGCCACAAGTTGCTCTTGTTTTCTAGGCAAGCGCCCAGCACTACTGAGACTGCTGCCCTGGTGGCATCCAAGAAAAACTGGAACACTAAACCAGGCAATTATGTCACGTCCGCGCGTACAGCTTGGGCAGTGCGAACCAAATGGATAGCAGCATTAGATAGCAATTTTTGGATCATGCGCCAGTTCACACCTTCTGCCACACCAAGACTGCGTTCCGTCAACGCAGGCCAGTGGGTGTTCCCGACGGTAGCTATGCAAATGACTTAAAGTAAAACCGTAATGTGATAGGTTGGTGCCGTCCGTAGATTGGCTTGATTGGCCGGTGCCGTCTGTCGGTGCAGCCATGGAGGTATTATATATAACTGGAGAGAGTGACTAAGTCCCGCCCTCCATACAAGTGAATGGTGGAGGCTAGGCTAGTAAATCCGGCCAATTCATAGTCAACGCCATCTTGAACACTGGGGTTCGGATCCAGCGCCAGTCAGCTCTGACCATGCGCCAAGTTACAAAGCTGGATATGACGCATGGACCAACGTCGATTTTTATTGGATATTCTGTAAAAAGAGAGTCGTCCTCCAGTAAGAGGGTGGCGATAATGCACATAAAGTCCTTGCCTCATAACAAGAAGAAGGAAAAGTTGCTCGGGAACGCGCATAGAGTCTGAGTGGAGTCGCCCTGAAGCGCAACTTAATTTCATTGGATAACACAGTGGCTCTAACTAAGAGTGGTCTGCCTGCTGTTCTGCTGCAAATATGCATTCGAACATGACGTGAAATATCCGTAGTCGAACTATAAATAAACTATTCGGTTTTTAGTGCCAAGTGTAGCGCATTTTTACAGTCTATGATTAGTTTGTTTTTTATTTTATTGTTGCCATCTCATAGCGGGTGCTCTAAACGTATTCTAGCGTTGGCCCATGACCAAATCAAGCCAATAATAGCCAGTAGCCACAATAATGACTGGAGCCAGAGCCCTCAATAGCCACCCTGTTTTGAAAATAATATTGAAGATATTCAATATTATTGAAGATAGTATTGAAGATAACGCACAGAACGGTCAGCCTGAGCGGACAATTACGTCCCCAACTCATCTAAAATGTGGTGTCTTTACTTTGAGTTGTACACCGCAGATGGTAAAGTAACGGTTAAAGAGAAGGTTGTCTGCGGACTCAGCAAAAAACAGTTTACTTACGCATCCACGACATCCAATCTTCGCGCTCACCTGTGGAGTTACCATCCAAATGAGGCAGCGGTGTCAGAGGCACAGTAGACGGCCAGAGCATCGCCTGGCGTCCAACATCGTATGATTGCATACTTTCCGTAAATCCTAAATTATGTCCAGGGTCTGCTATTTACTTAGGCTGCAAAGCACAGGTATTTAATTGAGGTAGGCTTATTCGAGGCAGACCTTTATGTCTTACATTGTAGGCTACGTTATTGTGAGACATGCGTTTTGTTTGGAGCGGCATACCAGGCTATCAAACGCAGACGATTTTCGGTTTTGGTATGGGATTTAATTTACTTTTTGACTTTTATTAGTTAAATGTTGAGACTGATGGGCATTTAAATCTAGAGGGTATTTGATGATCACTGTAAAGTTTCGTGTAGTTGAAAAAGTTTTGGAATTTCCAGCTGTTTATTGCGAGACAAGGCCTTTCCTTCATTCATTGAACGTGCGCTGTGCTCTAATGGAAACCTTATTGCATAGCGAGGTAGCCTAAATTGATTTTTTTTTTTTTAATTATGCATGGTTTACTTTTTATTAAATTCGTAGGCTGGAATGCCTCGCGGCAATAATTGTGTTTAAATGTAGTAGCCTAGTGCTTCAGCCTCTGGCAAGCTCCAAATGGGGCGGCTATAGGTTGAGAGCAACGTGTTGGAGACCCATGGTGTAACGAGACAAGGTCTTTATGCCGCTGTTGTGTAATTTATTGTCTTTAATCATGTTTAGGCTATGTTTGTTCGGGACAAACAACAACGAAACAAGATCAATACAATTTTCTTTATTTGTTTATTTGTCATATGATGGATAAACAACCATAATATGCACGTCTTCTCATAGGATCCTCAAGAAATACGCACTGAATAACGTTTGGCTGTAGCCGCCGGATAGGTACCCGCCCACCAACATGTACGTGCATGAGAGCTCGTGCCCAACACGGATTTTCGTGCATGGAGCTGGTTCCAAATGCTCCATGCAGCGCCATACTTGAAAATGGCGTATGCTAACATGCCGAAGCTAATCTGCACGCTCTTGACCCCCTGGGTGCAGCAACAGCTGAACTCCTCAACGCGAGCGGCGGGAGAAACGCGACGCGACGGACCCACAATTCAGTTCGGCAACGGATCACGTGAGCCCATGTAAAGTGAATGGGATGCGTCTCCAGCAACGCCAGAGCCTTAAGGCTCTGGCATGGTCGTGCGTCACATTTGCGCGTGAAGCATACTCCAAATTCTGCTGTCCTAAATCGTTAAGGTTAGCGCCTGCGCACTACGGCTTAACTGTGATACTCTGCCCCACCAACTGGGGGCAGTACGTCGAGCCTGAAAGTAGGACACAACCACCAAAGAAGCCTGAAACGCCTGAAGAAAAAAATAACGTGGGATGTGCGAGCATTGAACCAAGGAAGAGCTGATGCATAGATATATACACTAGATGTCGCCTTGACTACTGCTGTTCATTGGAACGAATGCGTCAATCGAGACGCCATCTTGCTTCAGTGATCCACTCCTCTATAATGCATTAGCGTCAATCTGGGCAAAGATCTAGCGAAAATAAAATCACCATAAATCGTCAAAATCTCAAGCAATTATCTAATTTTTTGGGTTGTTCCAACTGACAGGCATGTATTTATGGTTGAGTCTACAGAAAACTAAGCTTAAGACGATAATAAAGATACATTTTACCCGTCTAGCCCCATAGACTCCCATTCATTCTGCACTAGCTAGCGGCGGCCCCTAGAGGAACAATGAGTAAACTGCAACCAGGATCGATACAATGAAAGTAAACAGGCTCTTCGTAGACAGGCTCTGGTTGAGGCCACATACCCCTCGTCTCGTTTACTCATGTAAGTTGTAATCTCACCAGAAGTTGCTGTAGATCTGTAGAACATTTACCTCTGCTACTACATAGGCTACGCCAGTCGTTACTTTTATAATCATGGGTCAGTGCCATGGGCAAACGAGATGTAGCTGAATTCATAAATGACAAAGGCATGAGAAAGGTGATTTTCTTACGTTTCAACAACAAAGAAGCCGATCTGCCATCATTGTGAGAAGTTCCCAAATTTGTCGCTAATCGCTAAAAAGGTTTTCTATCGCTGGGGATGGCCAAACGTCGCTAAATAGGTAACGCTGACAATACAGGAGAACTAGTTTAGCGATTCAGATCCCTGTACAAAGATGGCGGCGGTGTTGACGCATGCTGAGAAGCAGAAGGCGACATCTAGTGTATATATCTATGGAGCTGATGAAGGAAAAAGCACCACGAGTACGTTCGCCTGTCTGCTGGGAAGTTTGATAAGCTGGCCCATCGCATCGCTCCATTTATCATCCACCAGAACACACACAGCACACCTGTTGGTATAGCTGAGAGACTAGCTTAGCCTACTTGCTTATTAGGCTACTTAGGCTACAAGCCTATAGCTAAGTGACTCGGTGCAATAATTGGGACATTTTTCTAAACACAGCATGGTAAGAACTAGTTGTGCGTACATATGTCCTCAGTTAAATTTGTATTGAGTCTTCACACCTGCCTCATACCAAAAAGTATGAACCAAAAACCTGTAAATATGACGTGTCAATAAAAGTTTTGAAGTAACTATTTGTGTTCATAATGTATAATGTCTCACTGTGATAATGGGTGTATTTAGAGCTAGAGGTAGCCTAGGTTATTCCTTCAATTATTATTATGATAATGCATATCCGGTGTTGACAGGCGAGTTTCGAGATTTGAGTTCAGCATTGTTCAGGAGCTAGGTGATAATGATTGCACCTGGGAGAGGTAGGCTACATTCCCTTTATTATTATAATCACTATTGATAACGCATTATATACGGAACAGGCGAGAATGCATCTCGATCAGCAAGTGTTACTGGGTTTCGCCTGAGCGTTGTAGATGCTAGATACCTTTATATGGCTCTGGGTTTCGCGATTTGATTTCAGCATTGTTCAGTAATAGGTGCTAGGCTACGCTCATTTTTAAAAGATGCATTTAATCCGAAGTCATGTCAGCTCTCTATGCAGGGAGTAGGGCTGTCACTTTTTATTTGAACATGACGTGAAATATCCGTAGTCAAACTATAAATAAACTATTCGGTTTTTAGTGCTGTGTAGCGCATTTCTACAGTCTATGATTAGTTTTATTTTATTGTTTGCCATCTCATTCAGTGCTACATGATCCAGGGCTCATGACCAAAGCAATTAAGGCAATATAATAGCCAGTAGCCACAATGAGCCATATGCAGCCACCCTGTTTCGACAATCAGGTGACGCACAGAACGGCCAGCAGACAGATAATTACGTCCCCAACTCATCTAAAATGTGGTGTCTTGAAATACTTTGGGTTCTACAACATAAAGTGACCGTTAAATATAATGTTAAAGAATGTATCTGTGGGTAATTGTGGCTTTAATCGGTCGAAGTTGACTCCATGTCGTGGTGTCTCACCTAACTCAAAGCCAAGCAAGCTGAGGACAGGCCTCTCTCTGCTCCATCGTCGTTATGGTAACCAAACAAGTCTTCTTCTGTCTAGGTTTGTTAGTAGGTTTAACTGTTGTTCTTCTATGTGGTCCACCTACTGGAGGGGAGTGTTTACAGCAGTTCCGTTTCACACATGCGCAGTCTACGCGTCACTTTGACGCGCGGTCTTAAAATTCGGTCGACTCAAAGACGCGACGCATGCTGTAAAAATGACGCAATTCTCGTCACGCGCTCACCAGTGCCGCGTGCGCGGGACGAAGACGCGGGAGCGTACCATAGGCTTTACGGTACGGATCCACTTGTACTTCACTTCTTTTTGTCGTGTCGCATTCCACTCTAGTCCTATGGGTGACGTCAAGCGACTTTAACGCGCCCGCAAAGCATCCCGGGAAGGCAGCGCTGCATTTGAAATAATGTAGCGCGACAAAAAAGCTGGCCGATGCTTTCTTTTACTGTCTATGGCCGATGCCAGAGCCCGTCTTATTAGACATTCTCTGCCGATGCCCAGCTTTATGCAAATGAATCCGTTGAACGCGAGGCGACTCTCCAATGAAAGGACGAGTTTGTAGGTCCTTTGTTCTACCACAACGGTGCCTGTGAAACTTTGGTTCCGCTTACCAGACAAATAATGTTTTAACGATCTCTTCCACGACCACCTAGTAGTCCATAAAACAAACGAAACTAGGATTTGGATGAATATATTGACTGTTGGTGTTTCTGGTGAGGATTTGAGATTGCATTGAGTAGTTTAAATAAAACAAGATTTCGAAATGGCTTGCATAGTTTGTTTAGGCTATTAATGTGTTGTATACTGTTAAGTACATGCCTAAAAGTGTGGTCCATTTGTGGAAAAACACTTAAGATACGTTAAAACGAACTGAGTATGAGCTGGTAACTGACATTTTAAACAAAACGCCCACACACGACTGAACGTGGGGAGGCAGCGCGACATCTATGCGACACGACAAAAAGAAGTGAAGTACAAGTGGATCCGTACCTAGAAAAAGAGAGTTGCGACAAAGATCAGCTTTGCGTCGCGCTTTGTGCCACCTTGCATCAGGTGCACGATAGAGCCCATTGAGTCTAATGCTTGGCAAACAGAGACGAATGTGTAAACAATGTCAAATGTGTAAACAAAAACATTCCCACTCTAAAATAAAATACATTTGCCACAATGTTTTGTCTCTATTTGCCAAATGTGCATGCTCTTCTGAGTTGAGGCACAATCTCACTTAACCATCTAGAGTCAGAATTGGCTGGTCTTGCCTATCAAAGAAAAAGTACTCCTGAGAAGAGCCATAGCCTACTGTCTGCAATTCATAACATAGCTGTACATGGGATAACGTTTATGTGGTTTCCTGACATTATACCAGTGATGAAAATAGAATTTTGAAAACGTGTACATCTACCAGCACTTTCATATTTTATGTCAAATTCACCACTCAATATTAAATGATTTGTGTCTGAAATCTACCAGCTTCTTTCATATTTTATCAGCATTTGGCTGGTGCTAATTTCCATCCCTGTTATAGTAACCTATTATATATACATGAATGTGTTCATATTTCATTTGAAGATATTTTATTTGTTAAAATTATACAAATTATCTAAATATATATATTACATATATTCTCATATGAACAAAACACATATTCATGACTACCGGTATATATAATTTTTACAACAATACAATAGCTTGTCAGAAGACGATAACTAACATTTCATCACTACTATGAGATAACATGTATTTTTACAGGCACTTGATGAAGACAGGATATTTCAGGAATAGCATAACAAATCTAAGGGATAACAGGGTGACAAGTAGACCATTATGTGAACATTGCAAATTATAATGAAACGGTTGGAAGCACTCAAAGGTAAACCCGAAACACTATAATATAAATATGTTTGCATGAAGCACAGGGGTTATTAGGGTGCGTTGGCTCATGTTCTCTTGATTCTGGCATATTCTGTGCTGTCGTCAGTGTCCATCTCCACTTGGGTTGCTCTGTGTTTGTTACTATGGATCACGGTTGAGTAGGTCACCTCGTCCTACAGGAAACAGCATGTCATTTTCCAACTGATACCATACTGAAAAGTTTAGAGCATACATATCACACTGTACAGTGTTGTTCGCATGTACACATAAACAAATGTACATAAAATACATTCATATTTATTTACACACATAATTATTTAAAAGGCATTTTAAGTATTTCATTCACTAACCTGGTTTTCTGCTTGTGTGAACATGTCATCTCGGGTTTCCTGAACAGTGCAGTACACCCTAGTGTCATCCTACAGAAATCAAGAGAACACCATTGGGGCTTTTGTATTGCAGGTATGAGATTAGGTAAACACATGTACACGCACGCACACACACACACACACACACACACACACACACACACACTGAATAAAAAAGACAGAACACTGTCACAAGTCATTTGCAAATGGATTAAACACAATGCCCAGAATAGAGTAAAAAAAACATAGTCGTATAAATGTACCTTTTGCTCATCCTCTTGCATCTGTCCTGATTTTGTAATTTCCCCTTTTTGGCCTAATGGAACAGAGTGTTTTGCACTTAGAACATGTTTTGTTGTGTGTGTGTGTGTGTGTGTGTAGATAGATAGATAGATAGATACTTTATTGATCCCCAGGGTGTGTGTGTGTGTGTGTGTGTGTGTGTGTGGTCATGCATCCATGTGTTTGTGCATACGTGTATGTATTATCCTACCTTTGTGTCTCATGTACAGGAATATGACTCCTCCCAGCAGCAGTAACAACAGCAGCACAGCAACAAGGATGAAGATGTATAGAGGTGTTTCAGTTCCTTTGTTACTCACTATGTCTGGAAACAAACCCAGCAGTCAGTGTGAACAGAGCACAGAGCTGTTGCTGTTGCTCAATGTTACTCTGCATCACAGGACAAGTATGACCATATTAATATCTACGCGAGTCCCAACACATGATTTGCTCACAAATGGCAATTATCTTGTGGTGCTCTGCTTTTGCACAGATATGTATCAATGTTGCATGTAAAAGTTTGATATTAATTGTCTGTATTCAAGTCAAGTGGCTGACTCCAATAGCCTACACCTCCCAATAGTGACAAAAGAACTGCAACATTTTCCTACTTACATGCTGTGATTTTTACAGTGACAACGTGTAGGTGTGGGAGGTGTAGGCTATTAGAGGCTTCTTCAAAGCACATCTCAAGACCTTTTTGTTTAATGATCACTTCTCCTCCACACCCAACACATAGCTCCATACAGATAACTTTGTATTGTTTTCTTTGTTTGTTGCTGTGTTTCCTTGCCTCCCTGCTATGTAAAGCGACCTTGGGTTTGAGAAAGGCGCTATATAAAATAAATGTATTATTATTATTATTATTATTATTATTAGAGCCGGCCACTTCGAGGTACCTGTCCTAGGCTAGTGGTGGGTGCGCCAACTGAGTAACTACAAGCACGGAGATGAGAAGGCTGGGTATCGACATATCTAACTCTGGGGAATACAGTGAATAAGCTAAAGTCCCAAAAAGTCGGCGTGTTCCTTTAACATGACCATTTACATGTGAGAAGTGGAAGAGCCAGCAACACACACCACCACATAACTAGCACAGCAGTTTTAAAGAACAGCACACAAACTCTAAACTCTTTAAAAAGCTATAAACATTTGATACCAAAGTATCCAAACTGGGCTAAGATGCGAAAATGCTATTTAAACATTCTATTGTCAACTAATTCAGATTACACCCATTAAAGATCAGTAAAGAAGAAGTCTTGGCATACTTTTGGCCTAAATTAAATAAGGGATAAAAGTTGATAAAGGGACAAACCTTTTTCTTCAGTTATTGGTGTTTGTGTTTTAGGTGGTGCTTTAGGTGTCGATGTGCTTGCTGGTAATATAAGATGAAGATATGGAACAGAAAGAAATACATTTTAATGAAAGGACCACTGATGTCATGGTAATGATTAAAACTGTCAATAATCAGATGATAAAACATAGAAAATGTTGACCTCTAATCTGCTAATCTGCTAATCATCTTTACTGTAATCTCTCTGTCGCAGAGCAATTGACTTTTCCAGATTATTTTAATTCTTTGAGATTTCCCTGTACATCATAACAACATATAGAACTACAACATGGATTGTATTGCCGAAGCAGTCTCATTGTCATTATTGTCAAAATGGTTAATCCAGTAATGTGTCCTAAGATATTATTACATTATAAATGTCCTATACCTTTAACTGTGAGAGTGATGTATCTGTAGCTGGATTCATGGAGCTCACATGTGTAGCGTGCCTCATCCTCTTTAGTCAGGTCTGATATGAACAGAGAGAGATTTCCTGGAGAATCCTGATCAAACATGTGAATCCTGTCTGAGGGGTGAGATGAGGGATAGATCTGTTGGTTTCTGTTGTTGAACCTGAACCATATTAAGTTTTGAGGTTTAGCCTGGAGATCAGCACAGGAGCACGGCAGGAGAACAGATTCACCAACATATTTAGTGACTTCAATACTGTTCATATCTTGCAGAATGCAGCCTGTGGAAACACAAAAGATATTGGATTACTCCTCACCTGTAAATCCAAATATTTCTTACAGTTTTTCTTGATTGCTTGAATGCTTTTGTCAACTCAAATTTCAGATTTTGAAAACAACTAACACAGGCCCTAACAGAAACATGAAACATAATGGACAACCAAGTTATATAACAATAGTTTTCAACCCTAATTTTCGCTATATCCATGTAATTTGTTGATATGTTACATAGTTATAGTATGTGTAATAAAGCAAAGAAGTATATTATGGTATGAATAGTAATCTTTCCTTCCAATATGTAACTGTCATTGTCAGTGGTTAAAGTGGAATTTGGCAGGTGGGGGAACGGGAACCTTAAAATCCAGTGTCGGTGCAACGGGGAAAAATGACCCACCGTTCTTGGTCACCTCATGGAAAATTAACTGACTATTTATTTTAACAATATCATCGCACTATAGCGTTGGTATGAAAGAATATATTTATTATTAATTTATCTGAGGTGACGGAACTGCGTTCCTCCCCGCCCCCCACTACCACCACCACCACCACCACTTTAATCCCTAGTCAGACCTACAGTAAGCACCTAGACTAGACTAATTCTAACATTCAACTACAACTTACATGTCTATTTTACTGACATAGACAGTAAGCACTGTCTAGACTCATATTTTGTACTTTTTACTGCTCCAAATAACCAACACCAGGCTACTTTCATTACATTATGTACCTTTGGCCTCCTTGATCCATGCTTGCAAATAGCAGTGCAGACTCAGAGGTGCCACTGTAACTTGTATAAAGCAGGAATGATTGTTGATTAAAGAATTGTGCAAGAGAGTTTCACACACAGATATTCAATTTAGCTGTAAATGTTTTTCCCATTTGTTTAGCACAGTAAATCTAATAGAGCTTGGAGTCTTTATATGACAGCTGTTAAAGGAACCATATGTAAGATTGTGGCCAAAACTGGTACTGCAATCACTTTCAAAATACTGAAGAGCGGTGTATCCCCTCCCCCTCCCCCCTGACTCGAGGTTGCACACGCGGATGGCGAAACACTACTGACTTTGTGATTAGTAGATAGGTGGAGGGTGGCGCATCAGGCCAAAACACAACATGACATGACAAAACACAACATCAACAACAGTTGAGGGCTGCAACTTCACTTTTTAAATGACAATATCCTGGCTGGACTACTGTTGTCAGTGATATAAGTATTTGAAATTAACATGATTTCTTAATGTCATGACATATCAGGGCCATTTTATGATTAATTGAAATATTTTTCTTACATACGGTTCCTTTAAATGTTTTGAAAAATGATGTGAAGTGAAACCAATGAAAGAAGATGATTCCTGCTGTGCTAAGTAGGTGACAATGAAAATCAAGTTGATTCCAGTTTAATTAAGTGCATTTTAGCAATTGAAGAAAAACTAATCCAATAATTTTAGTGCTATTTAAAACATTTTTTTTTTTTTTTTTAAACAAATTCACAGGTTCACTCATATGTAAAGAGGCAAGCTAATGATTTTCACCCTCCTCAACTTAGAACATGTCAAGCTCAATTTTCCATATGTTATAGGGGTGCTAAAATATGGAGAGAAAAAAATCACATCTGTCCTTGAATTGTTTTACTACTAATCATTTTAAAAGATGCCTAAAGGCTAACTTAATCGCTGGTCTATAGCTGGTTCTCCTGAAGGCTTCCGTCATGGTAGTTTGTTCTACTGTAGTGCTTACACTGTTTGTTCATTCTTTTTCTTTCTTCTTTCTTCTCTTTTTCCTTTTTCTTTTATATTTCTTTAAATTTATATTGTTTTGATACTTTTGTTGTGGCTCTTGTTGTTATGATACTTTTTTAGGTGGAGGCCTCATATAAGCCAGTCTGGGCTTGCTGCCTCTTCCCGCACTGATTTCTTTTCTTTGTTTCTTCTTTGCCTCTGTCTTTTTACAACTGCTAAATAAATAAAAAAATTCAACAGATGTACTCAATACAAACTATTTTTGTACATAAATCTGCCAACACATTTCCCTTCCTGTAAAGAAAGAATGCATGCTGTGTGTACACTGATACACTCTGAAATGTATGACTATTGATGAAAACTAGAGAGTTTGGAAAGTCATAATTCAGTCTGGTGTTGTAGTAACTCACCTGTTGCAATTCTGAGCATGCAGCAAAAGAAAGGCCAAATAATCCGCTGCATTTTTATTGATAGTTGCCTTTGCCGTCTCTGTGTTTCTCTCACACACACCAAGGGTGTTGGCAGCTCTAATGGTCATACATGTACACAGCATGGTGATGTCACATCCTTCCTTCTCATGCAGTCTCTTTACACATCTCATTTCAATCACCTTTCACCGCCATCCCATGACACGGAATAAGTGGTTGAGGAGAGCAACACTGAAATAAACTTTTGCTTCCAGCTGATCTCCCTAGCAACAACATTTAACCAATTTCAGTAACTACAAACATTTTCAATATGTATGAAATACTGTAAGCATTTTTAATTAGATATGATGTTAAAAATCTTTACACTTACCCCCCCCCCCCCCCCCCATTTTGAGTTTTTGCTCAAAATTGCACACCGCCTTCTAACAATGGCCCTGTTTCCACATACTTTGACTTATTCAAGTGCTTGACCTCTTCTGAAAGCAGAGGCCTAGTAGATTATTTCGGTACCAATAGATTGACTGTGTGATGAACTGTCAGAGAGTGGCAAAGGGTAGATATATTTTTTTAGGCGGTTTTGTACATCTCTGGAAATGACCACATTCTGCCTTTATTATGTATTATTGATCAAATTTAATTGAGACATAGTAAGATTAATCTGACAATGTAAAGCACTATTTAGATTGAACAAGAAAAATGTCATATATGGATTCCCAAGAGTTCAAGCTTTTAAATGGTGTATAATAGTAGTACTATGCTACATAGCAATATGGTGCATACAATTGATTTAGAATGTTGGGGGGAGGTGGGGGGCACTGCAATTTGTCCCGCCAGTGGCTGCACAGTGTCAACAGTCAACAAAATATTGTAAAAGGTAAACTTCTCCAAGTAAGTTTGACAGTAAGACAGAAAGTGAACAATCAACGCCAATTGCCCTAACCACTCCATGCTTATGTTTTTGAAAGGATAAGCATGAAGCTCTCAGAAGTACAGTTAAGTTAGGATTTGTGTTTTATGCACTATATTGTTTGCACTTATAGTCTTATAGCTGGTCAGGCTGTTTTTTTCAGCAGGCTGGTCAGGCTGTTTTTTTCAGCAGGTTGGGGCTGTTTTTTTCAGCAGGGTGGTCAGGGTGGTTTTCTGCAGGGCTGACTTACAAAGGTTAACACACATTCCTTTTATTTAAACTTAGCATATTCTCTTGTCTTTCCCATGTTGAATAATGACTAGGGAATTTTACCTCTGTGTCATTTTATTTTCACACCTTACTGAAGAAGAAAGTCATGAACTACTATTGAAAGTTCACAGACACTCTGATTAACTTAAAGAAGTTGAATATAAATGGAATTACATTCTATATTTTCTCTCTTTTCACCAAACAAACAAAATTAGTAATGTTATTGTTATAAGAGTTTAAAACAGTTGTTCACAGGTTATTACTGTAATTTACATGTGAAGAATGCTTGTATATTCATCTTGTACTGTAATTTGAAAATGAAGACACCAAGACTTGATTTGGAATCCTTAATCCAATCGAATTAGCTATAAAGCAGATACAAATCTTGAAGCTGTTACAGCAGAGTGTAGCCACACACAGCTGAGACAAAGAAACAATAATATATTGGAAAAAACACCAATATTCTTCACATGGTAGCAATCATTCAATTTGATTGAAACAGATTAGCTGAAAAAATGTCTAGTTTGATTCTAATTATTACTTTTATAAACATATCTCCATTTCATTCTAAAGATACTTCACATGAAGCAACTCTGTACTTCACAAAAGAGACATTTGTTTCTTTTTAAGTTGTCCTTTAATTTAACAAGTAGACTAACAGCAGCCATACAAAAAAGTCTCAGTAAGTTCTTGTTTTTTGAAAAGCCAGACAGGTTCTGCAAATGATAAAAATCATAACACCATGCCTCCACATCCTGCGTTAAACCGCTCATTCCCTGTCATGCAATATAACACATTTTCTATTTCACCATAAAACTTGAGATTGTCACTGAATGAAAAAGGGAAATATTATCTGAACATGCAGATCTATTCAAATTATGGTAATAATTTCAACACATTATAATGACTCAGTTTCTGTTACAGGGTACAACATGAGAAGAATAAAACAGCATTGAGACCCTTTGTAAAAAAAAACACACCTGCTGCATGTAACTATAGACTTATTACAAGGAGCATACTGCTGAAGGGGAGTTGAGATGGCGCCCTCTGGTGTCTCATGCAGAAACAGTCACATTTTCATAATCTCCAGTGTTGGCCTAAAACACAATCCAGTCCATCACAACAATCAAGTTAAAACATACACAAACACTAAAATACTAAACATCTCTAAACAGACTTATATTTGTATTACTTTATGTAAATTTCAATGGAGCCAACATGTGCACAAGCATTATCCAACACTAAACAGCAGTAATGAGCTGACTGGATTGACTTTAATTATCTAGTTGTTAGATTAAAAACTGAATTTCGGCTTATAACTTTATGACTTTGATATCCAAGTATCTTTTACATTCAAAATATTTTGAAAGAAACACATGCAAACCAGTGATGCGCGGGTCCGTGGATGATCGACCCGCCCCGCCCCGACGTTTTCAACTAACCCAACCGCAACTCGACCGCAAAAAAATAATTATTAAAATACTGTACCCGACCCGCTTCCCGACCCGCTTATTGTAAACACTAGTCTATGCTCTTGATGAACTTAATAGTAGCGTTATTGAGCTACGCAAAACTGGTTTCCAAGAGTCATATGCATTTAAAACAAAGTAGGCCTATTCAAGTTATACAGTATAATAATTGCTCAGCAGTTGGGAAACCTGCGTTTAGTCTTTTTTTGTCCCGCGTCAGCATTCACCCAAAAATTATATGACTCAACATTGAAAATAATTAAGGATTTTCCACTACAAATTCTGTTACAGCCGTTCGTCACATGAATGCCTAATTGAAGCTCTCCCAAGCAAAAAATGCAGGCATAGATTTTTTCTAAGAAACTCTTTATTAACGTCTTCTTCAACGGACCAAAACAAGTAGCCTAAGACCTAGTCCTATAGGCTACAATGTGCAGAAATAAAAATATTCACAAAATATATTCATAAAACTAGAACCTAAACAAGCTTAGCTGGGCTGAAAAAGGAAGGCTAAAAGGTGCCGACTGTTGGTCAAAATAAGCTGGTAGCCTAACACAGAAGATTAACACAAACGATAGCAGTGCACGCTGCATGATGGGCCCAATTGCATTTAATTTTGTAAGAAAATTAAATATGCTACAGTAGCCTAGGCCTACTCTTTTTTAGCTTTCCTCGCGCTGTGGAGAAATAATATTGCGTCAACTGTCTCTGGTCTCCGGTTTCTTCTAGCCTCGATGACACGGCCTGCAGAGCTGAATGTGCGCTCACTGGCTGCACTTGAAGCTGGAATGCAGAGGATCCTCCTTGCCAATGCACGGAGCCTCGGGAAGGTGTGCGCCTGTCTCTCCCAAAATTCAAGCAACCGGTCCTCATCACAGTCATCCGGTGTAAAGTGCGTTGCATGGTACCTCTCCAATTCATCCTGTAGGCCTACATCAGCACGGGAATCATCGGCCCATTCTGCAAAGTCCACTCTGGGTCTTTTCTCTCTCTGACTTCCAGTGACGTCTATGGAAGACATAATAGCCAACCTTTGTCAATAATGTAATTTACAAGCCTGAAACTCAAATACCCCATTCATCAATAATAACGCAGCCACTTACCCTCGCCTGTAGATCTTCGTGGTGCTGAAGTGCTCGTAGTCGGAATCTCAGGAGAGTCCGCTGCTTCATATGAGACAGGGTGTATGAGGTCGCCAATGATGCTGTGGACATTTGTCCTTTCATTCTGGGTCATCATTCTGAGACTTTTGAACCGGGGACAGAGGAAGAGTGCGATTTTGTGCGTGTCTGCGATGATTAACTTTTCATGGAGTAGAGCAAATGCGCGCCTACGGAGCAGGACCATATACTCTGGGTCTCCAAAGACTGGTTGGCAGTGTGCGCCCAGTTTGTAAAACCACAGCATCACCAAATGCAATGTGGGGTAGTCCTCTCCCTGCAACTCCTCGGATGCTTTCTTGAAAGGTTCCAAAAAATCTATCACGGACGTGAGCGTGTTTTGATAAACACCTTCCATGCGCTCAGACTGTCCCCTGCTTTCAAGTAACTCGTAAATGTCCCTATATTGCTTACTCACGGATTTCAGCATGTCTATTTTGCTATTCCAGCGAGTCTCACATTCTTGAACTAAGGCATATGGTAGAGTTGTGGTCACACTGGCCTTTTTCAGATATTTGACAATGGCCTTACACGCGTCCATCATCTCCGTGACCTCTTCAATGTCAGATCCACTGAATGTATGTTTCAGGACTGTGTTCAGAACGTGGACTGAGCATGGAATCCAATGATAATTTTTGAGGGCGGCTTTTATGTTAGAACCCTGGTCACTCACGACCACCACTTGATCAAATGAGATTCCATATGAAGATAGCTCGTCATTAATCTGTTCGTGGATGTTGATTGCTGTTTTGGGCATTGTGGAATCAAATTCCACTGTGCACATAACACGACTTGCCAGCTTCCAATCTTCTTTTACATAATGGCAAGTCAAAACAGTGTAGGACCTCCTGTTGAAATCATCAGTCCACATGTCAGTTGTCATTGCAATCCCCCCGCTGTCACGAAGCGCTGACTTCAGAACCTCGGATAAGGCCTCCTTCTCGACCATGGCCTGTTTTTTTAGCTCGATCACACACCGTCTGCCTATGTGGAATGACTGCATTTGCGTCGACTGATCCATAACGTGCTCCAATGTTGATGAGACCCTGGGCCACTTTAGTAAAACCTTCCCCCGAAACAATATCAAAGGGACGCAGGTCTGTACAACAGAAGTCCACGCAATCATCCACAAATTTGCTCTTAACTTGGAGTGGAATTTTCTTGTGGTCAGCGCGCATAAAGGCATCTATGGTTTGAGTTCTGGGTGATGTTACTCTATTAGGCTGGGAAGGCTTACCAGTACCGCATTTATGTCGGGCCATGTTTGTCGTGCCAGTTTTGTGGCTATCAAATGTGTAAATTGTATCGCATGAAGAGCACATGACAAAGCCAGCACTCATGTCGTCCTCTTTAACCACCTCTGCAAACGATTCCCACACTTTGCTCTTTCTATCGGTGTGTTTTTGGAGTTTCCACTCCCCAGTCTTTAGCTTCTCCCTTACCGCCTCCATCTCTATCCTCAAGCAAGCACCTGCGGAGCTTGTGCTGCATCTTCGCGCCAGTCATTCAGCCAATGACAGATGCGGCTGTCAAGGCACACTTTTAGATTTGACTTTGTGGCAATGCTGCAACCAATGCTATATTTGAAAATCAATTATGAGTTTAATATTGTTAACTTTCTCGTGTATATATTTAATATATATATATATATATATATATATTTAATCAATTTGACCCGCCCGCAAATGACCCGAATATCATTAAAATATTTTTTTTATGACTCGTAACCGCGGGCGACCGCGGTTATCCGCGGGCGACCGCTTCATTTCGGGCAAACCGCGCAACACTGACTAGGTGGTCGTGGAAGAGATCGTTAAAACATTATTTGTCTTGTAAGTGGAACCAAAATTTCACAGGCACCGTTGTGGTAGAACAAAGGACCTACAAACTCGTCCTTTCATTGGAGAGTCGCCTCGCATTCAACGGATTCATTTGCATAAAGCTGGGCATCGGCCAGCTTTTTGACGCGCAACATTATTTCAAATGCAGCGCTGCCTTCCCGGAATGCTTTGCGGGCGCGTTAAAGTCGCTTGACGTCACCCATAGGACTAGAGTGGAATGCGACACGACAAAAAGAAGTGTCGTGCAAGTGGATCGGTACCGTAAAGTACTGCTGCACAGTGGCGGCGACTAGCGTCTTGAGAGCTCAAACAACGCTAAGAGAGAGCTTATGAATGTGTGACTTACAGAAGATATACTTAGTGTACGAACGTGTCGGGAATCGTGCCATAACGTTAAGAGCGAGGTAAAGGAATAGGTTAAGACCTACTTAGCGATAAGAACGTTTTGGGGAACCGGCCCCAAATATGTTTAGCTATTAGTAATTATGCAGATCATAAAATGCTATAAATAATTAACAATATTCAGTATATAAAGTTTATATGAATACCAAAATATGAAATAGAAACATCCATCACTTTCTGTGTGTGTGTGTGTTGTGGGGTGTGTGTGTGTGTGTGGAGGGTCAATCAAATTCTATGATTGCCACTGATGTGAATGATCACACAATATTCAATATTACTGATGCCGTCAAGGTGGTGGGGGCCCCCAAACCAAATAAAAATTTTAAAAATCGCAAAGTTATCGAAATCGAGATTCTTCAGTTGGTATTGGTATTGAAACAATAATGTAGTTAGGGATGTGTCCCCACCAAAGCTGAGACCAAACCTACGCCCTTGGCCTTAACCAGAGATAACACACATGTGAGAGGTGGAAGAGCCAGCAGCACACACCACCACATAACTAGCACAGCAGTTTTAAATAGCAACACACAAACTCTAAACTCTAATACAGTAAATACCAAAAAATCAGAACTAGGTTGCTATGTCAATGTTAGTGCTATGGAAATGCTATTTAAACATTCAGGGCCCTATCATGACATTCTAAAGTGCATCGTCACTCGTCAAAAGTCTATTCAAATTTAGTAGGCAGTCCAGTTCACATTGGGAGGGGTTTCGCTATCAAAAGTGGAGCGCATGGCGTAACAAGGTGTTCCTAGCATGGAGGTATTATATATAACTGGAGAGAGTGACTAAGTCCCGCCCTCCATACAAATGAATGGTGGAGGCTAGGCTAGTAAATCCGGCCAATTCATAGTCAACGCCATATTGAACACTGGGGCTCGGATCCAGCGCCAGTCGGCTCTGACCATGCGCCAAGTTCTAAAGCTGGAAATGACGCATGAACCACGTCGATTTTTATTGGATATTCTGTAAAAAGAGAGTTGTCCTCCAGTCAGAGGGTGGCGATAATGCACATACTTTGCTTGCCACGTAACAAGAAGAAGAAAAAGTTGCTCGGGAACGCGCATAGAGTCCGAGTGGAGTCGCCCTGAAGCGCAACTTAATTTCATTGGATAACACAGCGGCTCTAACTAAGAGCGGTCTGCTTGCTGTCCTGCTGCAAATATGCATTCGAACTTGACGTGAAATATCCGTAGTCGAACTATAAATAAACTATTCGGTTTTTAGTGCCAAGTGTAGCGCATTTTTACAGTCTATGATTAGTTTGTTTTTTATTTTATTGTTTGCCATCTCATAGCGGGTGCTCTAAACGTATTCTAGCGTTGGCCCATGACCAAATCAAGCCAATAATAGCTAGTAGCCACAATAATGACTGGAGCCAGAGCCCTCAATAGCCACCCTGTTTTGAAAATTATATTGAAGATATTCAATATTATTGAAGATAGTATTGAAGATAACGCACAGAACGGTCAGCCTGAGCGGACAATTACGTCCCCAACTCATCTAAAATGTGGTGTCTTTACTTTGAGTTGTACACCGCAGATGGTAAAGTAACGGTTAAAGAGAATGTTGTCTGTGGACTCAGCAAAAAACAGTTTACTTACGCATCCACGACGTCCAATCTTCGCGCTCACCTGTGGAGTTACCATCCAAATGAGGCAGCGGTGTCAGAGGCACAGTAGACGGCCAGAGCATCGCCAGGCGTCCAACATCGTATGATTGCATTTCCGTAAATCCTTAATTATGTCCAGGGTCTGCTATTTACTTAGGCTGCAAAGCACAGGTATTTATTATGACCGCCGCTAGCGAAGCTAGCGAAGCGGTCATATAGGGATTGTCAAAGTTTTTTTTTTTATTTATTTATTTATTTATTTATTTTTTTTTTTTTTTCCCGTCATCTACTTCCTGAAATTTTGGTCAACGATACCCGGGGCACCGAAACACCAGGGCACATGAAATTTGGTGGGTATGTAGCCCCACTAGACTTTTACGGAAAAATTTCGTTTGGTCCCCGGGGGCCACTCCCCCTACGCGCTGGGCCCCCCGAAACCCAAAAAATGCAGTTTTTCCTCAATAACTACCTGAACCGTGGCACCGAGGATGAAGAAATTTTTATGGTATGTTGGTCTCAAGGGCCCACATCAACTTAGCCCATAATCACTCATTTGTGATTTGCACCCCCCCGGTAAAAAATGAAAATGCAATATCATTCTGCTTTAATCGCCCCTCTCTTCAGTAAAGACGTTCAGAACTGCACCAAATTTTATGTGTATGATTAACCTGACATTCTCTGGGGGTATGCCAAGTTTCGTAGAATTTCATCCATGGGGGGGTCTAAAAAATTAAGTTATGTGTACATTTAGTGACTCTACACTCATTGGCCTGTAGATGGTGGTGCACACATATACACATGCACACACACACACAGGCACCCACATACTATCGGTATTAGAACGGCCGATACATAATTACAAATTCAGTAGGATTAAAAGAAAGCCAAAATAAATATTCATCATCATCATCATGGCTGCATTTCCAGTATTGGCGATAAGTAGTCGTTTGTCCACTAGATGGCGCATCGTTGCAGTGAGACGTAATTTTGTTGGAAGTTAATCTTAAATGGTTTGGAAAGACACTATGCTTCCTACAAGGACAATACTGTAGGCTACAGTAGTTTACCGCAGAGAACGTCTAAGGGTAGGATGATTTCTGCATGACATGTAATTCCCATTTCCTCTTGAAGCCGAAATAAATCTGAGAATGTTTATCGGACATGCTTGTTTTTTACTGCAGGTAGGCTACGTTAATCCTATCAATAGCAGAACGTAGGTAAAATAATGTTACCGTTAGCATGGTTGAGTGATGGAGGCCAATTTGATTATTGATGTATTTGTAGAAAACCATAAATGCGTTTATAAGCTACCAAGCAAATCGATAACAGCACTAATTGTATCTTTCGACTGTCATCTCATTTGCTTATGACCATAACCTAGGCTACTAACAGGAGCTAAGTGAGTTAGCCACAACACGTTCGCTACGTGATGGTTTTTTAATGGAAAATATATAGGCTACCTGAAAGATAACCTGTCTATGATCCCGTGATGATCTACAATCTCCATTTAAACCAGATGTTTTAGAGCGCACGTTGAGATGTATTCAGGGCAGGGCTGTACCTACACATATTTGTTGCACGTGCTACAAAAATCATTCTTTGCGATGAATGATTTAGTACCAACGTTACAAGGGTCAGATACAGTTTTGCCTATGGCTATTCCGTGAGACTGAGGCGCTTTTTGTTTGTTCGAAGTGCGTGTTTAGGGTGTGAGAGGGGAGTCGATGTGCTTTGATTCCAGCTTGGTAGTTGTAGTCTATGCGATTAAAAAACACGTGTGTGTGAAGTATCCAAACAATGATAACGCTTTCATTATGGCTGCTTTAGCCACAGACCTTGAGCTACTGTACAGTGGGTTGGGTTCCGTTTAGAAGTGTCCACTTCATTCGCCCTTTCCGTGATTCACAGCTACGTGAAATGTATTACTACTGATATGCAAAACTATTAACTTTTTCGCCAAGAGGTGGCAGCTTGATACTGTAAGGTGTAAGCCATTGGTTCCAACGGAGATTTTATTTGGGTCGCCAGCATAGCCTAGCGACAATTTGTGTTGTGTAATAGGCCTAGCATAGGGCCTACCTTATATAGCTTATAGTTTGTTAACAGGCACGGTTTTGTCATAACTCCCTCTATGCATTTTTGCATTTAGAATAGCTCTAAAACCGGGGGGCGAACACGTCGCAGGGGGGGCGCCAGTGCGTGGATATCTCAATCGCAAAATTAAACAATATTTCTATCGGGCGCCTACCATGGACTAGGCTGGGTGAAAATCAAAAGATTGCGTCAAAAGATTGAGCTTAACCATTGACCTCATGGTTGCAAAATGCAAGGGAACATGAATCAGCATATTATTTGCACAAACAATAACGGAGAGTAGCTCTTTAACTTTGCCCGTTAAAATGTGTATATAGTCTCGCAACGCATTTCATGAAGGCCCTTTGGACATGTCAGTTATTTGCACCACTGGGAAAAACGGCATTTTGTTTTAGACTACTGGTATTTCATTTGTGCATTGACAATAAAGCTGAATATCATTTGAACTAGATGACTAAACTTATGCATATGTAGAAGAAGAAACATTCACAAAAATCCATGACATGACCTCTCTTCTTGATAGCTGTTGAAAACTGCATGGAACTGACAGGGATTGTTTTGTTTAATAATAAATAAATAAATACATTATGCTGCTACCTTCTGCTTTTCCCAAATACAATGTAGCCTACAGGTGTACCTTTCATCAGTCCAGTTGCAATGGATGGACTGTGATGAACTGCCCTACTTGTGATTGTTTAGAGATTTTAAAGGTTTTATAACAATGTTACAGATTTTTTGGCCCAGAAACAAATCTATTCACCTTTGCAGCGCCAGTAGGCTACTTTGTGTGCGGAATGTGTGCAAACACACATTTCAAACAAGCATACACAAAAGTTTCAAGAGTGGGGAATGGAGTAGAAGATGGAGACAAATTCATTAATATGATTTATTTTCGCGGAATGGATGTGCAGGACTGAGCGGCGGTCATATTTTGTACCGCTACACGGTACATCTAGTTTGAGCTATGCTTATTCGAGGCAGACCTTTATTATGACCGCCGCTAGCGAAGCTAGCGAAGCGGTCATATAGGGATTGTCAAAGTTTTTTTTTTTTTTTTTTTTTTTTTTTTTTCCCGTCATCTACTTCCTGAATTTTTGGTCAACGATACCCGGGACACCGAACCACCGGGGCACATGAAATTTGGTGGGTATGTAGCCCCACTAGACTTTTACGGAAAAATTTCGTTTCGTCCCCGGGGTCCACTCCCCCCCCGTGCTGGGCCCCCCGAACCGCAAAAAAAGCAGTTTTTCCTAAATAACTACCTGAACCGTGGCACCGAGGATGAAGAATCTTTTATGGTATGTTGGTCTCAAGGGCCCACATCAATCTGGCCCATAATCACTCATTTGTGATTTGCACCCCCCCGGTAAAAAATGAAAATGCAATATTATTCTGCTTTAATCGTCCCTATCTTCAGTTAAGATGTTCAGAACTGCACCAAATTTTATGTGTATGATTGACCTGGCATTCTCTGGGGGTATGCCAAGTTTCGTAGAATTTCATCCATGGGGGGGTCTTTAAAAAAATAGATTATGTGTACATTTAGTGACTGTACACTCATTGGCCTGTAGATGGCGGTGCACACATATACACATGCACACACACACAGGCACCCACATACTACCGGTATTAGAACGGCTGATACATAATTACAAATTCAGTAGGATTAAAAGAAAGCCAAAATAAATATTCATCATCATCATCATCATGGCTGCATTTCCAGTATTGGCGATAAGTAGTCGTTTGTCCACTAGATGGCGCATCGTTGCAGTGAGACGTAATTTTGTTGGAAGTTAAACGTGGGTTGGAATACAATGGCCGCTTCCTACAAGGACTATAGTTTACCGCAGAGAACGTCTAATAAGGATAGGATGATGTTCACATGAAATGTAATTCCCATTTCTTCTTGAAGCCGAAATAAATCTGAGGATGTTTATCGGACATGCTTGGTTTTTACTGCAGGTACGTTAATCTTATAATATCAATAAGGACCTAGGCAATGTCACCGTTAGCGTTGGTTGAGTGATGGAGGCCAATTTGATTGATTGCATTTGTAGAAAACTATAAATGCGGTTATACCAAGCAAATTGATAACAGCACTGTAATTGTATCTTTCGACTGTCATTTGTTGCACGTGCTACAAAAATCATTCTGTGCAATGGAAGATTTACCAACGTTACACCGATCTGATACAGTTTTGCCTACATGCGTGAGACTGAGACGCCTGTTTATTTTGTTTGAAGTGCGTGCAGGGTCTGAGAGGGGAATCGATGTGCTTTGATTCCAGCTTGGTAGTTGTAGTCTGTGAAATTAAAAAGCACGTGTGTGTGAAGTATCCAAACAATGACACCTTCATTTCATTATGGCTGCTTTAGCAACACACCATAAGCTACTGTTTAGGCTAGTGGGTCCCATTTAGAGGTGGCTACTTCATTCGCGCTTTCCTTGACTCATGGAGCTGCGTGAATTTTATTACAACTTTTCGCCACGATATGGCAATTTAAGTCCGCTTGATACTGTAAGGCTTAAGCCATTGGTTTCCAAAGGAGATTTTATTTGTGTCGCCAGCATAGCTTATTGACAATTTATGTTGTAAATAGGCCTACCTTATAAGCCTACCTGTAGCTTAAGGAAGCTAACAGCTTTCTATTAGGATCTAGTTTGTTAGTTACAGTTTTGTCATAACTCCCTGATGCATTTTTGCATTTAGAATAGCCAGAGCGTGAACAATATCGGGTGCCTATGGACTAGGCTCGCTTGGTGAACCCAGCCTGATCTGCCCGCTATTTATTTTTTGATTTCTTAAAAGATTGAGCTTGGTCTGGTGAAAGCCAGACTAGCCATGGACCTCAGTTACACAATGCAAGGGAACATGAATCAGCCTATATTTGCACGAACAATAACGGACAACAGCTCTTTAACTTTGGCCCGTTAAAATGTGTATGAACAGTCTAGCGACGCATTTCATCAAGGCCCATTTGGACATGTCAGTTATTTGCACCACTAGTAAAACAGCATTTCGTTTCAGACTACTGTTACTTAATTTGTGCATTAACAATAACGTTTCAGACTACTGTTACTTAATTTGTGCATTGACAATAAAGTATTACATGAACTAAAGATGACTAAAATCTTAGGTAGAAGAAGAAACATTCACAAAAAAATCCATCCATCCAAAAATGACCTTTGTTTTTGATAGCTGTTGAAAACGGCTGAGATGTTTTTGTAAATAAATAAATAAATAAACAAATAAATAAATAAATAACATTATGCTGATACCTTTTGCTTTTCCCAAATACAATGTAGCCTACAGGTGTAAGTGACCTTTCATCAATCCAGTTGCAATGGATGAACTGTGATGAACTGCCCTACTTGTGATTGTTTAGAGATTTTAAAGGTTTTATAACAATGCTACATCTTCTTTGGCTATTCTACAATCTATTCACCTTTTCAGCACCAGTAGGCTACTTTCTGTGCAGCCGCACACACACACTCAGGCATGCCAAACAAGCATACACAAAAGTTTCAAGAGTGGGGGATGGAGTAAAATATGGAGACAAATTGAAGTGTGCTTTATTTTCGCGGAACGGATGTACAGGACTGAGCGGCGGTCATATTTTGTACCGCTATGCGGTACATCTAGTTTCTTACATTGTACGTTATTGTGAGACATGCGTTTTGTTTGGAGCGGCATACCAGGCTATCAAACGCAGACGATTTTCGGTTTTGGTATGGGATTTAATTTACTTTTTGACTTGTATTATATAGTTAAATGTTGAGGCTGATGGGCATTTAAATCTAGAGGGTATTTGATGATCACTGTAAAGTTTCGTGTAGTTGAAAAAGTGTTGGAATTTCCAGCTGTTTATTGCGAGACAAGGCCTTTTTCATTCATTGAACGTGCACTGTGCTCTAATGGAATCCTTATTGCATAGCGAAGTAGCCTAAATTGAGTTTTTTTTAATTATGCATGGTTTACTTTTTATTAAATTCGTAGGCTGGAATGCCTCGCGGCAATAATTGTGTTTAAATGTAGTAGCCTAGTGCTTCAGCCTCTGGCAAGCTCCAAAGGGGGCGGCTATAGGTTGAGAGCAACGTGTTGGAGACCCATGGTGTAACGAGACAAGGTCTTTATGCCGCTGTTGTGTAATTTATTGTCTTTAATCATGTTTAGGCTACGTTTGTTTGGGACAAACAACAACGAAACAAGATCAATACAATTTTCTTTATTTGTTTATTTGTCATATGATGGATAAACAACCATAATATGCACGTCTTCTCATAGGATCCTCAAGAAATACGCACTGAATAACGTTTGGCTGTAGCCGCCGGATAGGTACCCGCCCACCAACATGTACGCGCATGAGAGCTCGTGCCCAACATGGATTTTCGTGCATGGAGCTGGTTCCAAATGCTCCATGCAGCGCCATATTTGAAAATGGCGTATGCTAACATGCCGAAGCTAATCTGCACGCTCTTGACCCCCTGGTTCCTAGGTCTTTTAATCAGTCATAGGGGTGTGTTTGGGGCGTAACATCATTTTAAACCAATGAGAATGACATCTGTCATTCCCTTTAACGGCGCAATGCGCGATATGTCAAATAAATGCATCGGTATTTTGGCATTCAAAGGCGCATTTGAAGGAGGCTGCTTGCGAGACCATATAGAATAGTCATTCTTAAACCATGCTTTACTAAAACCTAGCATAGCCTTCACGCATTTGCACTCGTCTATTTGAACTCATTGGCAAAGTGAAACTAACTTCACCAAGGAGTCAGTCAACGACAAGACAGTTATATGCAGTTTCACTGACTGATGACAATGGGTTACCACCGAAAACATAGGCTGGAAAAAGCAACACTTACCCCAGTGTTTCTCAAACTTTTTTTCTGGGGACCCACTTTTTAAAAATGACAGACTACCGTGACCCAACTCGTGACTGTGGTAGTTAACAAACTTACCCTAATATTGCTCAAATTACTGAATAAAACAACATTTATCCTGCAGAGGAGTTGCTTATATCTCGTGACAGTGCGTCTTCAGCTGTGCTCCACGTGTCTCTCGCCTCTCCCCTAATCACTTTTAACCGTCATTACCAATTTGCAAATGATGGTGAATAACTACTCATTATGAGATCTACAGTATTTCGTAATATCTTTGTTCTAATTATGTTTCCCATTGTAATCGTGCAATTTGTAATGCTTTGCATGGACGTGCGCTGGTGTGCGTTCATGAATGATAGAAGGATATGGTGCGTGCACCTGCCTATATGACTGGTGACATGCGCTCTTAAAATAGTGTGGTGAACTGAGGTCTGGAGATAATGAGAGAGCGGTGTTTGATGCCTAATTGCCCTAATTGGACTCACCTGGGTAGGAGACAATATGAGCAGGCAGGGGAGCAACGTGCGGGAGAGAGAGTCCGAGATTGATCTGGAGCGTCCAGGCGGAACGCTGGGGGAGCGTTGGTCAAAACCGGGTTGTGCTGGTCGCGGTCAGTAGGATCGCCGCCAGTGAAGATAGCCGTAGGGGGGGAGGAAACCTTAAAACCTAGACCAACGCCGCGACTGGCGGGGGAGTTGGACTTGGACTCGTGAGCCCCTGCACGAACTCCCCAGAACTTACATACAGAACTTACATACTGGAATCACATACTGGAACTTACACACTGGAATTTACATACTGGAACTTTGCTGGCCACCTGAAGGTTCGATTCGCTGTCCATTGCCATCAGGCCCCAGGGGAGGGTCTCGGGGAGCAGGGAAGTCTCCCTTTTAATAACTAATTTGACTATCATGTATCTGTGTCTGCTTTTATAATTGAAAGTCAGGTAACTCTAGTGCAATATAACTTATTAGTGACGGGGGTGCGGGAACCTTTTATTGTGAACACTGGGATGATGTGCTGTGATACCCGAATGGAGATTGAGACTTTGTGGTGTTTATGAATTGCTGTGCTTATTTATTGAACTGCTGTTTTGCACGGATTGTGAGTGAGGATCCCCATCTCATCTGTCAGTGGATTAGTTATTATGTCCGGAGCTGCCTGGCTGTGTCTGTGAAAATAATAAAGCTACTTTTGTACTGTCCGTGGTGGTGTGGGGTCTACCCATTCTCTGAGTTGTTTACCTGGGGAAGGGACAAAGGGGGTCGCTAGAGGGGGACCTTTTCCTACCCA
This sequence comes from Alosa pseudoharengus, assembly GCF_046254945.1. Classification (NCBI taxonomy): domain Eukaryota; kingdom Metazoa; phylum Chordata; class Actinopteri; order Clupeiformes; family Clupeidae; genus Alosa; species Alosa pseudoharengus. The sequence goes on along the minus strand of NW_027468837.1, from coordinate 8,613,910 downwards.
GTAGATTCATTACACTGGTGGCAGCGGTGGGATCATGTCTGTCTCAGAGAGCGTAGAACCCCCATCATCGGTAGCCTACCATCGGGCAGTAATCCAGCTGTGGTGTTCTGAACACAGAAAATAACTAAAAGGCATTAGTTTTGTCTATGATTGGTAATTAGATAATGGAGATCTCTTATTGGTTGTTCACAAAAGTATAAATATGGATTCCGCCTCTGGGGCGCCCTGGGTATTGTGATGTTGGCTACAGAAGTGCTGTGTTAAATAAAAAAAGCAAACTTCGGTTCCGTATCCTGCCGTGTGATATTCCAGTTGTCTCTTAAATAAGTCTAGAACATTTTTATTAGTGTGCAATACACGACAGTTTGGCTACGAGGATGGGATATTTAAGTTGGAATACACGGAGTTAGCATGTCAAGCGACTCCAGCGAGGTGGGTGAAGAGCAAGTAGAAACACAGAGACGTTCGGTGAGTGGAAGGACTGTCGAACAGAAAATGGCGTTTGGAAAACCAGAAGATTTCCACTTCGAAGAAAGGGAGAAAAGTTTTGATAGTTATCGCCAACGACTTGAGCAGTACTTTGCAGCAAATGGCTTGGATACCAGAGAGGAGAAAACCAAGGCGGTGTTTCTTACAGTGGTAGGCAAGAGGTCGCATAGCTTGCTAATGGACTTGTGTGCGCCGGCTAAGCCATCTGAGAAAACCTATGAAGAGCTGGTGGAACTGCTACAGAAGCATTACGTTCCGAAAACCAACTTCATTGCTGAAAGATGCAAGTTTCACGGACGAGGTCAAAAGGAAAACGAGACAATAAGTGAGTACATTGCAAGTTTGAGAAAGCTAGCAGCCACATGCAAATTTGGGACATTTCTAGACGAGGCACTGCGTGATTAGATTTGTCTGTGGAGTTAAGAGCACAGAGCTGAGAGATCGTTTGCTCAATACAGCTCACACTAAAGACTTAACGTTGCCGCTTGCAGTCGAAATGGGGCTTGCATTTGAAGTAACAAAAGGCAGTGCGCAGCATTTTTCACAGAAATCCTACAAAGCTAATGTGGTTGATAAGAAAGCTAAAATAAAGTACAGAGAGGCTACGGAAAAGCCTACAGCTAGTGGAAAGTCCTGCTATCGTTGCAGTGGAAAAGGCCACAGACCAGATGAATGTAGATTCAAGGAAACAGAGTGCCACGAGTGTAAGAAACGTGGACACATCGCAAAAGCATGCCGCTCACGCAAGGAAGGTGGCAGTGGGAGGTCCACAAAAGGGGCCATGCATTTGGAAACTGAACATAGATGTTGCAACGCTCTCAAGCGTGAGACAGGGAGTTCCAACGTTCTCAAGCAGCAGGCAAGCCACGTTTGCAACGCTCCCCAGCACAATGAGTATGGCGACACTCACGAGCTACAGGCAGGTCGAGGTCACATCAAACCTCAGCTCCGTGATGACCAAGAAGACAGCAGTTGTGTGCCGTCAAGGTGCATGGTGGATGCAGAACATTGACACTGGCCAGATGTTGGACTGTGGAGGGACAAATCTCTTTGCAATGGACTCGGGTAAAGGTGAAATTGTGAAACCATACTATGTCTATGTCAGTGTAAATGGTACCAGAGTAAAAATGGAGGTAGACACTGGCGCAGCAGTGTCAGTGATATCTGAAAGTCTGTACAAACGCAGGTTTAAGTCAGTGAAACTTAACGCAGCAAATTGTGTGCTTAAAACCTACAGTCAAGAATCATTGCAACTGATAGGCAAATTCACAGCAAAAGTGAAATGCAAGGAACGCACTGAAAAGCTAGAATTGCTGGTAGTGAAAGGAAAAGGTCCTGCACTGATGGGTAGAGACTGGATCAGCCAGTTAAAGCTAGACTGGTCAAGAGTCAATAGAGTGGCTCCAGAAACAGTAGAGGATGTGTGTACCAGACATGCATCCGTGTTCAAACCTGAGCTAGGTAAGCTAAAGGGCATTGAAGCAAAGTTACATGTAACTACTGATGCTGTGCCGAAATTCTGTAAGCCTAGAAACGTGCCTTACGCACTAAGAGAATCTGTAGAGAGAGAATTGGCAAAATTGGAAGCTGAAGGGGTCATTTCACCTACTAACTACAGTGAGTGGGCTGCTCCTATAGTGTGTGTGCCTAAAAAGGATGATAGTGTAAGAATATGTGGGGACTACAAGGTCACTATCAATCCATGGTTGAATGTGGAACAGTATCCACTACCCAGAACCCAAGATCTATTTACTAAATTAGCAGGAGGTCAGAAATTTAGCAAATTAGACTTATCACAAGCTTATCAGCAAGTACAGTTAGAGGAAAACTCGAGACGTTACCTCACAATTAATACGCACAAAGGGTTGTATTATTACTAGGGCTGTCAATCGATTAAAAAAATTAATCTAATTAAGTACATACTCTGTGATTAATTAATCTAAATTAATCGCATATATAATTTTTGCTGTGAAAGTATTTTAAATATTTAAATTCAAATGAATCATTGAATAATCAGCATTAGTGACATTAAAGTTCAAAAACTCTTATTATTTTCACTGTTCAAATAATTGCCATAATAATCTATGATATGACCTAATATGCTGAGGAAATAAATTCAAAGTGCTTCAAATTCAAATAAATTCAAAATAAAGTGCTTCGGAAAGAAGTTTTTTTTACATACAAGGCATTTCAGGCCACAGATATAACCTAGGGGACACAATGAAAATAAATGAATACTCCCCTCAATGTCAACACTTATTTCTTTGCATTGATGTGTGACTATAGAGTTGATGAACTCCGGTGATATGCAAATTCCTTGCTGCAGACATTGCAGAGGACTTTATTTTCAACACTTTATTTTTTATCAACACCATCAGGCCGTTTTTTAAAAGTAAATGTTCCAATCAATGATCCAAGCAGCACGTTTTCTTCTCTGTCCTTCATTTTACAGTCTAATTTTTACTGACTAGATCAGCTCGGGGTCAAAGGTCATAAGGAATCGATTAATCTGCACTAATTTTTCAGTTATTTTTTCTCAAATTAATTAATCAAAATTAATCAGTTATTTTGACAGCCCTAATTATTACAATAGGTTACCCTATGGAGTTGCTAGTGCCCCTGGAATTTTTCAAAAAATAATGGATCAAATTCTTCAGGGAATGGATGGTGTCATCTGCTACTTGAGATGATACTAGATGATATATTGCTGACTGGGAAGGATACAGAAAGTCATCTGGCTAACTTAGAAGAGGTTCTTAGGAGACTAGAAAGTTACAATCTCAGGGTAAAAAGAGAGAAATGTGAATTCATGCAGAGCAGTGTGTCATACCTAGGTCATGTCATAGATGCCATGGGCATACACCCAATGAAAGAAAAGACAGATGCTATACAAAAGGCTCCTGTTCCGAAAAATTATGGGAAGTTCATCTCTAACCTATCTACCCTGATTCAGCCAATGACCGCATTGCTGCATAAAGATGCAACTTTGGTATGGTCAGAGAACTGTCAGAGTGCTTTTGAAAGTGCAAAGAAATCTCTTCAGTCTGATATTGTTAGTACATTATGACTCCGAGTTACCTCTCATTTGGGCCTGTGATGCATCTCCTTATGGAGTTGGTGCTGTAATAAGTCACAAAATGAAAGAGGGAAACGAGAGACCGATTGCATTTGCATCACGTATGTTGACAAAAACAGAGCAGAATTACTCTCAAATCGAGAAGGAGGCACTTGGTCTGGTATTTGGAGTGATGAAGTTTCATGAGTACCTTTATGGTAGGAAGTTCCTCTTATTGACTGACCATAAGCCATTGTTGAAAATTTTAGGGCCTAAAACAGGTGTGCCTACACTGGCTGCCGCTAGACTGCAAAGGTGGGCTCTAATTCTAGCAGCATATACTTATGAAATCCAGTACAAAAGGTCAGAGCAGCATAGCAATGCTGATGCCTTATCAAGGTTACCTGTAAAGCCTAGTGGGGATGTGGTGTCAAACCCAGTGTACAGAGTGTCTTACCTGGAAGACTTACCTCTTACTGCTAGAGAAATAGCCAAAGAAACAGACAGAGATCCTGTGTTGAAGGTGGTAAAGCAGTTAGTGTTGACAGGCTGGCCTAAGCACGTATACGATGAATCATTGAAGCCTTATTTTCAGAGAAAATTTGAGCTGACCATAGAAGATGATTGCCTTTTGTGGGCTTTACGAGTGGTAGTTCCTGAGAAATTGAGAGATAGTAACCTATCTGAATTGCATGAGCACCACTGGGGGATAGTTAAGATGAAATCCCTAGCCAGAAGTCTCTTCTGGTGGCCAACATTAGATGAGAGTATCGAATGTGAAGTTAGTGAGTGTACTATTTGCCAGCAGCAGCGTAGTATGCCTGCTACTGCACCAGTACATACCTGGAAATGGGCTTCAAGTCCATGGGAGAGAATTCACCTTGATTTTGCTGAGGACCACAAGCAGATGTTCTTGGTAGTGATGGATGCATATGCTAGATGGCCAGATATCATTCCCATGCACACTACCACATCAGCTAAAACAATAGAAGCACTGAGACACTTGTTTGCAGCTTATGGGTTACCAAAAGAAGTTGTAACCGATAACGGGCCTCAGTTCGTATCGCAAGAGTTTGAGTCATTTCTCACTAGAAATGGAGTAAAACACATCAAATCTCCTGCATACCATCCTGCAAGTAAATTTTCTGTTAGGGTACAGAAACACACCCCATACTAAGACAGGGAAGTCTCCAGCTGAGCTTTTTCTGAGAAGACAAGTTCGAACCAGGTTGTCACTTATCAAACCCCAGTTCTCTCAGAGAATGCAAAGTGAAACAGAGCCAAACCTTCCTCTTGTCAGGTCTTTCAAGGTTGGTCAACAGGTGTTAGTAAAGAATAACAGGGGAGGGGAGAAATGGTTGAATGGAGTTATAAGTGAAGTGTTGGGTCCTGTAACTTACAGTGTTGAAGTAAATGGAAACTGTGTGAAAAGACATGTAAACCAGATGTTGGGTATCAAGGGAAATCCAACTCTGTCGACTCAAATGGACTCTTGTGATGACACTGGTTGGGACATTGATGAGTTTAATGCAGACAAGGATTTGGAACAACCATCTGTACCACACAATGTGGAAGAACAACCAATAGTACCACCACCATTGCCGGTTGTGGAACAGAACACTCGTCCAGTGAGAAACAGACGTCCTCCTGACAGACTGAACCTGTAACTGAAAATGCATGTGTTGTGTAAAAAAAAAAGAAGAAAAAAAGACTGAAATGTAATAAGAGCTGTATGGTTACTTGTTAAAGAAATACTGTACATGGTTATGGGTTAAAAGAAAGAAAATGTATATCAGAGAATCCTTGGGATCCGAAAAAAAAAATGAAGTTTAGATTTTACAGGGGAGGAGCTGTGGTGTTCTGAACACAGAAAATAACTAAAAGGTATTAGATTTGTAGTTTTGCCATCTATGATTGGTAATTAGATAATGGAGATCTCTTATTGGTTGTTCGCAAAAGTATAAATATGGATTCCGCCTCTGGGGCGCCCTTGGTATTGTGATGTTGGCTACAGAAGTGCTGTGTTAAATAAAAAGAGCAAACTTCGGTTCCGTATCCTGCCGTGTGATATTCCAGTTGTCTCTTAAATAAGTCTAGAACATTTTATTAGTGTGCAATACACGACACCAGCAACACGAACATCTCTCCCAGTGTTCATGCCTGAGACTTTCACGGGTACTAGCCGGGAGTGGTCCGACTGGGTGGCACAATTTGAAGTGGCCGCTGAGGTGAATGGGTGGGATGACGCTTTAAAAATGAAGTTTATGTCCCTCCTGTTGTCGGGCCGCGCTAGAGAGCTGTATTCAGGGTTACATTCCACCGCCCGTAATAACTATGTGAGTTTAAAAGAAGCACTGGGTAGATGCTTTGAACCGTGCAATAGCGAAGACTGGAATAGGGCTAACTTTTTGTCTCGCAGACGCTTACCAAACGAGTCAGCCCGAGATTTTGGCACGGCTTTGCGCCGTCTCATTTATAAAGCTTACCCTTTGGCAGATAATGTCACTCGTGATATGTTCGCCCGAGACCACTTTGTTGAACATGTGGGGAGTGGCGATTTGAGAATACACCTCCGTAGTCAAAAACCTAACACATTGGAAGAGGCCATTAATATAGCGGCTGAGTTGGAATTAATAAAGAGCTTGGAAATGACTCAAATCGGTCATGATACCAGGGTGCGAGCAGTGGTTGAAAAATCTCCTAGCGATAAACAAATGGAGCTTTTGCTGGGAGTGGTAGAGGGTTTAAGACAAGAAGTTAAAACTCTTCAGCATAGTGTGGCATCTCTGCAGGCCCCTGTGAGCAATAGAGTGACGCGAAATCGCAATGATGACTTGGGGAGGCGTGGCCAGAATAACATACCTGAACGCGCAACAGCAGCACGGGAAAGGGATGCGTGCTGGGAGTGCGGGTGCACCCGGCACCTGCGTCGTAATTGCCCCTACTTGCAGGGAAACTAGAAGGGGTGGGTGTAATGGGCCAAATGCCCGCCCCTTTCTGCAGATCTGCAAGATTGGCCTACAATCATCTGGATAGCCCAGGAGTCTACCTCAATGCAAAAATAGGTGGGTGTTTAGCGCATATTTTGGTAGATACTGGGGCACAAGCCTCTATTATCCCTAAGCACAGGTGGTTACAGATAACAAAGGGGATGGGGGAGTTAACAGGGTATCAGGGCACAGCCTCAGCAGCAAATGGGAGTGATATGTGTGTAGTGGGGAGGTGGCAAACTATCTGTCAATTCGACTCATTGGCTCTGGTCGTGGAGTTTTTAGTAGCTGATGTGTCGACTGAGATCTTGCTGGGGATTGATTTCCTGACAAAATATGGGGCGGTAGTCGATCTGGCTAATAAATGCTGCTGTTTGATGGGGAAGAAATTGCCACTGATATCTTTGAATGAGGCTAGTCAGCCAAAATTAGTGACTGTACAGACTGATACTGTGGTGGGACCACGCTCGGAAGCAATTATTTCAGGGGCAGTAGAGGGACTCTTGGCAGGCCGGGCCGTCGGGCTGCTGGAGCCGTCTGATTCCCTGTCCTCCCATTGTGATTTGATGGTGGCGCGGGTGGTTTGTAGAGCTCAGCATGGGAGGGTACCAGTGAGGGTTATAAATGTGACTGAGGAGCCTTGTATTTTGAAGAAGGGTATGAAGGTGGGCACTATGTATACCGATGTAACTATAGAAGACCATACCGTACCAGCGAATAATGGTTGGTCTGTGGAGACTCTCTTTTCAAAGCTTGGGCTGGCGGAAAAAGAGCTCTCTCCAGCAGAGTTAAAATCCGTGCGAGAGTTGCTCCAGCGTCATAGTGGTTTTTTTAGCCAAAACGATAACGATTTGGGGAGGACTCATAGGACGCAGCATCAGATCGATACTGGGAATGCTAGACCAATTAAAATGCCCCCGCGCCTGGTACCCCTACACTTACAACAGGAGGTCTCGGATCATATCAAACAGATGCTTGATAATGACATCATACGCCCTTCATGTAGTCCCTGGGCTGCCCCAGTAGTCCCGGTCAGAAAAAAGGACGGTAGTCTGCGCTTCTGCGTAGACTACCGTAAATTGAATGAAGTCACAGTGAAGGATGCTTACCCTCTGCCGAGGATCGACGATGCGTTGGACAGTCTGGCAAATGCTCAATGGTTTTCCACCCTCGACCTTGCCAGTGACCAAAGACAGCGTTTATTACTAGACAGGGGTTATTTGAGTTTAATGTGCTGAGTTTTGGCCTCTGCAACTCACCCAGCACGTTCCAGCGTTTGATGGATTTGGTGCTGGCTGATTTGCAGTGGTCAACATGTTTAGTCTATTTGGACGATATTATTTGTTTTGGCTGAACATTTGACGAACAGCTGCGCAGACTGGATGAGGTTCTCTTAAAGTTAGGTCAAGCTAATTTAAAGGTGAAGCCTGGTAAATGCAATCTATTTGCGACAGAGGTACGCTATCTGGGACACGTTATTTCAGCTCAGGGGATTATGGCTGACCCCTTGAAAGTGGAGGCCGTGAGGAGCTGGCCGGTTCCAAAAACTCAAACAGAAATTAAAAGTTTTCTTGGTTTGGCGTCTTACTATCGCCGTTTCATTAAGGACTTTGCACAGATAGCGAGACCATTACATCAACTTACTGAAAAGGGAAGAAAGTACAAGTGGGACCATTCGTGTGAAGAGGCTTTTCGACAATTAAAAACAAGTCTGATTACTGCCCCAGTCTTAGCATATCCAGATCCCCAAAAACCCTTCATTTTGGATACAGACGCAAGTGATTTTGGTATTGGGGCAGTGTTGTCGCAGGAAGGGGATGGGGGTATGGAGAGGGTAGTGGCATATGCCAGCAGAGCACTAACTAAAGAGGAGAGAAAATATGCGGCCACAAAAAAAAGAGTTGTTGAGCATGGTGGTTTTTACTAAACATTTTAAACATTATCTACTAGGTAAAGAATTTATTTTACGTACTGACCATAGCTCACTAAGATGGCTACATAATTTCCAGGGCCTGGAAGGGCAATTAGCTCGATGGGTGGAGCAGCTGGCAGCGTTTCACTATAAAATCATACACCGGCCTGGCAAATTACACACCAATGCGGATGCGTTGTCCCGCAGGCCCTTATCTTTATCTGAGACCGTGACTATGACAAGTCTTCCTGGTGGTTCTTTGGAGAAACAGAAAATTCCTTCGGAGAACATTTGTACAGTTAGAGTGGAGGCTCAGACCCAGACAGGGAGTGTAGGGCTGAGTCCAAGGGATGAATTGACTCAAGCGCAGATGGATGACCCGGAAATCACTTTAATTATTAAATTAAAATCGGATCCGCAGGGAGGGGTGGATGTGGGGCAGCGTCACCCCGAGCTGCAGAAATATCTGACGGTATGGAATCAGCTTCAATTACAAGGGCAACGCTTGGTCCGGGTGCCACCTACATATTCTGATGCAGCCTCCTCAGGTACACAGGTGGTACTTCCCCGCACCATGGTGCAGGCTGCACTGCAAATGCTGCATAGTAGTGTGTTCGGGGCCCACTTAGGGATTCAAAAACTGCAGGCTAAAGTTAAAGATCGTTTTTATTGGCCTGGATGGTTTAGGGATGTTCGGCAGTTTTGTAGAGCATGCCCAGACTGTGCCTCTCGTAAGTCGCCGGGGCCTTCTCCTAGGGCCCCCTTGAACTCTTCTGCTACCTTTCGACCGCTAGAGTGCATTGCAGTGGATATATTAGGTCCCTTGCCCGAAACTCCAAATAAAAATAAATACATTTTAGTAGTGGGTGACTACTTCTCCAAATGGACCGAAGCTTACGCGCTGCCAAATCAGGAAGCAAAATCTGTGGCACGGGTCCTGGTAGAACAGTGGGTGTGTCGGTTTGGGGCTCCACGCAGCATCCATTCTGATCAAGGAAGAAAATTTGAGTCCATACTGTTCAAAGAGGTTTGTCAATTGCTATGTATACATAAGACACGAACATCTCCCTACCATCCTGAATCGAATGGGATGGTTGAGAGGTTCAATCGCACCCTGTTGTCCATGTTAGCATTGTTTGTAGAGGACAACCAGTGTAATTGGGATGTATTGTTACCCTATGTGCTCATGGCCTACAGGAGTAGTGTTCACGCCTCCACTGGGTTCACACCGCATTAGGTATTGTTTGGGCGGGAGATAATCCTCCCTGTGGATGTGATGTGGGACACAGGCCATAGGGAAAGGTTCTCTGCAGTGACTGATGTGGTGGGGCTTACTGACACATTATCTACAGTAGTTGACGCAGTCAAGAGACATCAAGACAAGGCTTCAGTGCAGCAGAAGGCTGCATTTGATTTCAAAGTCAACCATCAGTACTACACTATCGGGGAGTTGGTGTGGGTCCAAAATAAAGCCAGGAAGAGGGGTCGTTGTCCAAAATTGCAGAGGCGTTATAAAGGCCCATATAAAGTGTTAGGATCCATTTCAAATGTGCTCTATAAGTTGGTTTTGCCTGAAGGGGGTCCTGAAATGGTAGTACATTTTAACCGACTGAAACCTTTTGTTCGTGTGTCTGCTTCAGGGGAGCCATCGGATACCCCAGGGGACCACACAGTACCCAATGACCGACCTGCCTCATCAGCATCCCAGGCCAGTCAGGCCACAGGAGGGATGCAGCCTGACGGGGACGATGCTGAGAGGGATGTGACATCAAGTACGTCTCCCGTGGCTGGAACGTTGCTGGAGGCGGCAGCGGCTGTAGCTGTTCCAGAGCAGCGAGCACAGGAGGTTCAACAGGAGGGGAATGGATACTGGCCTACCGAGCCAGGTTCTGAAACCAGCGGGCAGGACCCAGAGGGAGCCAGTGAGGTGGGGATGGGTGATGGGGCCCATCCCCCCCTCACGGCACCTGCACGTCCACGTCGGGATAGGCGGCGACCTGCCTGGACTAATGATTTTCAGCTAGGATCAGACTGACTCGGGGACGAGTCTCTTTTCATTGGGAAGGGAGAAGTGTGGTGAACTGAGGTCTGGAGATAATGAGAGAGCGGTGTTTGATGCCTAATTGCCCTAATTGGACTCACCTGGGTAGGAGACAATATGAGCAGGCAGGGGAGCAACGTGCGGGAGAGAGAGTCCGAGATTGATCTGGAGCGTCCAGGCGGAACGCTGGGGGAGCGTTGGTCAAAACCGGGTACGAATTGTGCTAGGATCGCCGCCAGTGAAGATAGCCGTAGGGGGGGAGGAAACCTTAGTATAGCCTTTGTTAAAACCTAGACCAACGCCGCGACTGGCGGGCGAGTTGGACTTGGACTCGTGAGCCCCTGCATGAACTCCCCAGAACTTACATACAGAACTTACATACTGGAATCACATACTGGAACTTACACACTAGAATTTACATACTGGAACCTTGCTGGCCACCTGAAGGTTCGATTCGCTGTCCATTGCCATCAGGCCCCAGGGGAGGGTCTCGGGGAGCAGGGAAGTCTCCCTTTTAATAACTAATTTGACTATCATGTATCTGTGTCTGCTTTTATAATTGAAAGTCAGGTAACTCTAGTGCAATATAACTTATTAGTGACGGGGGGGTGCGGGGAACCTTTTATTGTGAACACTGGGATGATGTGCTGTGATACCCGAATGGAGATGTTTTCCTCTTTGTGGTGTTTATGAATTGCTGTGCTTATTTATTGAACTGCTGTTTTGCACGGATTGTGAGTGAGGATCCCCATCTCATCTGTCAGTGGATTAGTTATTATGTCCGGAGCTGCCTGGCTGTGTCTGTGAAAATAATAAAGCTACTTTTGTATTGTCCGTGGTGGTGTGGGGTCTACCCATTCTCTGAGTTGTACCTGGGGAAGGGACAAAGGGGGTCGCTAGAGGGGGACCTTTTCCTACCCAATAGATTCGTTACAATAGCATATGAACAACTCGCCATTGACTTCTGACCAGGTTTAGGTGGCATATGATAGCGATTTTTAGACAACGCGCTAGTCCCCTCCCTAGGTTGTTAATTGCCACACCCCTGGGCGCAATGCTTAAAAAATAAACTTGCAAAATACCGAATTCAACTTTCCGCGGGTGAATAACGAGTATTACGCCATGCACTGGTGGCCCAAAATACAGCCCTCAAAGATCACTAAAGAGGAAATTTTGACATACTATTGTCCTAAATGTAAAATGCAATGATAAAGGGGACAAACCTTTTTCTTTAGTTACTGGTGTGTGTGTTTTAATTGGCGGCCCGCGGGCCGAATCCGGCCCGCGAGGTCATTTGTACTGGCCCTTTAAAAAAATTTAATCTCTAGCAAGCGCATGAGCTGTTGTCCACCCTTGCATCTCTCGCTCGCTTTAGTCCTGCAGCCACTGCACCTCAGCCTATTGAACAAGTTAGGCTACATTACAATTCATTACATTTGTACATTTATAAGCTGAACGTAAGTGCCATAGTTTAGTTTCAACCTAAATTGGCACGTTGGAGTTTATTAACTACTAATATTTAACAGGTTGCACCACAGAAATAGTTTCTGTCAACAATATCGCAAAAAAAAAAAAAAAAACACGGGCACAATTTCTGCAAAACTTGGTGGAAAGGTGGAGCAGATCCGACTCAAAGGGAATTTCAAAGTATTTCTATAGTGTGGTGATTTTATCTAGACATAATAATAATACTTGTGTGTGTGTGCTGGTTTATTGGAAACATTCCATTTACTATAAAGGTGTTGTTTGTGCCACTGTTATGCAACATTTACTGGAAGTCATGAGACTGAGCTGTCAAAGGCTAAGAGTGAAAGTAAAAACAGGGCCTGGGAGAGAAAGGTGCTTACCAGAAGGGCATAAATAGAAGGGGCTAGCAGAAGAGGAGATGCAGGGACCTTCCAGAGAGGGGAAGTGAAACCAAAGTTGGGATGACACATAGAACCAAATCAAAACATACCCTGCCTGGCAACAGATTACACATAGAACTTGATCACATGTATTCTGCCTAGCAACACACATTTTTTAATGTTTGTATGAGAAGGAGTTTCCACCAATATCTCAAGTCCCAAAACGTTCTGATTGGCTAGAAGGGGCCTGGTGACGTTCCTGATGATAGGAACGCCTCTCAGGCCCCTGAGAGCATAAAAGAGAGAGCTCAGGCACATTCAGATCAGATCTCATCGGGGTAGCAGCTGCAACTCATCACTCTCTTGCCTGACGGTTCAGTCCTGACATTGTTTGGATTGTATCATCACTGCAATACGGTGAATAAAGGATCAACAGTCTTCAGCATTTCTCGTCTTGGTGTTCTCCTTCGGGTCTTTGACATCAGAGTGCTAGTTGGATTGGAGGTTTCGGGAAGTGGATAATTTCCACGACAGATCTGGAGGTTCCTACCGAGATTTGAAAGGATTCAACAGGGGAAGCAGTTCCGTCCCGGGTGAAGCAGACTTCTCCAGTGCAGCTCTCAGGGCCCAAAACAAGGTAAGCGTTTTGCTTATTATTAGGAGAGCTGTACTGTGGGAGTCGGTGGGTAGGCCGGGAAGGGGTGTTTTACCAGAATCCTCAAAAGAATAGTGGAGACACAAGACAGAGATTGGGTTGTGCTGTTGATCTTAAAAGCGTGTTGTGATTGTGAAAACCGGTTAAAAATAGTTTTCAAGGAGAAAACTGAGTTAAATGGCCATGTAATGATTTCCAAGGAGGAAATCTAGTTTTCAAGGAGAAAACTGAAATAGTGTTTTAATTTCCAAGGAGGAAATCTAGTTTTCAAGGAGAAAACTAAAATAATATTTTGTGTAAAGGGAGCACGGGCTGCCCTAAAATACATGTGTGTCTCAGAGAAAAGAACGGGTTAATAGGTAAACTACAATATTAGCTGTGAGTTAAAATGTGTAAAAAACCGTCCTGAACAAAAAGGGTGATGAACAAAACATATTTTATCATAATTTGTTGTTGTTTCTGTAAAAGCTGAGTGTGCGCCGTTGTGTTTTGTTTTGTTGCCTGGGCATGGGCCCACAATAGATGCAAGGCAAGTACACATACACATTTGAGGTAGAGGAGCTCGGCGAGGGAAGGAGGATCGTCACACTGACAGACGGACGTCAGACTCACATAATCGAAGCAGCTGCGGGCATTTTCATAAGAAGGTTGCACAACAACCATAGTCTAAACATAAGAAGATTGTTAGTGCTAGAGCAACGGTGCCTAAACTTAGGATTGTGAGAGACCATAGGCCAGAGACCCTAGGAGAAATCCTTTACCGCCTTGAGGTTTCCGACGATTCAGGTGAGGGAGAGCCCGACACAGACTCCTCAGAGGAGTTCACTCCAAACAGTAGTGTGGGAGAGATAGAGGTAGACATTGGACAGGGGGAGGCCAGTGCCCCACCAGAGACAGGCTACAGCAGCCTAGGGTCAGAAGAAGAGGGGCGCCAGGAGCCAGATCAGGGGGGTCCAGTGAGAGCTCCAACTCCCTATCCAGGTAACACCGTATCCCACCAGTTGATCCACAGCCCATTCCGTATAGTCAATAGCCCAGCCACTCCCCGATATAACCCACCACCCTCTGTAAGCTACAGCCCAACCAATCCCCAGTATAGCCCAAGCCAAAGCCCCACTGTGTCTCAGCCTGAGCAGGAGCCAGAGCAAGAGAGAGAGCAGGGAGAGGTTCACGGCCCGGCTGAGCCCCAGTCAGTGCAGGATATAGAGCGGGAGGTGAGGGAGATAGTTGGCCGAGACAGAGGTAGGCTGGCCAGTTTTATGAGAGGGTCTTTGTCAGTGTCAATATTCTGGAACAAGGAAGGAAACAGCAGGGACAAGTATTCAGTTCACATTGATCAGTTTGACAAATACGGAGGAACCCACTCCAGGCTAGGCACCCGCGTAGCGCCATTGGCCCTGCAGACAGTGATAGAGCAGGTAGGAAAGTTTGTGGGGGTAAACACAAGGCCAGTGGTTGACCAGCTCTTTGCCCCACCTGAGGGCAGAAAGCGCAAGTTTGAGAGAGATTCTCCAGCTACAAGGAGGAGAAGGACAAATAACTAGGGGAAAGAAAAAAGGGGGAGGTACTGCTGCAAGACCTCTATAACGACTACTTAGCTGAATAAAATTCCATAATGGCTGCTTAATAAAAACTTGTAATCTGCTGATTTTGCTTAAAGTGAAAAGTTTTGTACTTGCTTCAATAAATAAAAGAGGAAATAAAGCCAATAAATGTACTTTGTGAAAAATAAAATAAAAGGTTAAAGGATAATTTTGAGTGAAGAAATATTATTGAAAGAAAAGGCAAGGGCTTAAAGTCCCCACTGATGAAATAGCGGTGGTAAAATAAAAAGGATAGTTATAATAATAGATAAAAGTAAGAATTTAGAGAGAATAGGCAGAGTGACGCCCACAAATAGCGAATGAACTTAGAAAGTAAGTGGCATATCACTTTCATTCGACAGCGGGACAATAAGTGGTGCATATTCACAAGAAACCGAGAGGGCCTTGTGAGCGGTGCATATCGGTGCCATAGCTACACAGAGCTACTAGAGAAAGTAGAACATCTGATAGGGAAAGCTTACCCATTAGAATTAGGAACGCCTATGGACACAAGGAGTGACGATAGCGATACATCAGATTAGCAAGGCTCAGAAACTCATTAGCTAGGTCCAGGAAAGACTTTGAGAGTATATGGAACATCAGCAACAAAACGTAATCTGGACCATAGATATCACTGAGTACGGCGAGCACGATTGGAAAATAAGCATCCGAGACCGAGAGGATCAAGAACAAGTGGGGTACGTAGGGCGGTTCCCCTTTGGGTGCAGATTCCCTTTCAGGTGCAGATACCGGGACGAAATAGACGAGAAGGCAACACTTCCCCTGGTGTATGAGCTGACCCCTTTTACCCTGCCGCAGGAAGAACCGGAGGGAGCACAGCCCCAAGCAGCCGGGAGTGAGGAAGGGGCCACATCTGGCGGCTCGGAAATAAAAGAGACGTGGACAATAAGGGTCGCCGAAAGCGGGAACAGGGGGTGGAGCGTGAGCGCCATAAACAATAGAGGGGAGGTACTCGAGGGAGGAAGAGCTGAACTAAATACGGTCCTTGAAGATTGGGGAGAAGTAAGGGACACCATACTGTATACGGTAAGCGACCTCCGACTGGACTGGGAGGAGAAGGACCAGAACAGGTGCCAGAGGGAGAGAGAGAGGCAAGACAGAGAGGACTCCCTCAAGTTCAGCAGTAGGGAAGAAGAAGTGAGGGAATTTGAAGGAAACTGTTTCAGATATATGTGGGGTAATAGAACCTACCAGTTTACCGAAGACGCTGACATCTAAAAGGAAAGTGACACATCAGACTAACAGAGACTCAAGAGCTCCGTGGACAAGGACAGAAAGGATTCTAAGAGGTGTATGGAACAGGGACAGCAGAACGTGCTCTGGGCCATAGATATTGTTGAATACGACGAACACGACTGGAAGATAAGCGTCAGAGACGGAAAAGGCCAAGAATACGTAGGATACGTGGGTGAAGTCCCCTTTAAGTGCAAATTCCCGTATAGGTGCAAGTATCGAGACGACATAGACCTAAAGGCAACGCTTTCTTTGTTGGGGGAACTAACCCCTAATAGCCTGCCAGTGAGGAAGCAGGAGGAACCACAGCCCCTCGCAGCAGGAAGTGAAGGAGGAGCTACATCAGGTGATCTGAAAATAAAAGAGAAGTGGACGATAAGGATCTCCGAGCATGGGAGTAACGGGTGGAGCCTGAGCGCAGTGAACGATAAAGGAAGGACATTTGAAGAAAGAAGAGGCAAACTAAATACTGTCTTCAAGGAGTGGGACGACGTGCGGAATTCTATACTATACTTAGTGAGCGACCTACGGCTGGATTGGGAAGAAAAAGACCAGAACAGGTGCAAGAGAGAAAGGGAAAGACAGTACAAGAAGGACCATCTTCTGTTCTGCACGGACCGGGAGGACATAGCAGAACAGGAAAGGAGAGACTACGGTTTGGACCTCTAAGAAGAATGGCGACCAGAGTAATGACACCCCTGGAGGAAGTAGTAAAGGAGAATGCCATTGCTGAGAAAGACGTAAAGAGCATCAACCACAAATGGTTCCTGAGGTACAAAGGAGACCACACAGCATGGCCAAAGGAAGGGTCACTCAACCCGACGATAATTGCGCAAATGAGAGAGAAAATCATGAACTACAAGGGCTATGACAAAAGCACACGGAGGCAGGAAAAAAGAGAGAAGGAATTGAACACTCTGGAGGCCTTCGCTAAGATATCTGAGAGGAAGAGAAGGCAGAGGGCCGACCAGAGTGACACACCGCCCGACACTCCACCCACAACGCCCATTACAGAAAAGTGCCCCCAATTACAGCACGCAAGAAGAGAGCTGGACACTCTGATCCAAACCTCAGAGCCAGGAGCTCCACCCATGGAGGAGCTACGTCCTCCCCCATACAGGGAAAAGGACAAACTATACCCGGATGTGCCACGAGAGGAAGATAACGCGCGGGAGATATTCCGACGCTTGGAGGAGAGAAACCCGCGGGCCCTGGCGATGCAAGCACCAGTGTATGGACCACAGGCCCCAACAGTGCACCTGGCAGTACAGGCCCCGCTAGTGGTGAAAGGAATCACCCTGGAAGGGTCCTGCGCGGAGGTTTTGAAAGAAATAAAGAGGATTAGATGGGAACAGGCTAACCCCCAGTCAAGACCATCAACACCCCAACCGGCGTCTGCACGACCATCTCCACCATCATCCCCCACCGGGACAACAATCCCAGAATACCTCCTGGAGGGCACAGTGCCGGACGGAAGGAGGGAATGGACAGGAGGAGAAGAGGCTACGGAAGAGCAGGTAGTAAGCGACTTCCAAGCGAGCACAAAAGGACATTGGGAGACAAATGGACCTCCAGTAACTAGCCCCCAAAAGCCCTATTGGGAGAGCCAGAAGACGGGTGCGGGTGACCCGGAAGCTGAAAGGAGCGAACCCCCACGCCTCCCAGACCAAAGGAGGGAGCAGGCCCCTGGGGGGAGAGAAGAAAGACAGAAACAGTGGTTTGAAGAGCTGTGGGACCACCTGGAGGCAGTCATGAAAAAATGGATGAAGGCCAAAGGGGAGGAGGAGAAAGGGGCCCAAGATGGAGAGGCCCTGGAAACCCTGGCCTGGGTGAGGTTGCAGGTGGACAAGGAACCTGTGATGGAGGGGTGCAAGGAGCTATGGCGGAGGCTCAAGGAATACATCCAGGCATGCTGGAAGGAAGTGGAAGAGGCCGTTAGACAAGCAGAAGACAGACACCGAAGAAAAAGAAAGGAGGAACAAGGGAGTGAAGAACGGTATGAGAGAAAAATGATGAGAATGGAAGAAGGTCTGAAGGAGTTGAAAGCCGCTAAAAGAATTGGATCAAAAGAAGGAAAGCTGGCCGAGAAGATTATGGAGGGAATAATAGAGGTGGAAAGGTGGGGAGACGGAGGGGCAGGCCCAGGGAGCACGCCAGAGCATGCCAAGTATAAAAAGGCCTGCAGGGAATGCTGCGAGAGCCTAAATAGAGAAATGACAGAAGTCCTGAAAAGAATGAAGACCATGGTAGCGCAAGAAGAAAGGGAAGGAAGGCTCAGAGAGGAAGAAAGGAAGAAGGATGAGGAACTGAAAAGAAAACAGGAGAGTAAGAAAAGGGAAAGCTATCAAGAACCCAGACGAGAGCCCTCCGAGAAAAAGGGGGCCCGCCGACTAACCTTCAAACTATCCTGCAGTCCAAGTACGATAGCGGAAGACGAAGAGGAAGACATGGACGGAGCAGACAGCCAGGTTGGCTCAGGAGAAGACTATGAGTCGGCGGAAGATGAAGAGGAAGGACTGGGTATCTTGGAACAGTACCTTGTAGAGCAAGTTCAGAGAGAACTGCCACAGGTCCCGCAAGAAGCGGACCCCGCAGTGTGTCTCGGCTGCGGAAGAACATTTAGAGGAGAAAAGGGTGTGAAGACCCACCAGCGACAAGTAGAGGCATGCAGAGGAAAGGCCGGAATGCTCCCAATGATGATCCCACCAAGTGTACTCGCCACAGGACTGTTTGGAATCAGCAGGATGAAAAAAGGAGTAGAGAAAGGCCTGGACGAGATCAGAAAAGGAGTGCGAAAGGGACTCAACGAGATTGAAGGAGGAGTCAAGAAAGGCCTGAAGGAGAATAAGAAGGAGTTGGAAAAACTGGAAAAGGAGGGAAAGAAAGAAAGAGAGAGGGCACGAAAAGAAAAAGAAAGAAAGGAAGCCATCCCAGAGGAATCGGACGAAGAAGAAACAGTTGTGATGGCACCATTGATAACAAAAAACCAGACGGCCCACTACCAGCCGTGGACCCACTCGGATGTGAATGGACTCATTTCACGACTTCCTGTCCTGCATGAGGGTGCGGGCCGATGGATAAGTCGGCTAGAATCAGAAACTCAAGGCCGAAATCTGGCCGTGGGAGACATAAAGTATCTACTCGGCCTGATATTGGGAAAGGCGGACACAGAGGCTGTACTGGAGAGAGAAAACCTAGGGCGGTTGATGAATGCCAACAGGGATGCCCTGTGTTTCGACAGTGTCCGAAATGATGTATGGAAAGCCTTGAGGGCAGCATACCCCAACCAGTACAGCCCCTCAGCCGTCTGGATAGAGAAGCTCAAAGATAGTGATAATCCCGCAGCCTTCGTGGAAAAGGCAGCGCAGGAATGGACGATAAGGATGGAACAAAGGCCAGAAGACTCAGGACCTCTCACCATGCAATTCAGGAGAGCGGTCATGGACGCCCTGCCAAAGGAAGTGAGAACACAGTTGGAAAATGACTGGCGCGTGGCAGCTATGCCCAAAGAGGAATTCAGGCTGGCAGTAGTGCACCATGTAACTCTGTACAGACAAGGGAAAGACAGGGAGGAGCAACAAGAAAAGGAGACCATAAGGAAGCTGACCCATGTGCAGCTCCAGGAAGCAAAGGGGGCAAAGAAGGCAGCCACCCAAGCTCCAGTGATGCCCACTACAGCCCCTGTCCCACAGCCACAACAACCAGTGGCACAACAACCAGTGGTACAACAACCCATGGTGCAGCAGCCAGTAATGATGCAACCACAGCCTGTGCAGCCCATGATGCAGACATGGCAGCAAGCGCCATATGGACCCCCACAACAACAGCAACAGGGACAACAATGGTACCAGCCAAGAGGCAGAGGAGGATCCCGCCAGGGAAGAGGAGGACAAGGCAGAGGAGGCTATGGAAGAGGACAATACCAAGGCCAGCAAAACCAAGGGAACAACATTGAATGCTGGATATGCGGAGGAATAGGCCACATCTCCAGGAATTGCCCCACAAAAGCCAGAGGCCAGAACAACCAAGGAGGACAGGCAAATCAAGGACAAATGCAAGGGGGAAATTATGCTCCCCAACAAGGGAGAGCCCCACAGCAAATGCAGGCACCCTCTGGTCCAGTCTCCCCTTACGGGGGAAGCTGGAATTGACGAGGCCCAGAAAACCCAGGGGAGGGTCAGTTCCCCGCCCTGACAAGGGGAGCTGACGCAGAACCAATGCTGCAGGTTCTAATCGAGGGCATGGAGGTAGAATGTTTAGTGGATACAGGGGCAACGTATACTTGTCTTCACCCAAAAGATGCCCAACACCTCCCCAGGTCTTCAGGAAAGTTTATGAAGACAGTGGGTTTTTCGGGGAAAACGCAGCTAATTCCAATGACAGCCCCAGTATCAATCCAAATAGAAGACAAGGAAATCAGGATACCAGTCTTAATAGCAGAACACACACCCGTCAACCTATTGGGACGAGATGCGCTGTGCAACCTAAGACTCCAAATTGAGTGTTCCCCAACAGGAGTACAGATAACAGGACTGGCAACACAAATGGCCCTGAGAATAAGTGCCCCATCTCAAACTGAAACTCATCAGGTCTACTGGATTGGACGGTTGGAACCAAACATAGAGCGAGTGGTCTACAACGAGCATGCCTTTCAAATAAACAGCCTTCATGCTCAGTTGAGGACACCAAGATGCCCTTTTCACTGCACGATAAAATTCGACCAAACGCCAAACAAAGAAAGAGAAGAAAAATGGAATAGGGAAGTGGGTAAGTGGGGACGCATCCCACTTGACATACGCGCACTAGTGGTGGCCAAAGAAGGAGTAGCCGCTGAGGTGAAATTTGTGGAAGGATGGGATCTAGGCGTAATCTTCAACATGCCCGGAACAATGCCACACATCACCCTGAGAGTGGCCAGAGGTCACAGAGCAAGAGAAATGGGCCTAGTAATGCTCGAGGCCAAGTGCATCAAATGGAAAGATACAGGGAATGACCGACTACAAACGGCCATAAGCTGTGAAGGAGAACCAATTTTCAGGATAAAGTTGGACAGACCAGTCACCGTGTGGGGAGTCCCACAAGTGATCGAGATCATGGACACAGAACCACAGGAGAAAGAGGAGATACCCTATGCTAAAGGGTGTCCATATGGGAATCAGTTCTGTCTCTACCGCCTATTCCCAGGAGCGGGGCGCCGCTGCTGGGACAAAACGAGACATGTGCCATTCAGCAAAGAAGATGCGGAGTGGAGCACCTACATGCGACAGCTGTCATGGTGCCCCAAAAAAAGGGCAGCACAACCAGCAATACACTCCCAGGAAGGCCATAAGGGCGGACAAATGGCCTCGGAGGAGGTTCATGACATACCATACGTTAAGGGATGCCCCTATGGCAACCCATACTGCATGTATGGCCTACTGGGAGGAGCAGGATATCGATGCTGGGACAAGGAGAACCATGTGCCCATCAACAAATCTGACCCAGAATGGGAGGAATACAAGAAGTACTACATAGACAATGAGACGGATAAAAAGACAGGGAGGCCGGGACCGACCCCCTGGAAAGTAATGATGCTACAAGAAGCGACAGAGACAGGCACCGAACGAACAGAGAGAATATTGAGAAAAGTGCCGCCTGTGGTATGGTCACAAGGAGATGGTGACATAGGATTGGTCAAGTCAGCAAGCCCTGTGGAGTTCAGACTGAAACCAGGAGCGACGCTGCCTTTCCAACCACAGTACCCCATTTCAGCAGAAGCAGCTGAAGGAATAAGAGGAACAATTGAAGATCTCCTGGGAGCAGGAGTCTTAGAGGAAGTCCCAAGTGCGAGGTGCAACACACCCATATTTCCTGTGCTGAAGGCAGACGGAGTGCGATGGAGAATGGTCCAGGACCTCAGACCTGTTAATGAACGCATTGAGGACTATCAAGCGGACGTCCCACATGCTAACGTACTGATGACCAACATCCCGGCGAGCGCAACAACGTTCTCCGCCATTGATCTGGTTCAAGCATTTTTTACGATACGAGTGGCACCCGCGAGTAGGGAGTACTTTGCATTCAAATATCAAGGCAAGACGTTCCAATACACAAGGCTCCCACAAGGGTTCAAACACTCACCGCACATTTTCAACCAGGCGCTCAAGGAGGACTTAAAACACATCGTGTGCCGGAGCACGATTCTGCAGTATGTTGACGATGTCTTGGTATGCTCCCCGGACCAGGAAACGTGTGAGAAGGATACGGTCCATGTGCTGACCGTTCTGGCCGAAGGAGGGTACAAAGCATCGAGGAAGAAGCTACAGTTTGCACAGCCCCAGGTGATCTACTTAGGTCGCCGAATTTCGCATGGGCACAAGGGCATCGCCCCAGAACACATTGAAGCAATTACCAAGGCACCGAAGCCAAACACAGTAAAGCAAATGATGTCGTTCATTGGACTCATAGGTTTCAGCAGCGACTGGGTGGAATGCTATGAACAAAAGATAGCCCCACTACGAGCCATGATCGTGCAAGCTGGAACCAGCCACCTGAGGAACCGTCTCACATGGACAATGGATGGAAATGAAGCGTTTGAACGCATCAAAGGAGAACTACAGCAAGCACCTGCACTTGCACTGCCGGATTACGGAAGACCCTTTTATCTGTACGTGTCGGTCAGGAAGGAAGCAGGAAAAGACGCGTACATGACCGCGATTGTGGCACAGACACAGTGTCATGGACGCGGCAAACAGGCAATCGCCTACTACAGCTCAAAGCTGGACGCGGTGGCCCAAGGCTACCCACCATGCTTCCAGGGTCTTGAAGCAGTGTATTCGGCATACGTCAAAGCTTCCAACATTACCATGGGATGGCCAGTGGTGGTACACACCAGCCACGCAATAGCGCAGTTAGTGGAACAAGGGAAGTTCTGCGTGACGCCTCAGAGGCAGTTGAGGTACTACAATCTGTCACTCTGCCCAGATGTCACTATAAAGGCATGCGACACGGCAGGAAACCCGGCGGATCTCATCCCGCTTGATTATGAGGGCGAGCCACATGACTGTGTGGCGGACTCAATCGCCTTCTCCAAGCTGAGGGAAGACCTGCAGAGTGAGCCGTTAGGACAAGGAATCACCTACTTTGTGGATGGTTCTAGCCATAACTATGACAACAAGACGCATGCAGGATTCAGCGTAGTGCAGATGAAAGGTCCAGAAACCTTTGTGACAGTTATGAGCGAACCGTGCACACAACCATGTTCAGCGCAACTAGCTGAATTAAAGGCGCTGACAGCAGCATGCTCTTTAGCAGAAGGGCAGGATGCAACCGTACACACAGATAGCGCCTATGCCCACAATGTTTGCCATGTGCATGGCGCCCAGTGGAAACAGAGAGGGTTCAAGAAATCGGATGGGAGCCCAATTCAGCATCTAGAGCAGATTCAGTTGTTGTTAGCAGCCATGATGCGTCCAAAAACACTCGCAATATGCAAATGCAAAGCGCACTGTAAGGGACAGGACTACATTACCCTAGGGAATGCACAGGCGGATGAGGCAGCAAAGGAAGCGGCGTTAGAGGCTAGGAAGTTGAATACAGCCCCTAAATCCCCACAGGATAATGAGCCGCACAAAATACTGCTTAACAGGGCGATGCACAGTATGCCTTGCCCTACAAAATGCCCCTACCCCTACAATACGTGTATGTGGTGCTCCCAATGGTGTGATGACGACCATGAGCACCAGGTAGATCCCGCCTGTTGCGCGCTATGCCAGAGGGCCAATTGCCCTGAGTGCTGCGACAAGCCTTGTGAAGCTAGATACTCACCGAGCGTAATTGATCGCTATTTCACAGCAACCGACACAGTGATACAAGCCCCAGTGGTCCGAACCTTGCCTGACGAACGAACCTTTAGAATTGTGGATCCTTTACTCACGCTTAGCGCTATTAAAGACGCACAGAATGCAGCTCCACAGGCCGAAACATTGTTATGGGAGGAGAGAGGTGCGTCGAAAGGCAGGAATGGCGTGTGGAGGAGTCATGACGGAAGGGTGGTGGCCCCAAGTGGGCTCCTTGATCTCCTCATTCATGATGCGCATGATGTGGATCATTGCGCAAGGGGGGAGGTCAAGCGACAGATACTTGACAAGGGGTTCTGGGCCCCATACCTTCAAGATCGCATCAATTACGTGTTAAGAAATTGCCACACTTGTGCCACACACAATTACAGAAACAACATAACAATAGGCATAGGACCACGGCCCCTGGGACACGTGCCACTCCCAGAGGGACCGTTCAAACACCTGGTAATGGACTACATCGACATGGGTCGAACGGTGAACACGTACAAACACGTACTGGTAATAATATGCCGCTACTCACGATGGGTAGAAGCCTGTCCAAGCCGAGGACAGGACGAGAAAACGGTGATTCGATTCCTAGCGAGGGAGGTGATACCCAGGTTTGGGATCCCAGAAATAATCAGCAGCGACAATGGCCGAGCGTTTACGGCCAACACATGGAAAAAGATTGCACAGGCGCTGTGCATCAAGACTCGGTTTGGTTGTGTTTACCACCCACAGTCTCAGGGGATGGTCGAAAGAGCGAACGGAACGCTGAAGAATAAAATAGCGAAGATCGTCCGAAGCGCGCACGACGATCCAAATCTACCAAACCTAAATTGGGTTGACGCACTACCAATCGCGCTGATGAAAATGCGTTGTGAAAAAAATCGAACCACGCATCTGACCCCGCACGAAATGGTGACGGGGCGGGCGATGCCCACGCCACGGTTCAGAGGGGATCAGAGGCCCCCGCTGGAAATTCTAGAACAAGAGGTGAGCAGTTATATTAAACAGCTTTCTCAAGTTCACAGGGCAGTTTTCAACGAGCAGAAGAGAAGAGAAAGAGCGCGGGAGCGGAGGACTGAGCCAGGACCGATCCAAGTGGGAGACTGGGTGTACCTGAGGGTGTTTAAGAGGTCGTGTCTCGACCCCAGGGCAGAAGGGCCCTACAGAGTGACCCAGGCTACCCCCCGGGCGGTAAGAGTGCAAGGATCAGATTTGTGGTATCACCTTAACTCTTGTTACAGGGCGGTGCCACCAGAAGGAGCAAGAGGTCCAGAGGAGTCGGAGGACGATGACGGGGACCAGAGCCCGCCAGGACCCCCACCAGACTCCCCCGGGGAGGATGATGGTGGTGGGGAACAAAGGGGAGGACCGAGTACGCGTAGGAGTACGAGGCGGAGGATACTGCCGGCTCCTGCTGATGGCCCTGGGCGCAATGTACCTGGGGTGCCTGCTGTTCTCCCTCCCCTATCTGTGCCTACAGGTGCTGGCGATGCTGGGGCCGAGCCAGGCTCGAGGAGGAGAAGGCGACATCCACCTGAGATGGGAGCCACTCCCGAATCCCAAGTACCCAGACCTGCCACAGCCTCAACCAGCGGTGGTCCACCAGCCGACCCTACAGCCCGCTCTCACGCCACGGACACACCCGACCTCACAGGAAACGACGCCGAAGAAGCGCCGAGGCCGGAAGAAGAAGCACCGCCATCGCCACCATCACACCAGCAAGGGAACGACACCATCGACTTTGGGGACTTCTACGCCGACTGGGATTATCCATACCCAGCCGACGCCCCTGCCAACGACCAGAGTGGAGCACAGCAAGCTGCCGCAGAAATGGCCAAGGCCCTCGATGCGCTCAGACTACCCACTGTCCATACGCCTCCCCCCCGGACACCTCCTCAGCAGGGCTCGCGGCTTCCTGCGGAGCCTGTGGTGGAGAGGCCGACGGACTCAGGGCACGACACGGGCGGCCCCCACTCCGGGGATGACCGCCCAGGAACCAGCCAGGAAACAAGACGAATTCTCCAGGGGACCAACTGGGGCAGTTCCCCCGGTACCCATTGGACTGGAGGCTTCGAGGAGGCCCTTGACTGGCCCCTCCCGGGCTCCCCAGAGAACGACGAGAGCGACGAAGGGGGTGCAGACTGCCACCCCCAATGACTCTCTGCGAGAAGACGGAGAGGAGATGCTCAACGACAGTGCCCTAGACACGGACAATATTCTGTACATAGAAGGATCAGGAGATGAGACACACACACCAGAACCAGAAGCATCGGGGAGTAACGAATACATCCCGGTGCTGGACAATGCAGTGACTCAAAGCAAAAATGAGAGCAAGAATGTAAATAGTACAAGCATGCTTCCCGAGGTCTTGGAAAAGGAACAGGTTAATGGGACTCAAACCAAGAACAGAAGGAAAAGATCCACGGGCGCTTTGGGCGCCTGGGAGAATAATTCATGGATGCAATGGGCCAAATACACAGCAAAGACAGTAAAACCAGAAGGAGGGTGTTATGTGTGCTCGGCAGTGAAACCAAAGCTGACAGTACTGCCAGCACCAGGAACTGGAGAAGAGGATGTAGTATACCAAGAGTCAGGAAGGCAATACGAGGAAGACAAACTCTCTCCTTTCGGATGCCTTGTACGATTGGGAAGTGAGGAGCTACGGAAAGGGTGGATTAGTATAGGCCCCTTATATGCAGAGCAAACAAAAGGGAAAAGGGCACACAAGACCCAAGAGAATGAGGCAAGATGTAGAAGAGACTACCCGGGCATGGGGGCCAGGGTAGCAAGGAAAACCCACCACCTTTATGAGATACCAGAAGACGTAGGGTTTGAATGCTTTGAAGTACACCCCACTGAAAGCACAGTCAGGGGGGGCGCGAAGGATGTAGGAGCATTTGAAGGACGCTGTGCAGCAAAGTGGGTCCACGAATCCAACAGCCTCTCGTTTCGCCTGGTAGAAAGCAGCGACAACGGGAAGAGGATTGGAGTCGAAGTAAACACCACGATGCTGAGCGTGAATTGGATGTACGAACAGGATATTCCGCTGGCAGACTTATGGTGGGCCTGTGGAAGACGATGGGGACTGCGAAACACCCTTCCAAAATACTGGAGAGGAAAGTGTGCCAGGGTCACCCTGGCCCAGCAAACCTACATAGTCCCTTGGTCAGAACGCAACTCAACACTGAACTCAACCGGCCCAGGGGCCGACCAGCAAACGCCGATAAAAGGGAACCTGAGGAGAAGCCGAAGAGACGCTGATGATGGAGTGTATATGGACATATTCGGACAACCCCACAACGTCCCGAGACAGTTCAAGGCACGGGACGAGGTACTCGCCGGATTCGAAGCCGCCCTCCCCTTCTACGGAGCATCCGTAGGCATCGCCAAGAATGTTCAATGGATCAACTACATCCACTACAACGCCCTGCGGTTCATGAATGCCACTATAGACGCGTTTAACGCGTTTGACAGGAGGTTGAACGCCACCACGAAAATGGCAATGGAAACCAGGATAGCAGTGGACTGGATACTAGCAAAGGAAGGTGGAGTGTGCGCGATCGTTGGAACAGACTCGTGTTGTACGTACGTCCCAGGTGAAGGCGAGAACATGGACGACTTCACAAACGCAATGAAAAGACTCAAGGCTGTAAACAAGGAAGCCCACGAGAACTCTGGAAGAGGACTGACGTTTGATGGAATCCCGGATATCTCAGGAATCTTTGCCCCTGTGACCCGGTGGCTGACGGACACCTTTGGGTCATGGGGGGGTAAGATTGTAGCATTTCTGGGGAAGTTATTGCTAGGAGCAGCCTTAGTGGTAGGAATGTTTTGCTGTATTACTCAATGTTGTGGAAAGGTTTGCTCAAAGGTGGTTGCTAGACAGCTCGTGGTCCAGAATGTAATGATACCATGGGATGAGGAGGATGAAAGTGAGAGAATTCTTTTAGTGCAAACTAGTGTGGGACGAATAATGGAAGACGAGTTCAACGAGGGTCATGTAATGGAGAGCGACTTCCTCGCTCGAATGCTGGAGCAGGAGCGGGAGCAGGAACAGGAGTTTCCTCCCCCGGAGTTTCCTCTCCCGGTCATGTACGAGTAGAGGTGGGGTCCTGCGAGTCACCCATCTCTACACACACACACTGACTCGCGCTCACCTACACAACACTGACAGGTAATTCACAAGACACATGCCTGCACGCCCAGGTGACAGAGTAAAAGGTAGGATTATGGGCTGTGACCTGACACGAATAAGTCGCATTAAGTAATCTTGATTCAATTTTATATGAGGTTTAGCCCTCAACTGCAAGGCCATCCAAACCCGGCCAGGTATAACCAAAGCTTGCTACTAGAAGCGCTCACCTCACCCCAACTTACCGTACGTCGGGCCTGGCCCGCCTAGTGGCGTGGCAGGTGTGTGGCGCGGTCAGTGCTCGAGGACGGGTACGACCCCAATGGCCAGCAGGGGCAACCTAAGGCAGAGCCTGGCGGCCCGTCCCCTCGGTGTGGCGCGCCTGCGGCCGGCGCGCTCACCCGTTCTCACGCTAGTGTGAATGCCCGGAGGAATCCGGAGGAGTAAGGGGATGACGTTGCGAGTAACAAAGGGGGGTGGTGCGTAAAGGCCAGACAAGGGCCATATATACACCATTTACATACTCTATATAAGAATTTACTTAAGGAGCCATATACCTGGAAGAAGGATGGGTGAGTGACGAGTGGGATCATGAAGTTGTTATGTAACTCCGATTTGGCACCGATGGCCGTTGCATGAAAATTCTTTTATGCTCAAAGTGACTAGCACATTAGCCGCTTTGGGGACAAATCCGTCTCGGGTCCTAGCCATATGTTCATAACAAGGAATTGGTCGTTCTGTCACCTGCTCTGGGCGTCCAGGGCTCCTGATTTATCATTTACTCGTATATATAAGGTTTGCGGAATAACCTTGCGCCCGTAGGGTATAGATGAGTGACGGATTAGGCTGCGCCAATGCCTGATACCATACCTAGTGCATTGAGTGCCATGAAGCATGGGGTTTTACTTAACCTCGTGTGCAAAAAGTGACTGGTTGAAATATGTGAGGTTTCAGGTCACTTTGGGGACGTATCCGTCTCGGGTCCCAGCCATTTGTTTTAGTCGATAAATGGGAAGATTTCACAACTCGTTCTTACGAGTAATTGGTCCTTCTGTCACTTGATCTGGGCGTTCGGGGTTTGCTTACCAATGTTATTACTTACTCACATAAGGGCAGTGATGCCGACACGTTCTTATTAGTTCTTACATAAGGTTTAAGGTTTCATGTTTAACATTAGGTTTTTAATAATAGACACTATTCCCCTGTAACTTGCTCATGTGCATCTAGCCTGAGGTGTCGCGACGATATATAAGAGGTTATGGCACACTCCTGTGTTTAAATACTGCTTATGCTGCATAGTGAGGCTAATTTAGCCTCAAAGGGGGGAATATGTGGTGATTTTATCTAGACATAATAATAATACTTGTGTGTGTGTGCTGGTTTATTGGAAACATTCCATTTACTATAAAGGTGTTGTTTGTGCCACTGTTATGCAACATTTACTGGAAGTCATGAGACTGAGCTGTCAAAGGCTAAGAGTGAAAGTAAAAACAGGGCCTGGGAGAGAAAGGTGCTTACCAGAAGGGCATAAATAGAAGGGGCTAGCAGAAGAGGAGATGCAGGGACCTTCCAGAGAGGGGAAGTGAAACCAAAGTTGGGATGACACATAGAACCAAATCAAAACATACCCTGCCTGGCAACAGATTACACATAGAACTTGATCGATCACATGTATTCTGCCTAGCAACACACATTTTTTAATGTTTGTATGAGAAGGAGTTTCCACCAATATCTCAAGTCCCAAAACGTTCTGATTGGCTAGAAGGGGCCTGGTGACGTTCCTGATGATAGGAACGCCTCTCAGGCCCCTGAGAGCATAAAAGAGAGAGCTCAGGCACATTCAGATCAGATCTCATCGGGGTAGCAGCTGCAACTCATCACTCTCTTGCCTGACGGTTCAGTCCTGACATTGTTTGGATTGTATCATCACTGCAATACGGTGAATAAAGGATCAACAGTCTTCAGCATTTCTCGTCTTGGTGTTCTCCTTCGGGTCTTTGACATCAGAGTGCTAGTTGGATTGGAGGTTTCGGGAAGTGGATAATTTCCACGACAATAGCCTGGCTATTGCCGATGTCCTTCGTTTCTTCACGTCTTAAATGCAATAATAGTCTAGTGAAGTCAGAAATGAGCCTGTCTAAAGGCCTCTTGGAAATCATGTGGCATGTTACATTAAATGCGCACTCGATTGCGATTCGAAGCAAAAAGTAGGCTATGATAGCCTAACGAAGGTAAATTGCATATTTGTAGCCTAAATGTGGCGACGGCAAAACGTTAAAGTGAATCGTAGACTTTATAATAACCAAAGAACGTAAAGGAGATGATTTGCACCTCCGTTTACCAAATAAAAGCCGTGGTTGTGTTTCTACAATATGTTGGCACAAAACGTAATTTCTGTCAGAAACCAAGTAGGCTAAACGTTTTCATTGTCATCGTGAACTATGCCCATGTTCAGTAGGCTGTGTTTCATTTATTCAAGCATTAAGCATGGGGTAACGTGAGGGGCGTCAGAAAAAAGATGGGCCTGTCCCTCTCAAAACATGTTAAAATAGCGTGATTAGCAACCAGAAAATAAAAAAATCCCGGGGGAGACACCCCCGGACCCCCGTGTTATTATTATTAGGCTATTATGACTGGCCTGCCCCCACTGCTAAAAAAAATCTAGAGGTCACGGTCATCTCATTTAAATGGTGGGAACGTCAAATGTAACAAGTAGGCCTATAAGTCAGAAGAGCTACATATGCGACTGATTACATTTAATTCACCTGAACAGTGTTTGAAATCCTGTTTGTACTCACTGGAAATCTTGGACCTAGCATTTACTGTGCAAAGCACAGATTCCATTTGTGTTATGTTATCACAGATTTCATTCCATATTAGCCACCAACAACCAGCTAATGATGTTGTTATGCATGTACAAAATACAACATTTGAACACCCATATTGCTGCTGTTGTACTTCATTGTATATAGGCTACAGCTGTTAATGTGATTACTCATATTTCAAGCCGCATTTCTCCGGCCCCTCAGTTGTGATGCTTTTCATGAACTGGCCCCCATTACAAACTAATTGAATAGCCCTGCTATAGATGATGACACGCTTGCTGGTAATATAGGATGAAGATCTGGTACATAAAAAAATACATTTTAATGAAAGGACCACTGATGTCATGGTAATGACTAAAACCGTCAATAATTAGATGATAAAACATAGAAAAATGCTGACCTTGGATCAGGAGGTTAATACTCCTGACCTCTTCCTTAAGATGGCACCTATATAATCCCTGGTCCTGCTCAGTCAGGTCTGATATGAGCAGAGAAGCATTTCCTGGTGAATGATGGTTAAACATCTGAACTCTGCCTCTATAGGGTCCACTTGTGCTGGGTACTTCAATGGTTAAGCCAGTTGGAGACCCTCTCTGTCTGATGAAATCCCATATCACTCTCTCAGGTTTGACATGCAGAGGAGAACAATCTCAAATCTTGTGTCCTTTTCCATTAGAGAGCATCCTGGAAGAAACATGACACATATCAAATATTGTCTAAAGTCAACATAGATCAGTTCCTTGTCATGAGCATTTTTCCCTTCTTTTCACATAGGCCTACATCATAACAACATATAGAACTACAACACAAATTGTATTGCTGAAGTAGTCTCCTTCATTCGTCATTCTGAATCTGTTTCAGTAAAATAGTTAATTCTCTCTAAAATATTATTACATAATAAATGTCCTACCATTAACTCAAAGTGTGATGTCTCTGTAGGAGGCCCAGCCCTCACACCTGTAGTTTCCCTCATCCTCTTTAGTCAGGTCTGATATGAGCAGGGAGAGATTTCCTGGAGAATCCTGATTAAACATGTGAATCCTGTCCAGAGATTTGAAGGGATAAATCTGTTGGTGTGTGTTTTTCCACCATCTGAAGTTTTGAGGTTTATCCTGGAGATCAGCACAGGAGCACGGCAGGAGAACAGATTCACCAACATATTTAGGGACTTCAATACTGTACGTATGTAGCAGATTGCAGCCTGTGGAAACACAAAAGATATTGGATTACTCACCTGTAAATCCAAATATTTCTTACAGTTTTTCTAGATTGCTTGAATGCTTTTGTCAACTCGAACTTCACATTTTCAACTAACACAGGCCTAAACAGAAGAACTCTGGTTAAAATGATTTGTTTGCAAAAAGCTTTAAAATGTACAAAACATTTAAAACATGCAATAGAAGCAGAAGAATCTTTCCTTCAAATACAATTTGAGGTCAAATCAGTGAATGCTTTCAAACTATTGCACAATAATGGACAACCAAGTTACATTACAACAAATGGAGCAGGTTCAACCTGAATGTTCGCTAGATAACCGGGTCATTTGTTGACGTTTTACATTGTTATAGTATGTGTAAATAGGCAAACAAGTATATCATAGTATGAATTGTATTCTTTCCTCCCAAGATGTAACTGTCATTGTCATGTAAGCACCTAGACTACACTAATTCTTACATTCAACTAAAGTACATGCCCATTTTTACTGACAGACAGTAAGCACTCTGGACTCTTATATGTTGTACTTTTTACTGCATTCTTCTCCAAATAACCAACACCAGGATACTCTCATTACTCTATGTGCCTTTGGCCTCTTTGATCCATGCTTGCAAATAGCAGTGCAGACTCAGAGGTATCTTTTATAAATAAGGAGTGATATGCAAAGATATTACATTTATGTTGTTATAAATAAAGGTGTTAACATATTTGCAAGTGATGATTTCTGCTGTGCTAAGAAGGACAAGATGAAGATCAAATGGATCCCAGTTTCATTAGGTGTATCTTAGTAATTGAGAAAAACTGTAATTTATTTATTCAATTTACTGTGGTTAATACAAACGGTTTGATGAGATTTCACTCCCTGTAAACACAGCAATATACACTATGAAATGTATGTGACTAGTGACATATGTGATAATGACTAGTGATGAATTAAGAGACTATTTTGGAAAGTCATAATTCAGTCTGGTGTTGTAGTAACTCACCCGTTGCAATTCTGAGCATGCAGCAGAAGAAAGGCCAAATAATCCACTGCATTTTTACTGATAGTTGCCTTTGCTGTCTCTTTGTTTCTCTCACACACACCGAGGGTGTTGGCAGCTCTAATGGTCATACACGTACACAGCATGGTGATGTCACATCCTTCCTTCTCATGCATTCTTCTTCTGCATCACACAGAATAAGTGGTTGAGGAGAGCGACACACAAATAAAGTTCTGCTTTCAGCTGAACTCTGTAACGAGGGCTATCTTGCTATCGAGGGCTCAATAGAGGGAGACTCCCCCATGCTGGTTAAAAACGTGTCCTTAACACCACAGGCCCTTAACTCTGCAGAATTGGCTTTATTTACGACTCTGGGTCCGAATTCTGTGGTCTGACCTCAAGTGGAGACATATAGTGCCTGTGTAGTATTGAAGCAAGATTTCATTTACAAAGCTGGTTGTGTACAGTACATGAACATGCATAAATGCTTGGTCAAAAAGAACGTTTATCAGGCCAACCATTTTATTTAATAGATACCTCCAATAGATTTTCCTCACAGAAAAATGCAAAAACTAGTTCTATATGAACTAGCCTTTGATTTGGGCTTAGCCAAATTAATGTTGAAAAGAAATAGGATTGCTAAAAATTGGGCCTTTCAAGCCAATCAAAATAAGCTGTTTGCAGTTGTAAGTAATTTACCAGGTTAATAATGTTTATGATCAATTTTGCACTATTTTACTTTAAAAATGTTAAGATTTTATGTGATAGGAGATTTCTCAGTTATTCAAAACTTCTGAAGAGTATTTAGAGAAGACAAGCTGGAGCACGAGATGATGAAAGGGAACTAGCACACTTGGGGTGGCATGACTACCAGCAGCATCAGCACTAGATGTAGTTGAGGTTTGAACACTTTTAGAAATGCCAAAAGAGAAGTGAGAAACCCTGACCACAACTGGGCAGAGGGGTAAACACATTCGAAAGACTAGCCTGAGAAACAGTACTCACAAAACACCAGTTTAAGGACTCGGTCATGATGGCTTTCCAAAGAGATAAATAAATGGTAATTATATAGGCCTACATGATATAACTATGCCATTTTAATGTGATTGAATAAATGGTAATTATATAGGCCTACATCATATAATTATGCCATTTTAATGTGATTGAATAAATGGTAATTATATAGGCCTACATCATATAACTATGCCATTTTAATGTGATTGAATAAATGGTATTTATATAGGCCTACAACATACAGTATGCCATTTTAATGTGATTGAATAAATGGTACATTAGCTGTATTGCTTATCATTTTCGTTTGGCAGTGTCAATGATTAATTGAAACTTAAATGATTAAAAACAGTATTTTTGTGTTGTAGGATTTGCCTTTCAGAAAAACTTGTTGGAGACAGCTGAGAGTATTTACTGTGAGTGTGTGTGTATGTGTGTGTGTGTGTGTGCATGCTTGGGTGGTGATGGGGGTGGGTATTTAGCTATCATTCACCCAGGGAGGGGCACCAGAGGGTGAATAGAGAGGGGTGCATGTGGTATACAGTATGTAGGCCAGGGCATATGTAGAGTCTGCCATAGGAGTGCGTTGCACATACTGGCATCATCGGAGTAGATCAGGGAGAGAGTCTTAGCTGTGGTGGAGCTGTGGCGTGAAATGAACAGTGGGGGCTCCCGAGCATGCTGGCCACATCTAGGCTACAGAAGCAGCCAACCGACATGCTAGCCACATCTAGGCTACAGAAGCAGCCAAAGGTGTTGCCCACCTCGCATTCAGACACATCTGTTCGATAGAGATGCCTTTCCAAGCCACTTAAGAGGTGGGTTGCTACACATGGAGTGAGCTCTCAGATATTCGGGAGGAGGCACACCCAAGGTGATGTATACTAGTGAAATCGCCTCCACCCGCCAGTGAGAAAGCCTTGAAAGGGCTCAGCCAACTGCCTGAGCCCCGTAGCATATAAACAGCTGTTCAGTGTAAGGATGTAAGACAACCTTTGAATCACAAACTGCACACAAGCTGAGTTAACCACTAAGGCCGTCAGGTCAGGACTGACCGTAAAAGTGCAGTTTTGAGGGACAGCATCTTGAGTTTAATATCATCTAAGGGCTCGAAGGGCGCATTAGTGAGAGATTTTCAGCACCATTGGGAAGTCCCACGAGGCCACTGTTGAGGGCAGCCTGAGGTAGCATCCACCCTTTAGGAAACGGGACGCCAGGGGATGTGCACCCGGTTTCACACCTGCCCATTCCAAGTGACGTGATGCGGAGATAGCCGACAGGTACACTTTGAGAGAAGAGATGGAATGTCCCTGCTAAAACAGATGTTAGCACTGACTCGATGGGTCAAAAATAAACTTTGTGTATGAAGGATATCACTCTTCTTTTTTAAAACTTTTTAATTGGGCCCACAGACTTTTCGGGCAAGACACCCTTCTTCAATGTGATTATGGCGATTTAACCTTTGACACCGGATAGGCGTGCTTAAAGTACCCGTTCACCTCTTGATCCACACACAGCAAGTGTTCCCCAACAGGCCAGGGGGAGTCCCAATTACAATCCAAGCACTATACATCCCAAAGAATCACAATACAGAAAAAAACAGAAAAATGATTAGTGTGTTCACAATCATTATCAGCACACCAGTCGATAAACTGCAGTGTGAAACCCTTCGATATGTTAGCCGTTGTCACTGTAGAGCCGGGAATGTGGGGCTTGTGATAAAAGCGTTTCCTAAATTAGTA
Organism: Alosa pseudoharengus; assembly: GCF_046254945.1. Lineage (NCBI taxonomy): Eukaryota > Metazoa > Chordata > Actinopteri > Clupeiformes > Clupeidae > Alosa > Alosa pseudoharengus. The sequence continues at coordinate 8,578,347 of NW_027468837.1, read as the reverse complement.
AAAGTAAATGTCATACATGTGAGGGTGCACGTGCAGGAACAGGAAATGAGGAGCAGGGAGGCCACTGTGCTCTGACCAGGGTAGCCAACTAGAGGCTGACTGCTTGGGGACATATTCACTGTTTGTTAGACGTTGTTTTCATGTCCAGAAGTCATAGAGTAAATGATAGGTATAATAATTCAGGGTGGTAAATCAGTGGTGTAAACCGCAGTGATGGAGTTGAACCAGTAGATGGCGTATGGACAGCTGCCTCCCCATGCTGCAGGCAGTGAGAGGCTTCTCCCATGCTGTGAGGTGAGCTCAGCTCAGTGCACTGCTGAGCTCCAAACCAGTCCTCCTCAAAGGGGCAAAGCATTGCAGGCCACCTTCCTCTCAAAGTCCATCAAGACGTCTCTGTATACTGTCAGTGTCGGCTGCGTGTGTTTTGGAGATACTTTACAATAAGGATCTCCTTCTATGGTCAAGGATGGCAAGTGTGGGTCCGATTTGTAGGCAAACTTCAGAGGTTTATGGCCCAGTATCCACGAGGATCCCGGTTTGAGTCTGTCCTGAGGTCATTTCTCAAATCCACGTCTCATATCTCTTCCACTGTATACGTATATATTTGTATTCACCACAGGAAAAGAGCAGTCTGCATCCTGCATCATGGATAGAGGAAAGTTTTATTTTGGGTGAGCTCAAAATAGTGAATCCCACATTTCGTTCAAGACATAAGAAAACACAGACCTCTTTATGTTAGGCCTAACCATGATGGGATTTCCACACTGTACTAAACAAGAACAGGAAGTGCAGATAGAAATTCACCCTGACATGAATAATAAAAAAAGATCTAGCAACTTCATTTTACAACATATATGTCCTGGTTTCTGATACTGAAAACACAGAAAACACTTTTTTTGATGATGTATCTCTGTCAAAGTGAGAATGTTGTTATTTTTAACCTCACTCTAACTTCCTTTTTCCTATTACAGTATAATGATGAAACAACCACATATTTGTGCATAAGTTATTTGAAACACTCTTGCAAAGCCAGGAGATTTTTAACAGACTTGTACCTTGATGTAGACTGTAGGCCTGTCCACACAGACAAAACTCACATATGCTGTACACACCGTCTATCTTATTTTAACAGGTCACAGATATGCATACAGGAGGGAGGAGGTATTTGAAGCGAATTTTTGTGATATTGGGCTCTATTTTACGCTTGGTCACCGGCGCGAAGCTTAAAGATGTTTTTGGGCGTGGCCAGCCCACATTCATCTTGATTTCGTCGGGCGCGTTGTTCAAAGGGGTTGTACTAATTCTCATAATTAACCAGAGGTGTGTTTGGGGCGTGGCATGCCTGCCTCAGCTGGATGGAGGTGCTGCTGCGGCCTCTCGGGCGCACAGACGATAATCTGGGGAGGCTTGCGGAAGCAGTTGAGCGCGTTGCTCCTGCTGCAACACCACCTCCTTCTCACCACCACCTACGCGTCTTGCTACTATTAGTCTACTCAATTTTATCAGTTTTTCACTGTTGATAATGCACTCTTAAAATAACATATAAACAACTCACCACATATTTCTGACCAGGTTTCTCTTGGTCTTGGTGCTGTAATGATTTTTAGAGGGTGTAATATAGCGATTTTTGGATCATGCGCCAGACCACACCTTCTGCCACACCACTGGGTGCAAAATCCGCCACTGACTGGGTGTAAGATACAGGGCCGCAGTCACCATAGACTTTGTGGGGGAAGCAACATTCTGCTTTCAGCTGAACTCCCAACAGCAGTGATGTAACCACTGTCAGAAACTATAAAAACACATAGCAAAAGGTAAACTTCAAGTAAATTTAACAGTAAGACATAAAGTGAATACCTGCTACAACAACCAAAGCCAATTGCCCTAGCCACTTCATATGATTTTGACAGGATATGCATGAAGCTCTCAGAAGTAAGTGATAGAGTTCAGGTAGGATTTGTGTTTTATCCACTATATTGTTTGTACGTACTGTATACCAATATTCTGTTCTAGAGATTTAAGTACTACCCTACCCTACCCATAGCATTCTATTTATATACAAAATGTACATACTGTAACTACACTTCTAGTACACCACACTACACCAAGTCTGGCTTTGACAGACAGCAGCACGAGTCCGATGTCCCAGATAGCCCGGCCTCCAATCCATGGTATAAAGGATGATGCTGCGCAAGACTGTGTGTGTGTGTGTGTGTGTGTGTGTGTGTGTGTGTGTGTGATGGTTTGTGTGTGTTTGTGTTTGTGTTTGTTTTAACTGTAAATATGGACATTATCAACCAATTGCCTTGTTTTCATAGCCCAATCTAAAACACACAGATTAGCTGAAATTTTTTTTTGTAATTTCATTATATTCATTACTTTTATAAACATATCTCCATTTCGTCCTGGATACTTCACATGATGAAACTCTATACTGCACAAAACAGACATTTTTTTTATTTTTATTGTCCTTTACACGTAGACTAACAGCAGCTTTACAAAAAGTCTCTGTAAGTTGTTGTTTTTTGAAAGGCATGGAACAGTTTCTGCAAATGATAAAAAATAACAAACATAACACCATGCCTCCACATCCTGCATTAAACTGTGTCATGCAGTATAACACATTTTCCACCATAAAACTTGATTTCCACCATAAAACTTGAGATTGTCACTGAATGGAAAAGGGAAATGATCTAAACCACAATTTCTACACATCATTGACTGTGTTTTTGGCTACAGGGTTACAACATGAGGGAAGAATGAAACAGCACTGAAACAAACACACGCTTTGTACAAAAACAAGTTAACCTGTTGCATGTAACTTTAGGCTTATTCTTACAAGCAACATAGGCCTACTGCTGAAGGGGAGTTGAGATGGCGCCCTCTGGTGTCTCATGCAGAAACAGTCACATTTTCATAATCTCCAGTGTTGACCTAAAACACAATCCAGTCCATCACAACAATCAAGTTAAAACATACACAAACACTAAAATACTAAACATCTCTAAACAGACTTATATTTGTATTACTTTAAGTACATTTCAATGGAGCCAACAGTGATGTGCACAAGCATTATCCAACACTAAACAGCAGTAATAAACTGACTGGATTGACCTTAATTATCTAGTTGTTACAGTAGGGTTAAAAACTGGATTTCCATTTATAACTGTATGACTTTGATATCCAAGTATCTTTTACATTCAAAATATTTTGAAAGAAACACATGCAAACAAACAGAATACACAACACACACACACACACACACACACACACACACACACACACACACACATATACACACACACACACACACACACACACACACACACACACACACACACACACACACACACACACACACACACACACACACACACACACACACACACACAGTAGTAGAGAGATGCACCCACCTGGACCCCAGCTTTCTGTCCAATGGTTGAGTACATTTGCTCTGCATTGTAGTGATGCTGAAGAGCTTCATACGTTGATGAGGATTCATCATTCTACAGATAAGACACAGAATATAGACTTTTATATTGAATACCAGGGTATAGACTTTTACATTGAATAATAATTATGATGAGACTGATTGATAATAGAAAAAAAGAATAATAGAAATGGTGACTTGGCTATAAATGGCTATAAAAAACAAGTAAATAATGTTATATGTAAAAATCTGTGCATACAGAGCTGTGTAAAGCAATGCATTTGATAGTATTTTAGGCCGTTTCACATACTGCAATGTAGATTATATTGATGGACTGTTCAGATGCAGAAATCTTCTGGTGTTTTATTATAGATTATCACAATATACTGGCCAAAACCACTTTCCAGGTAAACACTAGTGTGGAAGGAACACACACACACACACACACACACACACACACACACACACACACACACACACACACACCCTAGCAGTATATTTCTCTGTCCTGAGGATTAGCCACAGCATAAGGAAGAGACACCTGCAATGGCATGAACAGCAACCACTAGAAGTCACTTTAGTGAATAAAAGAGAAAAGTTGTAACGGTGACAGACACGTGATTCTGTCACAAAGTAGACAGATTGAATTTGACTGACGCCTGATTCAGACCGTCTCCGTAGTGTGTGTCTCAGAAGCAGCGCTGCTACTGCCAGCCCCTCTTTACACACTATGTTTATCGTTGATAATGCTGCTACAACATCATTTTGTCAAAATAGTTATTTCTGTTTACACTTGTTTGGGAGATTGAATTGGTATTTGAATTTCCTCTTGTGAGATTAAAAAAGTTCATTTTATTTTAACTGATCAGATCTATATCATATTGTTTGGGGGAAAGGGGAATGAGAGCTGTGGAAATGTACTGCCCTCACCAAGAACGGTAGAGAATGGGTCTATGGCTCTGCCCTCACTTTGTTTAATAAATGATTGCCATAATTTGATTACAGCAAAGACTACATTTGTGAGGTTTCCATCCCACATTGTGAGGTTTCCATCCCACATATCACCACCAGATGGAGCTGTTGCCATTTCATGGATGTCTCCTTGGTCCTTGTCCTCACCTGTTGCCTACTGCTCTCATTACTGACGCTGTTCTGAGTTTCTTCTCTGTTGTATTCTATGCTCTTCCCCTGTTTATCACTCTGTCTAGAGTCCTCCCGAGCTGGCAGTACTTTACGTCCTGTGTTGTTATTGAGCCCTGGTTACAAAACCTGCTTCTTTTGTTTCTGCATTTTTGAACTGAAACTTTCATTAGCCCATTTTTGGGACTCTCATGAACTCATTAATTTTGTGAACTGCTGCATTTTTGGATCCTTTGAGTGTTTCTTCTTTGGATTTTTGTGTTCGCTGATTAAAGCCGCCTTCAGTTCAGTTATGCTTTTGCTGTTCCACATAGCTAATCAGAACAGTTCTATGATGATGTGTTTAATGAACAAATACAACCAGGTGATTTTGTTTTCACCAAGAGCAGCCCACAGACTGTGCTATACAGTATGACTAGGAAATGATGTGGCCACGATGTGGCAGAATGTGAGAGAGAATGTGACACCTCTCTTACGTATATCCGAAAAAAATAGGTCCCTTTAATGAGCGAAACACGTACACACATCATGCACACACACATCCAATAAAAAAGTCCATGCAATGACATTTTCATATGGATTAAACAAGACACACATACAGAGTCATTGTAAAAAACCTTAAAACATTTAAAACCTTACAACAACTTACATTTCGCTCCTGCATTTGTCCTGATTGTGTACGTTCACCTTTTTGGCCTAATGGAACAAATCATTTTGCATGTAAAAGATGTTTCTGTGTGTGCGTTAGTCTGTAATCATATTATGTATCTCTCTCTCTCTCTCTCTCTCTCTCTCTCTCTCTGTTTGGGGGAGGGGTGTATTCGGGCATAGTGCATACGTGTGTATTTTCCTACCTTTGTGTCTCATGTACAGGAATATGACTCCTCCCAGCAGCAGTGGCAACAGCACCACAGCAACAAGGATGAAGATGTATGGAGGTGTTTTGGTTCTCTCGTTCTTCACTATGTCTGTAAACAAACCCAGCAGTCAGTGTGAACAGAGCACAGAGCTGTTGCTGTTGCTGCATGTTACTGTGTACTGTACAAGCTTCACCATCAGCCAGTGTGTCTGGAAATAAGCACTAAACATGCTAACACGACCATGCAACACAAGGGCGCCAGTAGATGCTGCACAGCAGAGGTACTGGTACAGCTGGAAATACACACACCAGCCAGCAAATGAAGGTAGTTTTTAACCAGAGATAACACACATGTGAGAGGTGGAAGAGCCAGCAGCACACACCACCACATCACTAGCACAGCACTAGAGCAACACACAAACTCTAAACTCTTTAAAAAGCAATACATTAGATACCAAAATTCAGAATTGGGTATGCCAATGTTAATGCTGTGAAAATGCTATTTAAACATTCAAAGATCACTGAAGAGAACATTTTGGCATACTATTGTCCTAAATGTAAAATGCAATGTTGATAAGGGGGACAAACCTTTTTCTTTAGTTACTGGTGTGTGTGTTTTAGGTGGTGCTTTAGATGGCGACACACCTGCTGGTGATATATGATGAAGATATGGAACAGAAAGAAATACATTTTAATGAAAGGACCACTGATGTCATGGTAATGACTAAAACGGTCAATAATTAGATAATGAAACATAGAAAAATGCTGACCTTTAATTAGGAGGTTAATTCTCCTGACCTTTTGGTTAAGATCGCACCTATATAAGCCCTGGTCCTCCACCGTCAGGTCTGATATTAGCAGAGAAACATTTCCTGGTGAAAGATGCTTAAACATCTGAACTCTGCCTCTATAGGGTCCACTTGTGCTGGATACTCTAATGGGTGTCATATTGAGACCCTCTCTGTCTGATGAAATCCCATATCACTCTCTCAGGTTTGACATGCAGAGGAGAACAGGAGCAGGGCAGCAGCACAGATTCTCCTGAGCTTTTCACAATCTCAATGTGTGTATTTTCCTTTAGAGAACATTCTGGAAGAAACAAGACACTTATCAAATATTGTCTAAACCCAACATAGCTCAGTTTCTTGTCATGAGCATTTTCCCCTTCTTTTCACATAAGCCTACATCATAACAACATATAGAACTACAAATTGTATTGCTGAAGCAGTCTCCTTGTCATTCTGAATCTGTTTCAGTAAAATAGTTAATTCTGTCTAAAATATTATTACATAATAAAAGTCCTACCATTAACTCTAAGTGTGATGTTTCTGAAGCTGGAGGCCCAGCCCTCACACCTGTAGTGTCCCTCATCCTCTTTAGTCAGGTCTGATATGAGCAGGGAGAGATTTCCTGGAGAATCCTGATTAAACATGTGAATCCTGTCCAGGTGAGATTTGAAGGGATAAATCTGTTGGTGTGTGTTTTTCCACCATCTTACGTTTTGAGGTTTAGCCTGGAGATCAGCACAGGAGCACGGCAGGAGAACAGATTCACCAACATATTTAGGGACTTCAATACTGTACGTATGTAGCAGATTGCAGCCTGTGGAAACACAAAAGATATTGGATTACTCATCACCTGTAGACAGTGACGGACTGGACGGTCTGGCATTTGGGCAGATGACAGAAGGGCCGCGGCCCAGTGTGGGCCGTTTGGCATGAAGCGGCATGTTTGTCGGGTTTGCGCGGCCCATTTATCGTAAAGACGGTTTAGCTCCGTCTTATCGGTTTTATCTCTCGGTCCACTATCAAGCATCAATAGTGTTACATTCTTCGAATAAGCCATTTATATAACTACCTTTTCCTCCTTTATAGTTGGAAACTGATCAGTATTTATACCAGACATGAGTCTCTACACTACAGTCATGGTGACCCTCAATATTTACATCAGTCTACATTCTTTTGTAACCTTATTCAATCAAATGATTTAAAAGTGCATTGTTTGAAATTGGAATACAATAAATATGCTGCCTGTATCTTTTATTTTATTATTGGTTTACAAAAGTTAGGCTACATGAAGCAAGGACTTCTGGGAATTTCAAAACCGAATGCGTCTACTACCTTCAGCACGGGGAATTGCCGATCTAGCATGCCTTGATCCTCGGAATTTTCCCCTTATAAAAGCTAATAAACTGCCCCCAAATGCACTTCGAAACATAAGAGAATGTCTGCTTAAATTTAGTGAAGGTGCTATGGTTGAAAATCTACAGTCGGAATTGACACATCTCGCCACGCACTCTAAACGAGTAGGCCTATACAGTCAAAGCGTCGGACATTGATGATGCCGCGGAGATATAGGAAGATACAGAAATAAACCTGGTGAGCAAGAAATGTGCTACCTGCAAGAATTGTGCAATCTGTTGCTATTTCCTTCTCCAGCAGTTAAACCTCTTTACCTGTGCCTACAACTATATATGGTTAGCAAATGAATTCCTACTAACACTGTCATGTACTCAAGTGGCATGCAAACGAGTTTTTCCACTCTTAAATTCATCAAGAATCGCCTAAGGACACTATTGTCACAGGATAATTTGGAGGCCTTTATGCTGATGGCGACAAAGAAAGAGGTTCTATAATGCAAGACGTTAATTATGACACGTTTGTGGAGCGGCTGCTCTGATGGGTTTCCCGTTTATCAACAAAACTACATTCGCGCGCAGCCGTGGGGCAAAAGACGCTTGGTGCCACAACGTTATAAACTTGACTTAAATAGTCGGCTGCTGTAAGCTACAATCGTAATTTTTTATATACCCCTGGTCCCCTGTTGCCTCAATGATAATAGCATCTCATTTCAGGCTATATTTCAGAGTTTGCCGTTCATTTGCATTAACATCGTATTTTGTCCTTTTTGGCGAAGACATGCATTCCTTTAGGGATATTGAACATATTGAACATTCTCTAACCATCGTGATTTCTAATTGGTGCAATTTTCAGCACAAAAACGTATTTTGTTCTTTTCATGGAGAGCACTGTTCTATGCTGCTTTCTGCGCACGCATGTTTTCGTGACGTTACATAGAAATCCATGTATTCTAGGCTATTCTTTTTTCATTTTCATATTTCATATTGCATTCATTTTTTTTTGGAGTTGTGCATTGATATATCCATGTTCTTGGTTCAGTCTTTATGCATATTAAAGTTAGAGTTCATCACCAATGGGGCTACAAACGTGATCTATTTCGACCTCTCTCTGACCGTCACCACGGTCTTACTGCGAATGATGCCATCCTGGCACCTGTCTCGAGACCTGAATATCAACAAAAAGTCACATGACTGACCGGAGGCAGGTCCACAGCATATAGTGCATCCGGTACCCTGCCTCATCCTCTTGCCTTTCTCGCCTCGTTCTTTGAGACCGCTGAAAGTATAACGTTACTTCTTTTTGGAAAACTTAATCCGACACGTTGACGTGCAGGTGCCTAGTGCCCCTGAGGATTGGTAAGTGTTTTTCTAATTTATCAATGTTGCCGGCGGATACACGTCTTTACGTGTATACCGACTGTGTTTTCTAACTTGGTCTGTTTGACTACAGGTAGGCTACGGTCTGAACTTTCCGTAGCCTGATTGCTGCCAGGGCGTAGAGTTGTCTGGCAAGGAGTTGCAGACCAGAGGACCAACATTCAGACCTTTGACAGGCCTGCCACAAGTTCATGGCGTGGGCAGCCTAGGTCATCGACGAGGCGCAATGGCCAGGCCACCCTCCCCCCAGGGGTCCAAGGACCCAGGGGGATCGGGCATAGGATTTCGGGGGAGACTGCCGAGGTCCACTCCCAGCTACGCCTGGACAGCTGGGAGCGGGAAACCTCAGACCCCTGGGTACTGGACACAGTTGCCAGGGGATACAGGCTCCAGTTCGGCAGCGCCCCCCTCCCTTTACCCACATCCGAATGACGACGGTCAAAGATCCAGCCCAGGCAGATTGCCTTGCAGAGGAAATAAGTACTCTGCTAGAGAAGAGAGCCATTGCCAAGGTAAGTTTGAACGAACAGCAGGCTGGGTTTTATTCAACGTATTTTCTTATCCCGAAGAAAGATGGCGGGTTGCGCCCCATCTTAGATCTCCGTCTTCTAAAACCTACATGAAGGTCCTGCCATTCAAGATGTTACATACAAAACACATTTTGGAGGTGATCGAACCAGGCAAGTGGTTTGCCACTCTCGATTTAAAAGATGCCTACTTCCACGTCCCAATTTGCAAGGACCACTGGAAGTTCCTTCGTTTCGCCTTCCAGGGACAGGCTTACGAATTCCGATTCCTCCCGTTCGGTCTTTCCCTATCTCCCAGAGTCTTTACTCGGGTTGTGGCAGCCGCCCTGGCGCCGCTACAACGAGGGGGCCTGAGGATATTGCCCTACCTAGACAACTGGCTGATCGGTGGTTCATCCCGCCAGCAGATTGTGCGGGACACGCAAGTTGTCTTAGCCCATGTTCAGGGCCTGGGCTTCAGAGTGAATTTAAAGAAGAGCGACTTGAATCCACGACAGATAGTGGCTTTCTTAGGTATTCGCCTGAATTCTTGTACAATGAGGGCATGCCTCACAGTAGACAGGGTCTCCAAGATTCAGAGAACCCTTCGTTCCTTTCGCAGAGGCAAGCGCTTGACGCTGCTGTGCTTTCAGAAGCTTCTGGGGTTGATTTCTGCTGCCAGCATGCTTGTTCCTTTGGGCCTCCTCAGAGCTCGCCCTCTCCAGCGGTGGCTGAATTCGTTCAGACTTCACCCAAGAAGAAACAGGCACAAAAACCTCAAGGTCACTCAATCATGTTTGAAGACCCTTCTGCCATGGCGCAACAAGGGGTTACTCCTACAAGGAGTTCCGCTGGGCTGCATACCATCCAGACGGACACTAGTGTCAACAGATGCCTCCCGGACAGGCTGGGGAGCAGTCTGGGAGGGCAGAATGGTCAGAGGTCTGTGGCAGCCTCCATGGGACACAGAACACATAAATGTTCTAGAACTTCGAGCAGTATATCTTGGCCTCAGGGCTCTGCGGCCCTTCATTCAGGGCAAGCATGTCCTTGTGCGAACCGACAGTACAGTCGCTGTCTGCTACGTCAATCATCAAGGAGGGACGAGGTCTCTCCGCTGCCTCAAGATGGCCCAGGGGCTACTCTTTTGGGCACTTCCGCGCATCGCCTCACTCAAAGCCATTTACGTTCCCGGGGTTCTGAACCAGACGGCAGATCTTCTCTCCAGGTCGGGCCCTCACCCGGGACAGAGGAGGTTACACCCAGCAGTGGTAGCTGGCTTATGGGCACACTTCAGTGTAGCCCAGACAGATCTCTTTGCTTCGCGGGAGACCACCCATTGCATGAGGTGGTTTTCTCTGAATCATCCCAGGGGCCCACTGGGTCTGGATGCACTCTCTCACGAGTGGCCGGAGGGGCTACTGTATGCCTTTCCCCCGCTGCCTCTAATTCCCCATGTACTGGACAGAGTAGCGCGGGGGTGCTACAAGGTCCTGTTGATTGCTCCTCGATGGCCGGGGAGACCCTGGTTTCCGGCTCTCCTGAGGCTTGTCCACGGCCAACCGTTGCCTCTACCTCTCAGAACAGATCTCCTCTCTCAGGTGGAGGGCCGAATCTGGCACCCCAATCCAGCTGTGCTGCAGCTGTGGGCTTGGCCACTGCTCAGTCCTTGCCTCATGCACTAGATCAGGCTGTCCTAGACACCCTTGAGAATGCCAGGGCTCCTTCAACACGGTTGAACTACCAACAGAGATGGAAGGTGTTTACTGCATGGTGCCATGATCGGAAAGTAGAACCCGCAAAGTGTTTTGTGGAGGTTATCCTTTCTCTTCTCCAATCTCTTCTGGATACAGGGAGGGCTGCCAGCACCTTGAGAGGTTATGTCGCAGCCATCTCCTGTTTTCATAACATGGTAGGAGGCCTTTCGGTTGGGAAACAACCAGTGGTGTCCCAGTTTCTGAAGGGTGCAAAGCGCCTTCGCCCTGGTAGGTGTTTGAGAGCCCCGTCTTGGGATCTACCCTTGGTGCTGAGGTCTCTAACCAAGGCCCCATATGAGCCGCTGCAGCAGTCCAGCCTCAAGCTCCTCACACATAAGACTGTGTTCCTCATGGCCATGTGCTCTACTAAACGGGTAAATGAATTGCAGGCGCTTTCTGTAAGCCCTGACTGCATGAGGTGGAAACCAGAGAATGCAGGGGTCGTACTATGGCCCAATCCATTCTTTCTTCCCAAAGTGTTAACCCTCTAACCGCCCATGTCGCAATATTGTGACAAGCGTCATTACTGAATAAAACAGACGATAGACGCGAGTACAGTGTAAAATCTCATTTGTACTCTTGACCACTAGTTGGCAGACACCCAGAGCTTCGATTCAAGCTCAACCTTTTTTTTCAAAGTTTTCAGGAAGCATGCGAAAACACGCGAGAAACACACGAAGAAGACGTGCATTTCCTCCATAACACGGAAGTGATGCGGGCCATAGTTTTGCACAAATTGAAGCAGAAATACACCAAATGTTGAAAAAAAAAATTCACGTGTGACGAAGTCTTGGATCTGGTATTCACCTATTATGATTCTGAAGGAGAATATCTGCCTTTTGGAGAATATGATCGATCGTCTATTGACTGATAGTCACGGTGCGTCTGTGAATGGAGGTACGTCTTTGCGACAGTGTCCACTAAGCATACCATACTTATTTCGACCGATTTCGACCCTCTGCCCAACATAGCTGGAGGTGCCAGTGGCAATAGTGATGATAGTGTCCGTAATGGACGTGGTATAGACAGCAGGGGTTGTAAAAATAGGGCTCTGAAGAACTACAAAGTCACCCGCGATATGGAACTGATTTGACCAGGCTACTTTATTGTATAGTAGCATAGGGTTTGTGATTATAGTAATAGTTTACTATTGTTGGTTTACATGTGACTGTATTCCTGTTCATTTGTTATGTCGGTGAAATGACAAAAAAAGAAAGAAAAACTGCTCAAATATGTTCATCTAGTATCAACATCTAGTATTTACTGAAATGTGCATAATTCACGGTGGTTACCATCCCGTGACGTCATAATATGCAAATTAGATGAGTAAATTTACCCCCTTCATAAACTTCTGTTCATACTAAATGATTTTCACATTTACAGTAGGACTTTATCTCTGACCACTTGCAAGCCATGGCCTTTTGAAATTTTTATGTACAAATCCAATTTATTCTTTTTAAACCCTGGCGGCTAAAGTCAATAAACTCAGTCAACAAACTCGGCTATTGACCTGCAGGTTTTTCAGCCAGAGCCTTCCTGTTCAACAGAAGTGGATCTTGGGACTCTCTGTCCAGTAAGGGCATTAAAGGAATATGTAACCCGTACACAAGAACTGCGTCAAGCTCACACACAGCTATTCGTGTGCTATGGGGAGTCACAAGTGGGCCTCCCAGTGTCCAAACAAAGACTGTCTCACTGGTTGGTGGACTCCATCTCTCAGGCATATTCAGATCAGGGGTTTCCGATCCCAGATGGCCTGGCGGCTCATTCTACACGCAGCATGGCCCTTGGAGATATCTGTGCAGCAGCATCGTGGAGTACTCCATGTATTGGCCAGGTTCTACAGAGTTAATGTGGCCTCTGATCAGTTCAGTTCTACTGGTCAGTTCTACGGTGCTTATGTCTGCTGTCTTGCGGGCTGGGGAAGGTTCCTCTGTTCCTCACGACGCTTTTGGTACTGGTCATCCGCAGTAAGACCGTGGTGACGGTCAGAGAGAGGTCGAAATAGATCGTAAGTTATGTTAATAACTGTGGATCTATGAGACTGAACGATGACCGTCACCATCTCTTGTCGCTCGGAACGGACCACGGCATTCCAGGCAAGAGGATGAGGCAGGTTACCGGATGCACTATATGCTGTGGACCTGCCTCCGGTCAGTCATGTGACTTTTTGTTGATATTCAGGTCTCGAGACAGGTGCCAGGATGGCATCATTCGCAGTAAGACTGTGGTGACGGTCATCGTTCGGTCTCATAGATCCATAGTTATTAACATAACTTACGTTATGTCTGTGCATGTTAAGTTATATCCGTGTGTTTCGAGCACATGCATGCGCGTCCCCGTGTGGGCTGCTGGTTGGTGAAAATGCCGTTTTTTAATCCCAGTCTGTCACTGCCTGTAGATCCAAATATTTCTTACAGTTTTTCTTGATTGTTTGAATGCTTTTTTCAACTCAAACTTCACATTTTCAAAACAACTAACACAGGCCTAAACAGAAGAACTCTGGTTAAAATGATTTGTTTGCAAAAAGCTTTAAAATGTACAAAACATTTAAAACATGCAACAGAAACAGAAGAATATTTCAAATACAATTTGAGGCCAAATTAGTGAATGCTTTCAAACTATTGCACAATAATGGACAACCAAGTTACATTACAACAAATGGAGCAGGTTCAACCTGAATGTTCGCTAGATAACTGGGTCATTTGTTGACATTTTACATTGTTATAGTATGTGTAAATAGGCAAACAAGTATATCATAGTATGAATTGTATTCTTTCCTCCCAAGATGTAACTGTCATTGTCATGTAAGCACAGTGTTGTATAAAGTACTAGAAAGCAATACTTGAGTAAAAGTACAAGTATCGTACTAGAAACAGACTTTGGTAGAAGTGAAAGTTGCCTTTTCGAATATTACTTAAGTAAAAGTCTTAAAGTATCTGATATATACTGTACTTAAGTATCAAAAGTAATTTTCTGATATTTAATGTACTTAAGTATTTGAAGTAAAAGTAAAAAGTAAAAAGCAAGCGGTTTTATTTTGAACTTTTATTGTAAACTTTATTTTGGCTTTCTTATAGTAAAGCATAAAGCATATTCAGGGTTCCCATATCTTCTTAATCTCACTCATCAAATCAAATCACATTCTTTTCTAGGAATTTTTAGGCACAATTCGCTGAAATGTAATTTCTTTCACAAAAAAAAAATGACCTGCTTGTAGGGAGAACATTTTGGTCATGTGGCATGAGCATTTCTAGGGCTTACTCCCCAGGTCACCGTCACTCACACACACACACACAGGCCACCTATGTCCAGCAGCTACTAATATGCCAGTCATTAGTTGAAACTGAAAAGGTGTCTGTTCATCTTCAAAAGAAGCTGGTTTTCAAAGTTGCCAGAATTCAGTGCCCGGGAGTTTCAGGCCCAAGACCGACCATAGTGGTGGAAATTGGATAAATTAAGCAACATTTCAGCTCCTACTATCCTGTAGTTTTTTTTATTAGTACCATGGTTCAACAAATGTGTAAAGGTTATATAACTAGAAAAGCATTTCCTGAAGGAAATACAGTGCATGAAAATGCTAGTAGTTATGCTAACTATGTTGTAGAGTGCAAAACGGCATGACCGGGCGACTGAGGCAACATGAGCTGAGAAGTTTAGTTGGTTGTCGAGAACAACTCCTAGATTTCTTGCAGTCCTGGTAGGTGAAACAGACAGGGAGTCAAATTTGATGTTGATGTCGTGGTGTATGGTAGGTTTAGCTGGGAGGACCAGCAGTTCAGTCTTTGAGAGGTTCAGCTGGAGGTGGTGTGCCTTCATCCATGTAACTATGTCTGAAAGGCAATCCGAGATCCGTGCTGAAACCAAGGGGTCATCAGGTGGAAAGGACAGATAGAGCTGTGTAGAGCAGATAGAACTAAACTTACAGTACATGCCCATTTTTACTGACAGACAGTAAGCACTGGACTCTTATATGTTGTACTTTTTACTGTATTCTTCTCCAAATGACCAACACCAGGATACTCTCATTACTCTATGTGCCTTTGGCCTCTTTCATTCATGCTTGCAAATAGCAGTGCAGACTCAGATGGGCTATTTTTTATAAATAAGGAGTGATATGCAAAGATATTACATTTATGTTGTTATAAATAAAGGTGTTAACATATTTGCAAGTGATGCTGTGCTAAGAAGGACAAGATGAAGATCAAATGGATCCCAGTTTCATTAGGTGTATCTTAGTAATTGAGAAAAGCTGTAATATATTTATTCAATGTACTGTGGTTAATACAAACGGTTTGATGAGATTTCACTCCCTGTAAAGAAAGCAACACAGCAATCTGTACACACTCTGAAATGTATGACTAGTGATGAATTAAGAGACTATTCTGTAAAGTCATAATTCAGTCTGGTGTTGTAATAACTCACCTGTTGCAATTCTGAGCATGCAGCACAAGAAAAGCCAAATAATCCGCTGCATTTTTACTGATAGTTGCCTTTGCTGTCTCTGTGTTTCTCTCACACACATTGAGGGTGTTGGCAGCTCTAATAGTCATACACATACACAGCATGGTGATGTCACATCCTTCCTTCTCCTGCAGTCTCTTTACACATCTCATTGGATTTGTCTTTCATCACCATCCCTTGAAACTGCATCACACAGAATAAGTGGTTGAGAAGACAACACACAAATAAAGTTCTGCTTTCAGCTGAACTCTGTAACGAGGGCTATCTTGCTATCGAGGGCTCAATAGAGGGAGACTCCCCCATGCTGATTGAAACCGTGTCCTTAACACCACCGGCCCTTAACTCTGCAGAATTTGCTTTATTTACGACTCCAAATTCTGTGGTCTGACCTTAAGTGGAGACATATAGTGCCTGTGTAGTATTGAAGCAAGATTTCATTTACAAAGCTGGTTGTGTACATGAACATGCATAAATCACTTTGTCAAAAAGAACGTTTATCAGGCCAAACATTTTATTTAATAGCTTCCTCACAGAAAAATGCAAAAACTAGTTCTATATGAACTAGCCTTTGATTTGGGCTTAGCCAAATTAATGTTGAAAAGAAATAGGATTGCTAAAAATTGGGTCTTTCAAGCCAAAGCTGTTTGCAGTTGTAAGTAATTTACCAGGTTAATAATGTTTATGATCAATTTTGCACTATTTTACTTTAAAAATGTTAAGATTTTATGTGAAAGGAGATTTCTCAGTTGTTCAAAACTTCTGAAGAGTATTTAGAGAAGACAAGCTGGATCTGGAGCACGAGATGATGAAAGGGAACTAGCACTCTTGGGGTGACATGACTACCAGCAGCATCAGCACTAGATGTAGTTGAGGTTTGAACACTTTTAGAAATGCTGTTCTCAGAAATGACAAAACCAGCAAGAAAGAGAAGTGAGAAACCCTGACCACAACTGGGCAGAGGGGTAAACACATTCGAAAGACTAGCCTGAGAAACAGCACTCACAAAACACCAGTTTAAGGACTCGTCATGATGGCTTTCCAAAGAGATAAAGAAAATGCTAATTATATAGGCCTACATCATATAATTATGCCATTTTAATGTGATTGAATAAATGGTTATTATATAGGCCTACATCATATAACTATGCCATTTTAATGTGATTGAATAAATGGTAAATATATAGGCCTACATCATATAACTATGTCATTGTAATGTAATTGAATAAATGGTATTTATATAGGCCTACATCATACAGTATGCCATTTTAATGTGATTGAATAAATGATAATTATATTGGCCTACATCATAACTATGCCATTTTAATGTGATTGAATAAATGGTAAATATATAGGCCTACATCATATAACTATGCCATTTTAATGTGATTGAATAAATGGTATTTATATAGGCCTACATCATACAGTATGCCATTTTAATTTGATTGAATAAATGGTGCATTAGCTGTATTGCTTATCATTTTCGTTTGGCAGTGTCAATGATTAATCGAAACTTAGATTATTAAAAACAGTATTTTTGTGTTGGGATTTGCTTTTCAGAAAAACATGTAGAGAGTGTGTGTGTGTGTGTGTGTGTGTGTGTGTGTGTGTGCATGCTTGGGTGGTGTTGGGGGTGGGTTTTTAGAGATACATTGGCCTTTTAGATTGTGCATGTTATTCTATTTGCTTACATCTCCTTCTTGGTCTGTGCCCCCACCTAATCTGCTGCTATTGCCTATCTCTATCCCTAGAAGAAGAAAAATACACCCACAATGGCATGATACCAACAGCAACCACTAGCAGTCACTTTAGTGAGAGAGAGAGAGAAAGATTGCAACCCCAACAACCAACCTACAGATTGCATTTGAAGATTTGAAGTGCATTTTTTAGAGGTATAGTGGCAACAAGCAGGGCAACAATGCAGATTCAGAGAGAGACAGTGTGTGTGTGTGTGTGTGTCTGGACACCAAGTGTAAGAAGGTCCCTCCTCCCAACAGTGGTAACAACACAAATACAGTAAGATACAAATGCAGCCTGTGCTGAATAGGCAGATTTATATACCAATTTACCCAACACTTGGCACATGAGACCCCTTCCTAGCATGAGGTGGTATGGCGTGGCATGGCGTGGCATGGGGGTCTTGAATTCTGGCCAACAACGCAACACAAGTAAAGTACTGCCAAGCGTAGGGGTCTGGCCGTGGCACAGCTGTGCTGACAGGTCAGGAGTGGGAGTGCACTGGCTGGTGCAGCACCTGGAGGTGCTATCAGAGGCAGCTATCATTCACCCAGGGAGGTGCAGCTGGAGGTGTGCTATCAGAGGCAGCTATCATTCACCCAGGGAGGTGCAGCTGGAGGTGAAGAGGGGGGGGGGGGGTGCACATGGCATACAGCAGAGCCGTATATAGAGTTTGGGAACTAGGGAATCCAATGGTCACGTGGTTTGTGAACGCCATGTTTCATACCAACATTCATCAGATCTCTATTAACATAGTGCAGTGAATAGTGGAAAAATATCATAGATTGTCGTTACATCCCGGTCTAGGGCTTGTGGGATATAACAAAAACGGGCAGACACAAAACTTAAGAAAATGGTGTATTTATTAATACAAAAAAAACCAGTATGGAAAAATGTCTAAATTAAGAAAAACACGGCCTACAAAGTAGGCCTCGGCGGCCAGGCGCTCACTCCTGGTCTCTCACCCCAGGGAGTGAGAGAGATGACGGCAAGTTGCTCGGGCAAGGCCCGAGGCTGGCCCTAGTGGCAGCGATGTGCGGCAGCGACGGTGGCAACGAACGATCCCCACAGCTAGCAAGAGCCCCAGCTCAGTGACGTCAGCCCCCTTTTAAAGGGCCGGGCTACCCTGACGTCATAGGGTTTCACACCACCCCTCAGCTGCAGCCAATCTGCCTGGAAGCACACAACAAAAGTAACAAACACACATAATACACAAGACCCACAGGGTCGTAACATTGTTAAAAAAAATGTCATTAATTATTTTGTAAAAATGCCAAAACTGTTTGGGTCCTTTTTGTAGACGAACCTCATAGGCATTGTCCTTACTGTCTATGGGCAACACTTGCCGGCAATCAGAGTCACCCGTTTCTCCATTGGCCTCCAGTAATCATTGCCCCCACCATGATGCCGGTGCTATTTACGTAGGTTCTGGAGCCCAATGCGGTATCTAGCTTTCTAATATCTATGCCCAGGAGGACCCAGTCTGTCCTGAGGTCATTTCTCAAATCCACATCCCATGTCTCTTCCACTGTAAATATATTTTTAATATTCATTTTTGGGATGTTGAAAATGTTGTTATTGAGAATGAGACTTTTAAACCTCACTCTAACTTCCTTTTTCCTATTATAATGATGAAACAACCACATATTTGTGCTTATGTAAGTTATTTGAAACACTCTTGCCAAGACAGGAGATTTTTTAACAAACTTTGTGCAAACATTAGACTCTAGGCCTGTCCACACAGACAAAACTCACATATGCTGTGTACTCACCGTCTATCATGTCTGGTCACAGACATGCATACATGGAGTTTAGTGATATGATGAGTCTAAAGTCAGAGGTGTATTCATGTTTGGCAAACAGAGGCAAATGTTCATGGCAATTGCTTTGTTGCTCATAATTTTTGTTTTTTGATTTTGTAAACAATTTCAAATATTATATTGACGTATAGTATATATGTGTTCATATTTCACTTAAAGATATTTTATTTGTTCAAATTATACAGACTTTACATTATCTAAATATATATATATTACATATATTCTCATATGAACAAAAGACATATTCATGACGATGACTTGATCATTTTTATAGCAATTGAAGAGCTTGTCAGAAGACGTAACATTCCATCACTATGATAACATGCATTTTTACAGGCACTTGAAATATGTGTCAAACAGGACATTTATAGCACAACAGAAAAAGTGATAACAGCATGACAAGCATTGAACATTATAGATGTGAACATAGCAAATTACAATGAAATGCTGGAATGTTGGAAACACTCAAAGGTAAACCCAAAACACTATGCACTATGTTTGCATGAAGCACAGGGGTTATTAGGGTGCGTTGGCTCATGTTCTCTTGATTCTGGCGTATTCTGTGCTGTCGTCTGTGTCCATCTCCACTTGGGCTGCTCTGTGTTTGTTACTATGGATCACGGTTGAGTAGGTCACCTCGTCCTACAGGAAACAGCATGTCATTTTCCAACTGATACCATACTGAAAAGTTTAGAGCATACATATCACACTGTACAGTGTTGTTCGCATGTACACATAAACAAATGTACATAAAATACAAACATATTTATTTACACACATAATTATTTAAAGGCATTTTAAGTATTTCATTCACTAACCTGGTTTTCTGCTTGTGTGAACATGTCATCTCTGGTTTCCTGAACAGTGCAGTACACTCTAGTGTCATCCTACAGAAATCAAGAGAACACCATTGGGGCTTTTGCATTGCAGACATGAGATTAGGTAAACACATACATGCACACACACACACACACACACACACACACACACACACACACACACACACTGAATAAAAAAAAACATACTGTAGCCGTATAAAAACAACTTACCTTTTGCTCATCCTCTCGCATCTGTCCTGATTTTGTAATTTCCCCTTTTTGGCCTAATGGAACAAAGTGTTTTGCATTTAAAAGATGTTTTGTGTGTGTGTGTGTGTGTGTGTGTGTGTGTGTGTGTGTGTGGTCATGCATCCATGTGTTTGTGCATACGTGTGTGTATTATCCTACCTTTGTGTCTCATGTACAGGAATATGACTCCTCCCAGCAGCAGTAACAACAGCAGCACAGCAACAAGGATGAAGATGTATAGAGGTGTTTCAGTTCCTTTGTTACTCACTATGTCTGGAAACAAACCCAGCAGTGAGTGTGAACAGAGCACAGTGCTGTTGCTGTTGCTCAATGTTACTCTGCATCACAGGACAAGTATGACCATATTAATATCTACGCGAGTCCCAACACATGATTTGCTCACAAATGGCAATTATCTTGTGGTGCTCTGCTTTTGCACAGATATGTATCAATGTTGCATGTAAAAGTTTGATATTAATTGTCTGTATTCAAGTCAAGTGGCTGACTCCAATAGCCTACACCTCCCAATAGTGACAAAAGAACTGCAACATTTTCCTACTTACATGCTGTGATTTCTACAGTGACAACGTGTAGGTGTGGGAGGTGTAGGCTATTAGAGGCTTCTTCAAAGCACATCTCAAGACCTTTTTGTTTAATGATCACTTCTCCTCCACACCCAACACATAGCTCCATACAGATAACTTGTCTTTGTTGTATTGTTTTCTTTGTTTGTTGCTGTGTTTCCTTGCCTCCCTGCTATGTAAAGCGACCTTGGGTTTGAGAAAGGCGCTATATAAAATAAATGTATTATTATTATTATTATTATTATTATTTTTATTATTAGAGCCGGCCACTTCGAGGTACCTGTCCTAGGCTAGTGGTGGGTGCGCCAACTGAGTAACTACACGCACGGAGATGAGAAGGCTGGGTATCGACATATCTAACTCTGGGGAATACCGTGAATAAGCTAAAGTCCCAAAAAGTCGGCGTGTTCCTTTAACATGACCATTTACATGTGAGAGGTGGAAGAGCCAGCAACACACACCACCACATAACTAGCACAGCAGTTTTAAAGAACAGCACACAAACTCTAAACTCTTTAAAAAGCTATAAACATTTGATACCAAAGTATCCAAACTGGGCTAAGATGCGAAAATGCTATTTAAACATTCTATTGTCAACTAATTCAGATTACACCCATTGAAGATCAGTAAAGAAGAAGTCTTGGCATACTTTTGGCCTAAATTAAATAAGGGATAAAAGTTGATAAAGGGACAAACCTTTTTCTTCAGCTATTGGTGTTTGTGTTTTAGGTGGTGCTTTAGGTGTCGATGTGCTTGCTGGTAATTTAAGATGAAGATATGGAACAGAAAGAAATACATTTTAATGAAAGGACCACTGATGTCATGGTGAAGATCAAAACTGTCAATAATTAGATAATGAAACATAGAAAAATGCTGACCTTGGATCAGGAGGTTAATTCTCCTGACCTCTTCCTTAAGATGGCACCTATATAATCCCTGGTCCTCCTCAGTCAGGTCTGATATGAGCAGAGAAGCATTTCCTGGTGAATGATGGTTAAACATCTGAACTCTGCCTCTATAGGGTCCACTTGTGCTGGGTACTTCAATGGTTAAGCCAGTCTCTGACCCTCTCTGTCTGTAGAAATCCCATATTACTCTCTCAGGTTTGACATGCAGAGGAGAACAGGAGCAGGGCAGCAGCACAGATTCTCCTGAGCTTTTCACAATCTCAAATCTTGTGTCCTTTTCCATTAGAGAGCATCCTGGAAGAAACATGACACTTATCAAATATTGTCTAAAGCCAACATAGCTCAGTTTCTTGTCATGAGCATTTTCCCCTTCTTTTCACATAGGCCTACATCATAACAACATATAGAAGTACAACACAAATTGTATTGCTGAAGTAGTCTCCTTCATTCGTCATTCTGAATCTGTTTCAGTAAAATAGTTAATTCTCTCTAAAATATTATTACATAATAAATGTCCTACCTTTAACTCTAAGTGTGATGTCTCTGTAGGAGGCTGAGCCCTCACACCTGTAGTTTCCCTCATCCTCTTTAGTCAGGTCTGATATGAGCAGGGAGAGATTTCCTGGAGAATCCTGATTAAACATGTGAATCCTGTCCAGGTGAGATTTGAAGGGATAAATCTGTTGGCGTGTGTTTTTCCACCATCTTACGTTTTGAGGTTTAGCCTGGAGATCAGCACAGGAGCACGGCAGGAGAACAGATTCACCAACATATTTAGGGACTTCAATACTGTACGTATGTAGCAGATTGCAGCCTGTGGAAACACAAAAGATATTGGATTACTCACCTGTAAATCCAAATATTTCTTACAGTTTTTCTAGATTGCTTGAATGCTTTTGTCAACTCGAACTTCACATTTTCAAAACAACTAACACAGGCAAAAAGTTTGCAAAAAGGTTAAAATGTACAAAACATTTTAAACATGCAACAGAAGCAGAAGAATATTTCCTTCAAACAGAATTTGAGGTCAAATCAGTGAATGCTTTCAAATTAGCGTAGCACAATAATGGACAACCAAGTTACATAGCATAGGAGCAGGTTCAACCTTAATTTTCGCTACATAACCGTGTCTTTTGTTGATGGTATTTTACATTGTTGTAATATGTGTAAAAAGGTAAACAAATATATCATAGTATGAACTGTATTCTTTCCTCCCAAGACATAACTGTCAATGACCTTTAAGACCTATAGGAAGCACCTAGATTAGATTAATTCTTACTTTATTACATTCCCATTTTTACTGACCTACTGTCTGTCTGGACTCATATTTTGTGCTTTTTTATTGCGTTCTTCACCAAATTACCAACAGCATAGGCTACTCGCTACGCTACTCACCTCCTACTCCATCCCCTATTCTTGCAACTTTTGTGTGTATAAATGAGTCAAGTCAAGTCCCTCATGTGTGCGTTTGTTTTTGTGTATGTGCTTCTCTATGGGTGTTTTCGCTTGTGAGTGTGTGTGTGTGTGGTGGGGGTAATGGTGTGTGTGTATGTGTGTGTGTGTGTGTGTGCGTGTGTCTGCTTGCCTGCATGTGTGTGCGTGTTTTATGTGTCTGTGCATGCAGTGGCGCCGCCAGCCGTAATCCTGCACGCACTGTGCGTACAACTTTCAATGCTCTATTCATGAAATCATTCAATATTACAACAATAAAAATAGCTTGTGTACTGTCTTAATTGAAGCATGCTTCGCGCACAAATGATAGCCTATGTTTAGACCTAGGGCAAAGAGAATGGACATCTCAACATAAGGATACATTAGAAGATGATTGGTGTAAACTTTGTCACGACATGATAAGCAGTTCTGGCACTTAAAAATGCAACATCCCATTCAGTCATAAATCATTCAAGCGTAGGCTATTGTTGTCATGAAAAGAAAACGGCAGCTTCATGTGTTTAACATTAATAGGCGCACTGTTCTTAGCAGTTATGCCGAAGGCAGTGAGATTAGGCATTGCATCCTTTGCAGTCACTGTTTGGAACATCGCAGTTCGGGTTTCAAGATTGATAAGATTCAGTTAATACATAGAGTATGGATCGTCTCAAAGTTTGGGACAACCAAAAAGCAGCAAATCCTTAGGGACCGTTCGTTATTTATAAACGGGATCACCGGAGGGATTTTGAGTGCTTCGATCAAAAGTTGCATGACCCTCCCCTGCCTGCAATATAATTTTCAACGACCCTCCAGTAGCATTTTCAAAAATGACATGACCCTCCCCGGCCAATAGTCGATGTCTTCCGCCCACGCTCTTACGCGCTATGCTATGATGACACATCAACATATGCTACCGTCCTAAAATCAACCTCTGCTTTCTGATCTTACACATCCCACTTCACCAAGATGGTGGCCATTTCAGTAGATTTACTCCCTAACATTGTTGTGGAAACACAATAAGCATGGAAACTAAATGCACACTTCCTGCAACTGCATTAGCCTACTTGAAAAGTTACTCCTCTAGTAAGTATTCACATGAAATAAAACAATAAAGCATTGAGACCCATAGACACATACACTAGGGGCCTGTACTACGAAGCGGGGTTTCTGGCTTATCTGGGTAACTTCGAGAGTAACTTGATCACGTGTGGCGTAACTTCCCGATTAACCCGTACTACGAAAGGTGGATAGGTTTTAACCGAGGTATGCTGCCATGGCAATTTACGCTGCATCTCAAACCTGCTCCGACCTGGTTATGTTCTTGGTTAACCCGAGGTTTCCGTTAACCACACCCTTTATAAGTACCACCCCTCCACTAACAATTTCTTCCGAGACATGTCGGCGTACCGGGATGATCCATATACGACATTGGAGCGCAAATCGTGAGGGACTCTCTTCGCAGGGCGAGGGGTTTTAGAGACCGCCAGAAAATATATTCATGGGTTTCATCAGGTCCCTTTCCACAGGTGTATAAAATCAAGCACCTTGATTATCAATGCAGACTGCATGGTGCTTGATTAATACACCTGTGGAAAGGGACCTGATGAAACCCATGAATATAGCCTACCCGGACGATATTCTCTATGAAGATATAGATTGTCAGCCGAGGGAATTCGTTATCTTTGTCAGATGATCTAGGAAGACGTCTCATAGCAATGCCCGTACGTGGACATTCATGTATTTAATCGGACATAGCCTACAGTAGGCCTAATAAATAAAAATCACCATTTTAACAAACTTGTTGAATTGAATGTCATATTACTGTACCCTGCACATAAAGGCTACACATTTCCACAGCACCAGAATCCGACCGAATCCTTCCACTATTATTTGCTCCTCTGCTACTGTAAAACACTCTGGTGCCTTTCCTCCTAGTGCTCGAAGACACCTGTTTCTTGTTAGCTGTAAAACATAGGCCAAGTGAAGGCTATAAGCTAGGCCTACATGTTTTCATAATTAAGAAATATTAATGCAAGCTATAACTATATAAACCTACTATTCTGAATAATGTTTTTGTGTTTCATTGTCACCTGCTGCCATGTGCGTTTGGCAATGGTGTTGCATCTGAAATGTTCACAGGATTAGGCATACACTAAATCAGTCAATAGGGGCTACTTAAACATTCAATTATCCTTATTACTGTAATCTATATGCCCACTTCTGAATTGGGTTGCATCTGTAGGCCTTTCTATGAAATCAAATTAGGCTATTTAATTATTTCAACTCATTTCAGACATTCCGTAAGCTATCCTCCGTAACACATATTTGAAGAACATGTGGGAATAAAACTTTACTTTTAGGCATTTAGGCTACCCGATCTGTAATACGTTGCCAACAGCCTTGCTTTGTTCACTGCCGACGTATTTGATTTTTGTCGTAGAGTGGGTTTTAATTCCTCATAACTTGTCATAATAATTGTGCATTCCTCATCTGTAAAATAAGGTGAACGCGTCATCACTGAAAGTGGTGATTTGCGCTGCAACCCGCCCCTTTTATGTGAACGCGCACAAACTCCAATGAGGTTAACCCCGGCTCAACAAATCAACTTCATAATCAGCGTCGTAGTACCGATTAACACCACTAAAGATAACCAGGTTTTGTCAACCCCGGTTTAACAAAGTAACCCTGGGTTACATCTGGGTAGGTTAAAGGAACACGCCACCCAAAATCAGTAGCGATATATGTTCTTACCGTAACTTTCACGAGTTGAGTCGTACCTCTCCCGCGTTGGTAGGTGCACTCAAACGCTCTGTCGCGCGGCGCGAATGTGTTAGCATGTTGCTATGCTAGCGGGCTCTGCCGTGGCCGTAGAGAGAGGCACATAGCAGTATTCAAACACCTCCACGTTTTACCTACTTAAATACAGTTGCACGAGTAGTTGATGAAAAATGTTAGGGCACACAACATGAAACGTGACGATTTTCCAAGCGAATAAACATGAGAACTACAATGTGTGGCGCAATAGCACTTGGGAGTACTTTGACCTAGCGTGGTAATATTATTAACACCTAATTGTAGATCCTATCCACCACAGAGTTTAGAATCCATGCTGGATCGACCCTCAGCCTCTCCCTCCCCTCTGAGCGAGAGAGGCACACACACTAGAGATGCGCTGATGGGCTATTATTTCAACCATAACTGCATAGCAAAACTTATCATCCATCAGCCATCCATCAGCACCAAAGTTTGTTGACCAATTTTCAAAACTACACCTGCCCACCATCCGCTGGTTGTTTTAATGTAGGCTATATGGGTGATGCAGCGCTGCTGACGTGAGGCTAGAAAGCCCTTGCCTGTTCTAGAAAGACTGATCTAATGCAGCAAATATATTAAAAGGCAAAAGTCGTACATTGGCTAGGCCTATCCCCAGAATATCAGCAGCAAACTCAGTCTCTGTCGCGCAAAACAGTCTCCAAATAAAACGCACATCGGCCTGTTGCCTATTCTGCCAGCTTGTGACAATATATCGTCCAAAATGCTTGATTGCATTGCATTCTCCACATTTTTAGCTACATTTTCATGTACCACATCAGCATTTTTGTTCAGTGAATCTTTTGTAAATTGCTTTACAATTACCGTCGGGCCTATAGGCCTATTGCCTGGCTTGCCTCAGCTTCGGTCACGTCCTTTTACAATTTTATCATTGTAATAAAAAACGCAATTTGCCACATAATTTCAGCATGCTCCTGGCCTACTAATTAATGCCTATTGTACTTTATTTTTTGCAAAAAGAAAGAAATCCTTGATAAAATAACAAGTCATTCACATTATAGGCTACTTTACACACTGTTATGTCAGGGTGACTGAAAGCCTGTTCTGAAGACTCCCATTCATTTTGACTGCACGAGCGCGTCTTTTTCAGACAGACAGCGCAATTCATTTTAAAGAAATTTACAAAAGATTCACTGAACAAAAATGCTGATGTGGTACATGAAAATGTAGCTAAAAATGTGGAGAATGCAATGCAATCAAGCATTTTGGACGATATATTGTCACAAGCTGGCAGTATAGGCAACAGGCCGATGTGCGTTTTATTTGGAGACTGTTTTGCGAGACAGAGACTGAGTTTGCTGCTGATATTCTGGGGATAGGCTACAACATAGCCAATGTACGACTTTAGCCTTTTAATATATTTGCTGCATTGGATCAGTCTTCCTGACAGGCAAGGGCTTTCTAGCCTCACGTCAGCAGCGCTGTATCACCCATATAGCCTACATTAAAACAACCAGCGGATGGTCGGCGGGTGCCGTTTCGAAAATTGGTCAAAAAACTTTGGTGTTGATGGATGGCTGATGGATGATAAGTTTTGCTATGCAGTAGGGGTGTAACGGTACACAGAAGTCACGGTTCGGTTCATACCTCGGTTCGGACATCACGGTTCGGTACGAGTTCGGTACAATGGAGGGAAAAGCAAAACAAAAATGCAGAAAGCATTTTTTTTTGTACATGTCTCAGGCTGTACCACCTAGTGTCATACAGTCTCTTCCCTGAGCCATCTGCAACAGCCTGAAGTGTGTAAGATGTAGGCTAAACAGTACAATAAGTACCCAGACTCCATCTGTAACTTGTAAACAAAATAAGACAATCAGCTATAAAACTGAAAATAGGCCTACAGCATCTCTTATTTCTGAAAGTGCAAATTACATAGAAAAATGATTTTTAAAAATCCACTTAAGCAAGACCTTCAACATCTGTGTTTAGTTGTATATGGAAGGGTCTACAATTTGCCTCAATATTTTTTTTATTGTGTGTAAAGTAATGATCTAGCCTACTAACTGTGAAAATATCACACTATTTTGCCTTTTTTTTTAAAACGAAATGGCTCCTTTCATTTCATAAACAGACTACAACTAGAAGTCACGTGACTTTGCCCTTTGACGTTAACTCACCGTAGCATGGTTTGTTTATTAGCCTGGTTAGCGTTGTCACTTTATTTTACTGTCTATGCACTTAACACTACCAGAACCTCATGTGAGAAGTTACAAGTTACCCCAACATAAATTTAATTACCACGCGATTTACATAGCTTTCTGTCATTACGAAATCATTTAATGTAAGCCATAGGTTTTGGCCCTATTTGTATCCAAAGGCTGCTGAAGCGCAGGGGAAGTTTTTTCCCCTCGTTTCAGTGATTGGTAGCCTACATCATCTGGGTGATGGCTTCGAATATGTGTAGCATTTTTTCCACTCACATACCCAACAACTGCTGAACAACGCCGACACACAGTTTCATCTTATCCACCACTCTTTCGCCTGTACTAACGTTACTGTAACTGAAGTTCTCAAACTTGCGATCTTAAAGAGACCAGCGGATCCTCTAACTCTTGTGGGTCTAACCTTAGTGCTGCTAATGACTGACGGACTCGACCGACGACCTGACAAAAAAAACATAGGCGCCAATCAGAGCTTCAGAGCTAAGGCGAGGCTACAGATTAGCGTTAGGTGTCGCTAAAGAACTCCCGTAACTCTCGCTACTTAACAGTAATTGCACATGACATTAATTAATCCGCACACGAGTTTTATGTATTTTTATACCGTGTATTCTCCGTGTAAATGCATGCACCGAACCGTGACGCCCGTACCGTTTCGGTTCAATACGAATACATGAACCGTTACACCCCTACTATGCAGTTATGGTTGAAATAATAGCCCATCAGCGCATCTCTAGTGTGTGTGCCTCTCTCTCGCTCAGAGGGGAGGGAGAGGCTGAGGGTCGATCCAGCATGGATTCTAAACTCTGTGGTGGATAGGATCTACAATTAGGTGCTAACAATACTACTACGCTAGGTCGAAGTACTCCCAAGTGCTATTGCGCCACACATTGTAGTTCTCCGGTTTATTCGCTTGGAAAATCGCCACGTTTCACGTTGCGTGGCCGTAGCATTTCTATCAACTACTCGTGCAACTGTATTTAAGTCGGTAAAACGTGGATGTTTTTGATTACTTCTACGCTTAGTTGCCGTCAAAGCCCGCTAGCATAGCAACATGCTAACACAGTCCAGCCGCACACCAGAGCGTTTGAGTGCACGTACGGACACGGGAGAGGTATGACTCAACTCGTGAAAGTTAAGGTAAGAACATATATTACTACTGACATTGGGTGGCGTGTTCCTTTAACGTGGACAGCTCCCCTTAAGAGCATCTTAAGAGCAGTGCACGCGCGTTCACGCTACGAGCATGTTCGGGAAACAGTCGGAAAAACCAAACGAACGATCGATGAATCGTAGAAAACCCTCTTAAGAGCGTGTCTCCGTCGTTATCGGGGAAGTGGGCCCAGACCTGTCAAATTAGGTGCATCATGGAATGAGAAACATGATTAAGAATACCTCATACTGTTGAGCAACTGAAATCCTGTATTGGGCAGGAATGGGACAACATTTCATTCTCAAAACTCTAGCAACTGGTCTTCTGTTCCTAAACATTTAAAGAATTTTAGGTAACACTTTACTTGAAGGTATCTACATAAGAGTGACATGACACTGTTATAACCCTAACACTAACCCTAACTTGTCATGACAAAAACCAAATGACACTTGACAGAAGAGAGTGACAGAAGCGTGTCATAAACTTTTAGGACTTGTTTATAATGTTTATGACACGTTCATGACAGTGTCATGTCACTCTTATGTACTGTAGATACCTTCAAGTAAAGTGTTACCGAATTTTGTTAAATGAAGAGGTGAAGCAGCACAGTGGACATTCCCTGTCCCAACTTTTTTTGAAACATGTTGCTGGCATGAAATTCAAAATGATCATATATTTTCCATGAAATAGTCAAATTTTCATTTTCAACATTTAATATGTTGTCTGTCCTTTTTGCTGCTAAATATGGGTTTAGACACAATTTCCATTTCACACAACATTTTCTGATTTGGGGTTGTAAGACATACATACAAACTGAAATTATTGTGAATCAGCATTGTAGGCTACCTGTGCATGTGATTTATTTTTTTATGTCTTTTGACATGTGTATTTCTTGTGTTAATTTGTGATTTTGTCCCCATGTGTGTCTTTGGTCTGTAAACACTAGGGGGTAAGGATGGGGGGAGCAGACCTCCTATTGTCACCTGCTCATTTGGCCATGTGCAGGTTGGGGTGCTCTTAATTAACGACCGTCTTTGGAGGAGTTAGAACAATCACCCCCCTCCCCCCTTTGTTTGTAACTTTTTAACTCTTACTGTTTATAAATGTTACCAAAGTCCTTTTAGGCAAGTCCCTCCACTCGGCGGCCATATACCAACGTTTTATGGGCACTCATCGGGCACAGTCTTTGGGTCGAACTGCGCGTGCGCAAGGATTCACGACACCAATCTTGCAGCGAGATCACAACACATGATTGGCACGATGTCTTCACAACACACCATATGATTGGCTCAATGTATTCACATCACACCACATGATTGGCTCAACGTATTCACATGTCGACGTTTTGCCAAGGAAGGGGTGGGATATGTGTAGACAACGGCCATATTGGCGTGACAAACTAGCCCCATGCATTTCTATGGAGTATTTTTTGAGTGCTGTGTCTCCGATAGAAAGTCTAGAAAGTCTCTGATGTTACTTGTTATGTTGACGTGTCTTGGATAGACAGAGAATACTATGAACACAAACATGTGACACAAACATGTTCCTCTCCCTTGGTGGGCAAGACAGACAGAGAGATAGACAGACAGCCAGAGGTGGCAAAAGTACTCACTTTCCATACTCAAGTAGAAGTACAAGTCTTGTGTTAAAAAATACTCTGGTAAAAGTAGAAGTACTGGTTTAACTTCTTTACTCAAGTAAAAGTAACAAAGTACAGGCTTGGAAATTTACTTAAAGTATAAAAGTAAAAGTAGTTTTGTGAATGACAACCATTTTTTATGCAACGGTACCTGGACCACACAAATGTTACCAGCGGCAAGAGTGCCAGTCTCTCTTTTTAAATCTTCCCATAACCTGTTGCCCTGTTTCCTTGGGCAGTTTCTTAGGAAGCGCTGGCACAGAGTTACAGCGCCTAGAATATTGTTTTTTCTTTCTGCCGGATAACAAGCATCTCTGAACTGACAAAATTTCAGCCCTCTAGGTCTCTTGATATGATTTTAGAAACACAATTGAGCCCTAGCACCAGGTCTTGCGAAGCTGTGTGCAAAAGTAGATCAATATAGAATAAAAAATCAGTATTTTAGACCATTATTTGCCAAGGTATGGTCATGCGTTTTGTAATGCCTTATGGAAACTCCTCATAGGACTTTTGGTTACCCAAAATGCATACTGACAATAAAAGTATGCATTTCTGAGGTCTGAGGACTATTTGGATTGTGTGTCAGGTTCTGATATAGAATGACTACACAAAATGGAATAATTACATAAAAGTCTCTATTTATGCATTTTCTTTGTTGGCTTCATGGGTGTGTATGAGATGGGCTATACATCTGCACAACTAATATTGGATAAAACAACATGAATATTTAATTCCTATGGATTCCTGTGAATATTTCAAGACCAGAAATGTAGTGGTAAAATATATAATAAGAGGTGGGTAAACTATGAATTCTGTGATCACAGTAAGAACATGTTTGATTATGGTGGAGGTATATTGTCCAGTGTTTATAACAATACAAGTGGCATTAAGTGGTTCATAGAGTGTTGATGAGTGTACAATATACATATTGTTATTGTGGATAATACAGTGTGATTTTTAAATGCTAACAGCTGTAATTGGGGAATTAACTCTTTTGAGAGGTGGATAAACTCTAATAAGAGGTGGAGAAACTATGTATGAAATTTCTAAACTGCGTTTTGCCTATACTTGCGTTTAGCAGCCTCCACTACAAAAAGTCGCCTCAAAAATAAATAGTAAAGTAAAGTAAAAATATCTGAAAAATCTACTTGAGTAGCCTACAGTAACGAAGTATTTGTACTTTGTTACTTCCCATCTCTGCAGACAGCAGATAATACAGTTATTTACAAAACAGTTAAGGGGTAGGGGTAGTGTGGGAATGGTTTGAATTAGAAGTATTGCAATGTACTTGCATGTGTGTGTATAAGTGTGTGTGTGTACGTGTGTGTGCATGCGTTCGTGTGAGGAGATGTAATTCTACTGTAGTGAATGTGTCAGTATATCTGTATTGAGTGTGTGACTAGACAAATTGTTGGGAGGAATGGGAAGTAGAAGAGGAGAAGGAAGGAAGAGAGTGAGGGGAATACATGGCTTACATTCACTGTTGGGTTAGTAGAAAAGTTATGAAAGGATTCCAGATATCTTTAAAGGCAGACATATTGTTCTTTTTTTGTATGCTGTGGCTTCTTCTGTTGAAACGTATTCTGAGATTATAGGTTTGTCCAATGGATGAAATGGCAAGATAATTAGTACTCACAAAGGCGAACTTGGTATAAACATCTATATATATTCTGAAAGTACATGTTATAAGGATTCCATTTCACCCCCCTTTTACATATGCACAACTTACTGTTTTCACAGCCACACAATTTGAAGTTCAACAGTGTATGTCAATGGCAGACATAGTATATGACTCGGTACACACTTAGTATGGCCTGGTACCTACAAAGGCGAATTTGGTATAAATATCTATATATATTCTGAAAGTACATGTTATAAGGATTCCATTTCACCCCCCTTTTACATATGCACAACTTATTGTTTTCACAGCCACACAATTTGAAGTTCAACAGTGGCCAATGACAGGCCTATAGTATATGACTCGGTACACACTTAGTATGGCCTGGCACTCACAAAGGCGAACTTGGTATAAACATCTATATATATTCTGAAAGTACATGTTATAAGGATTCCATTTCACCCCCCTTTTACATATGCACAACTTATTGTTTTCACAGCCACACAATTTGAAGTTCAACAGTGTATGTCAATGGCAGACGTTCTTTTTCTTGTTCTCATGAACTTGAAAATCGTTCTGAAACGTCATCAATCACCGCCGAAGTACAGGTCCCTAACAACCGTCGTTAAGGACGAACTCGGAGGACAAGCAAACCCAGAGAGTTGAAAGGAGGTTGAAAATTGTTAACTTTGGCAGAGAAAAGCAGACGGAAATTCCCCTGTGTGGTACAGGAGACATTTCATTTTTTGTGATGTGTCCGTTCAAAGCTAAAAAAAAATTAAAACGCCAATAAAGTAGGCAGGCCAGGTGCTAGACATTTGGATACGAAGCATGCATTATGAAGCTACGAAGTTATGCCACAAATGTTATCTTCATCATGCTCAAGAGGAAAAACTCAAGTCATGTAGGCTAAATAACATAGGGTAGTGACGTTAACAAAGTGTTTTTTTTTATCATATTCCTCAGCATATCATTTTAATGAGAGACTTATGATCCATGAGAACGGAGGCTAACGTTAGCCTAACGTTACATTTCACGCAAATGACAATATGCAGGGTAGCCTAAAGTTAAAGTTGACACTCCATTTGAGTTGTTTGTTTTAGAAAAGAAGACATGGGCTTGCAAGTAACGTTATTGCATAGGCCTACTATAAGGTAGCCTATCTTATAGCTAATCCGTCATAGGCTCCTGTCCTGTCAGTTAACATCCAGCACAATGCATTTTGTGCATTGTAACGTTATTCAGTCAATCGTGCAATGTGTGGCCAGCCTAGGCTACTTTATCAAAGTAATTATCCTCTGACCTCAGGGGGAAATGATTGTCCACCCCTGTCATTATGTACCCTTTGAGTAAGTAGTTAGGTAATGTTCTCTCTAAATCTGAACTAATTGTTTCTGCAGTCGAAGCCCTAACGTTAACATTAGCTTAAGCCTAACCTAACTTTACAGTGACTGGCCACATGTTTAGCCTACCTTCCGTAAAATCCGTTGCTTTTTCATAGGTAAATCCACTACACCTCTAGATGAAAACAATCCAGACTCGGCTACACCAAAATATTTCGGCAATATGTTTTTATTCTTCATCTTATATCAAGTTCAGCCAGCTTGTTTTCTTTGCGCTGTCAGTGTAAACAACTAGTGCTTGTCCTCCGAGTTCGTTCTTGAATACGGTTGTTAGGGACCTGAAACCGGTCTATTCCACTTAAATTTGTGGTTTTCGAAAACGTGATAGAGGTGGGTGATTCCCTTTTGCTGCTATTGGTGAATTGTGTAGTCGCCGGAAGTCAGGGTTGTGCCAGAGTCGGGTGAGTCTACATGGTATAGGGCTGATTTGGTAACTTTGTTGGCTTTCCACCAGGCTGTCAGAGTCAAGGATATTGTGGTGTTATGAAAGAAGTCCTTATTTTAGATTGACTGTGGTAAGAAGGGGAGGTCTGCGTTTGAAAAGGGGGTGCATAGATTCTGTTCTAAAGCAAGCCATGGGTAAGTATGTATCTGTTGTTGAGTCCATTTTAATAAATATTGTAATTGGTTTGCCAGAAAGTAGTGCATAGAATTTGGTGCTTGAAGTCCGTTTAGTTGTTTCGTATTTTATATTTTGGATCATAGAGAATAGATAGTTGAGCTGTGGGAGAGTTTTGACTGTAATTCGGCCTATGAGTGTTTTTTCTATTATCTTCAGGAGTGAAGCTACTCTGCCTTTGGCCTCTGATCCATGCTTGCAATAGCAGTGCAGACTCAGAGTTGCTATCTTTTATAAATAATAGTGATTGTTGATTAAAGAATTGTGCAAGGGAGTTTCACACCAAGATATTCAATTTATTTTAGCTGTTAAAAGATGTTTCCCATTTGTTCAGCACAGTTAATCTTATTGAAGTTTGGAGTCTTTCTGTATGTTAAAGGGACACCAGGCAACGTTTTCATGTTAATTACTCATCTTCGTAAGTCGGTATATGGTTAAATGACTCATTGCAGGGCGAATGAAGACTCTCGCCCGCCCCTACTGCCTGTAGGAAGTATATCCCGTTGCAAGTTCAGTGTATCGTACCCGCCGACCGAAGCAGGATTAGTTTACATCCTGCATCCACAGCACAGAGGCAGGCTAACGAAATGCTAGCGATTGTTGCAAACGTGTGTATAATGGCAGAGCCGGCGAAGAAGCAGCGAAAACCCTTGACGGAAGATGCAAAGAAAAGGAAAAGAGCTTCAGACCGAGCAGGGGGAGTTTCGTAGAGAAAAAAACATCAGGCTTGCCTGGTGTCCCTTTAATGTTTGAAAAAGGATGTGAAGTTAAACTACTGTAATGAAAAATCTTAGTACATTAGCTTGGTCAAATTCAAGATTATTTTCCTCAGTGGTTCATCGTTGGTGGAATGAGTTGCCCAGTGCATTCTTGTGATTTTCATTATAGATCATTGAAATTGTACTGACATTATTGTTTATCATTATTATTCTTAATGTAGCCTTACTAACTTTCTATAACTGTTTACTGTTGCTTTTAATTGTGGTATTGTGGACATGTTGTTATCTGCCTCTGTCTTGACATAACCAGACAAGGTAACAAGAAACAAACACTCACAGACCCCAATCACATTAGCATTACACATTCCCCCCATAAGACAATGACACAGGAAGACATTGGACAGGACATATTAACTATCAACAAATCCCATCTCTACACATGGCTTCAGTGCATAGTGGCCAGTACACATACACACACACACCCTCACACCTACATACACAAACACACACAAACACACACACACAAAAACACACAAAAAAACAGACATGCAGGCACACATACTCAATAAACACACACAGAAGCACACATATACACAAAAACAACCACACACTGCACACACTCAATTACCAAAAACACAAAAAAGGAACAAAGTAGGAAATGAAAACAATTTGAAAAACGTGACTTATTTTTGTGGAAAAAATGTGCTGGACTGGGCGGGGGTCATACTTTCATACTAGTTCAACATCTAGTTCAACATATGTACTGTGGTTTATACAAACAGTTTGCCTACATGATCAGATTTCACTGATCCCTGTCATGAAAGCAACCTAGCAACACGTAACACGTATACACTCTGAAATGTATGACTGGTGATGAATTGAGACAAGATTGAAAAGTCATATTCAGTCTGGGTCATAATTCAGTCTGGTGTTGTAGTAACTCACCTGTTGCAATTCTGACCATCCAGCAGAAGAAAAGCAAAATAATCCACGGCATTTTTACTGATAGTCGCCTTTGCTGTCTACGTCTTTCTCTCACACAAACCAAGGGTGTTAGCAGCTCTAATACAACATCCTTCCTTTTACACTTCTCTATTTGTTTGTCTCCGCCATCCCCTGAAACTGCATCACACGAAAGTGGTTGAGGAGAGCAACAATAAAGTTCTGTTTTCAGCTCAACTCCCCAACAGCAATGATGCAACCACTGTCAGAAACTATACAAGCATTTTCAATATGTATGAAATAAGCCTTTTTTAAAATTGTATATAACCTTATAGGCCTCTAAAATACCAATTAAAAAAGGGGTCTTGTCTTACGGTTGCTGACAGAAATTTTAATGTAGAACGCAGTGGCCCATTCCACTTCACAAAGGTCCACCCATTACAGTTTTTTCTGAATGCTTAAACACATTTTTTGTAACTGGCTTTTTTGCAAAACTCTACACACAAATGGCAAAACCACTCACTGAGTTCGCAAAACTAAAAGCACAAACACGGCTTTGCACTCAGTTTGCAATTTTGTAACACACACTTTGCACAACTGTAGGCACAATGGCTATTATTAACACTATTTTGCCAACTCTCTGGCACACTTTCTCATGTGAAAACAGTTTTAGATAATTAGTTCACTTTGCAATCAGCCTAAGCACTATAAATAAGCCACAGGTAATGTACAATGGGTACAATGGAGTGAGCAGGAAGAGTGAGAAGAGAAAGAAATAGCCCTTTTACAGACAAAAAAACAGTCTACATGTGGGGATATTGTCATGTCAGGCCTGGATATGTCATTCCAGAATATATTTTTCCCGGTGCCTTGGACTAGGACATTGCATGTGATGTAGAGAGAATTTTGAAAGAGACGACCCGATGTAGACTGATTTGTTTTGTCTCAGTGAAATGCTATTTTGTGTTTTGACTTGGAAAAACACACTTGTGTTTGTTTTGATGTGTGCAAATAAACTCTACAGTAATACTTGAAGTTTGGATCCCTGTATGTTTACAGAACTATGACAAAAGTATGACCTCAAACTGACATAGTCTACCTTGTGCACAGAGAAAGCAAAAGCCAGATGTGTTTTTTATTCATACCATCAGTGTGTTGTTGGCACATTGTGTGCTTACTATTGTGATGGCTTGTGTTTACTGTTAGATACGAAAACACCATTTTTACGAAGGTGTGAAGAGTTAAGCAAGGTGTGTTAGCTTTTGCAAGAGAACTACAATGTTTTGCTGATTGGGTGAGAGGTTTTGCCATTTGTGTGTAGAGTTTTGCAAAAAAAGCCATAGTTACAAAAAATGTGCCTAAGCAATCAGAAAAAACTGTAAAAACATGCTGGCCCTTTAGGGGTGAACAAAAACCCACCACTGACCCCCAATCCTAATAAATAACAATAACACTTTTTAAAATGTACCCAACCAGTGGGATTTATTACAGTGCAATTCCATGCAAAGGTCATCCTTACCATGGAAAAAAAAAGTTGTGCACACACAAATAGAACTATTGTTAAAATGTTCATTTAGGTCTATATTTTATTGTTTGTAACTGATCTGATTGAATTTCATGGAGAATTACACTCTTCTTACATCATAAATATGGTGTGCAACCATACAGAAACAACAGTTTTCACTTGGCAATATTATACATGTTTAAAAAGGAGATAAATGGACTCAAGGTTCCAACAAATTGTTATCATTTGACAAATTCCAGATTGACAAGAGAATGGTAGAGCAATGTGTATGCTCAGTTTGCCTTAAGAGCACAGCTCTTCACATTTGTAAGGCTTTTGTTTTTAAGTCAGCAAGTTCCATGGCCATGTCATCCATAACGTTTTATAGGAAAAGTTTATGCTACACAGTGTTGATGCAACAATGTCCAAAGTGTCTGTGCAAAGCTGATGTATATCAATGTAAAGTATGATTAAAAGATTGTGCGCCTTTCTTACTTTCAAAACCTTTAATGGTGCATTATGGATGTGACGTTATGGATGTTACATAATGTGAATTTACAAGACTGGAGACTTTATTTTACCTCAAAGCTGATAAACGTCTGTTCTGGTGGCATAATAATGCCTCTGTCTGTTCTGGTGGCAACACATTTCACCTTAGTGTTTACAATTGATGTTTCAGAGATTATTAAGCTGATCAAAACCACAGGAAGGCCTCAGCATTAGCAAAACAAAATAAAAAGATTAAAATACCTCCAGTGATTGACATAGCCTATTTACGAGTGGTCCAATATGAAAATCTGAGCGATTACAGTAACGCGTAATTGTCATACTGTTGTTGTACAGTAACTGGATGATCGTGTTAGTTGGTGAGGATGGCTGACTTTGCAGCTGGAGTTAACGTAGCAACCTCCTTCTGTTGCAGATGTGTTCAGTCTGCCGTTCACATCTGTTTACAGTAACACAGTTTAATTTGAAATGTGACGCTCATTGACAAAGGTTTACAACACGATATGCCAGCATTTGAAGTGTCAGATCATCTGTAGCTAATACCCACAGAGTAACATGAGTAACGCCAGTAATAAACTAGATGTACCGCATAGCGGTACAAAATATGATACTCCTGCAACTCATGTGCATGTAAATGAGTGTGTGCATGTGTGAGTTTGCTTTTGTGTATACGAGTGTGTGTGTGTGTGTGTGTGTGTGTGTTAGGGTGCTAACTGTGTGTGGGTGTGTGTGCGTGCGCACGTGCGTGTGTGTGCCTGTGTGTAAATGTGTGTGTGGGTGTTTGTGCATGTGCGTGTATGTGCTTGCCTGTCTGTGTGTGTGTGTGTATGTGTGTGTGTGTGCGCACATGTACTGTATGTGTGCAAATCACTAATGAGTGGGTATGGGCTAGGTTGATGCGGTTATACCATAATCATTTTATCATCTTGGGTGCAACGGTTTAGGTAGGGCTAGCTTTTTAGCCTAGCGCAGTGGGGGAGTGGCCAACAAATGTCATGTTCCCTGGTGTTTCAGTAACCCGGAATCATTGACCAAAATTGATGACAGTAAAAAAAAAAACCATATTTCTTTTTTATATTTTAAATGACTTGTCCTGATTCTTTCTGTGGATCTTAATAGGCACTGATGAAGCAATAATTTCATTGCTAGTTTTTCATAATTACCATTTATATTGTGTTTGTAAGTTCAATACAATGTGTTTTATGTAGTTTGTGGAGGACTGGTTCAGACACGTCACATCCATAACGTGAAACTGTCACATCCATAACGGAAGTTTTTCCAACATAATGCATTACAAAAATGACGCATAGCTTCAAAAATGCACTTTTTATGTCCAGTCAAGTCTCCTTCATGCTACATATATCATGGTTTCGGCAGTTTCCTTCAAAATTCAGAGAGTTTTTAGAAAACAAACATACATCACAGGGAACACATATACAGTAGCCGTAACACCTTGCCACTGTCCTGCATGACCACGTTGCACCACTGACGACACTGTATTCTACTGCATGTAGGAATGTATTGCAACAAGATCATGCATGCAGTGTAATAGAACTGCAGTGTGCATGTCCATGGTTTATGCAGTGTAGTAGTGTAACACATTTTGTTTAATGTTATCATGTCTGTTGTGTTTCATAAAATGATGAATAATGTTATCATGTCTTCTGTAAAGTCACCAAAGCAAAGCCCTATGCTTGCTGTAATGAAAATGACATTCACTTAATTGATTTGAATGGGATGTGCTTTTATGATCTTTTAATACCAGTACAACTGACCCACTTATCTGGGATATACATTGTGAGTATTGTTTACATATCTTGGAAAACTCCCAAGATTAAACTAATTTTAGTAGATTTCCCACATGCATCACAATTATTTATTTATACAGATTTGACCCAATCTTAAAAACTATAAACATACAGTATACACATTCCAATACTTTTATGAAAATAAACATAATGCCAACATTTTTTGCCAACAGAATAAGCCATGCAGTGGTGCTCTTATTGCGTCTGAAAAGTGGCTGTTACTCAGTAACTCTCTCTGCCTCTCTCCCTTTTTCGCTCTTCCAGAAAACACATTTATGAGGCCACGGTGACCTTCGACCTAAAGGAAATCCTGTCAGCTCAGACCGTTGTTTTTGATGACTGCGTTTTACGCTGTGGAATTCAGTCTGTGTGGAATTCTCTTCTATCAGAGGACTTTCGAAGGTGAAGAACTTTTAAAGATCGCATAAAAAGGATTTCTTGAGGTGGCATTAAGACATATCTACACAGGAAAAGAATGGTAAAAGTATAAAGAATTGCTCAATTTTCAGCTTTACTTTACTTTACCTGTGATCATCACCAGGTCACATGACAGTTATCCTGTGATGACACTCCGGAGTAGAATCACTTTATGTGAACATAAATGTTCAGTGTTTAAACGATAACGATAAGAGATACAAAACTCAATTTAGAAGTTGCACCATTGTATCATGATTCTTGTCATTCATTCTGCCAGCATGGCTGTAAAACAGAAGTTGGAACATGCCACTGTGTTAAGCTTTATATCTTCATTGTTCCTTCTCTCCTTTTCAATATTTATATGTCATCTATAATTCCTGAAATGTTCTAATGAAACTGTTTCAGGTTTAATAAAACCTTTGGCATTTTACTAAGTGACATTTAATATTGTGGGCTCAAATGATTTGATCGTATCACAGTTTTGATTTCATATTCAAGGACTTAACTCGGTGTGTGGTTGTGTGTGATGTCTGTGTGCCTGCCAAAGTGTTGTTTTTAACACCTGATTAATACATGCCATTTGTTATTTTACACATGCACATTGTTATGAATATGCACATATCTTACTGTGCTGTTGTGTATGGACGCCTGTTGGCTTCAGGAGGAGTCTGGCCTGAGTGTCAGTGCAGACAGCATCAGGGTCACAGAGGTCACTGCAGATGGAGATGCCCTCATCTTCACCATCACCTCTCAGAAGGTTAGCCAAACCTCCTATCCCAACCCATGGCCCTAATCCCCAATATGATCTCATACCTGCATTCACACCTGGTGTCTACACCTCTTTTAATCAAACCCCTTTCACCCTCTCATTTTCCTGTCTTTCCCTGTGCTGTGTAGCTGAACAGTGACGTGGGGATCTGCGTTTGCCGCACGTTTGAGGACTTTGAGTGGCTGCAGCAGGGTCTGTTCAGTCAAGAGGATGTGTCTGGACTTCAGGGGATCATAGTCAGTGCTTTATCACTCTCATGTCTGCCCTAAAGCTTCATGTCCTAATATTTGATCAGGGAATTCTTTACACTGTAACCCTGGCACAGAATATGTCATGTCTGCTGTAAGGGTCTTGATAACTGGACAATTATTACCTTGTAAGCTACCTTCTACCAAAACAGGCATTACTTATATGTCATTTATGGGATGGGACTTTAAAGCATTTACCTCTTTGGTAACACATTACTTGACAGTATCGACATAAGAGTGGCATGACACTGTCATGAACACATGACACTGTCATGACACATGAACCCTAACCCTAACCTCTAACCCTAACCCTAACCCTAATCCTAATCCTAACTTGTTATGACAAAAAACGAATGTCATTTAATAATAGAAGCATTATGTCATAATCATTTATTACTTGTTTATGACACGTTCATGACAGTGTCATGTCACTCTTATGTTGATACTGTCAAGTAAAGTGTAACCACATCTTTTAAACCTCTGTTTCATAGTTCCCACCTCTTCCAGGAAAACCAGTATCATCTTCTCAGTCTCAAGCACAAGCCAAAGCCCTGAAGCAACTCGGTAGGCAGCACTCATGTACCAACACATGTAGGCCTACACCTATATTTATACATGTACAGGCCCTGTTGATTAAAACACTTTTTTCAAATAGATAAGTGCTTGGGGCATTGGAGCAGTTACATACCTCAGTAACATGACTATATGGTTTGGACATGAAACAGATGTGGTAAATGGGGTATCAGACACAAGTGGACCAAGGAGGTTGTGGGTTTACTGATACTTGAGCCTGGCCTCCTAAAACATACCAAACACAGAGGAACTGGGTCTGGGTAGGATGGATTAGGATGAGCGGATCAAATGGGTCTTCCTGAGCTGTCTTCCAAGTAGGTTGGGAAGCAGAAGAACAAGCTCTGCCACTATCCTGTCTGAACCCAAGCTCGTGGGCCCTGTTTGTGCATCCACCAGGTTTCCTGGCCATGGGAGAAGACTGGAAGTCCTATTGCAAAGCCCTGGAGATTTATCTGCAGCAAGTGGCCAGTCACAGCACTCTCAGCAAGAACAAGGCCCTGGACAATCTCCTGACAAATTCAGAGGTGAATATACTGTAAGCCCTCTTACTGTTCTTAGCCTGTATCCACATAGTGTGGATGTCACAAAAGACCCTTGAAAGCAAAGCTAACCTTAATTAATTTTGTAATGATCAAACTGCTGTGATGTGTCATCATTTAACTACATATACCTGCTTCCTGTCCTGAATGAGATATGTGCTCTTCAGCCTCCAGGGAAACAGCGTGTGCATAAGGGCATTTTCAGCCGACTCAGCCACGCCATGGTGGAGCTGAGGAAAGAGAACCACAAGGTACAACTTGAATTTGGATTCACAGCGCTGTTTGCACAAATAGCAGAGATGTTTTTACTGTGCTGTTGAACCCAATGCAGGAGGAGTGTTTAGATTTTCTGCAATAAGCAAAGCAGTTGGACCCAAGAAAGCACACCAACCAAGCATACCAAGTTCATATTCATATGCCAGAATAAATGTAAACTGTAACAGCAACCAAGCCATTTCTAGAAACAGTGTCAAATACATTGTGATCATACACTGGATAACCCCCATGACCCTATGATTTATTTCATACCTTCTAGGATCTTGATGATTTCTTTCAGAATGAGAGGAATAACATTTTGAACACGACTCATTTCAGTAAGGCTGCCACTGAGGTGAGTCTTCAGACGTTTTCTTTCACTTCTCAAATACAGCCCTATGTCCCCACATTTCTAAGGTTAGGGTTAGGGTTAGGGTTAGGCCTGAGGTGTGGGTGGGTTAGGGTTAGGGAACATAGGGCTGTGGGAACATAGGCATGCTCCCACCAATTCATATGGTGGGGGATTCAAGGAAGACCATGAATTTACATATCATGGGTTGTTGTATATAACCACATGTTTAATATAATTGCAATTAGTACAGTATGCAAACAAACGTGTATTTTATGTGTTGAAGTATAACTTTTGTGTTTTGTGTTATGTGTATCTCTTCCAGAAATTCCTTGAGGTCGTACTGACAGAGCAAAGTAAGAAAGAAGATGATCACACAAGTATTCACAGTAGACAAATGGCAATTGAGTATTTCTGATACGGCACATTTTTCCCTGTGTGAGTATCTTATTCATGTTCCAGGGTTAGCAGTGGCCTGTGGGCATCTTTCCACCTCTCTCCATTTGTGTGTGCACCAGGATGACCCTGACGCTGCAAACTTCTCCAAGTAAGTTTAACAGTAAGACAGAAAGCAACTACCTACTAAAACAATCAATGCCAAATCGCCCTAACCACCGCATTCATATGGTTGTTGACAGGATATGCATGAAGCTCTCAGAAATAATTGATACAGTTAAGGTATGATTTGTGTTTTGTCCAATATATTGTTTGTGCTTATACCAATATTCTGTGATAGAGATTTGAGAAGCGTGTGCTAGTTTCCTTGTATGCTTTTGTTCATAGAGGAATTTTGAGAAAGTGGCTGACAATAATTTGTCCACCCTGGGGCTGGGCCTAGACATGGAATGCCGTGGCCAAGAGGCTAAGAAGGTTTGAAAGTCTCTACTCTTCAAAAGCTTTAAGTATAGTATAGTATACTCTTTTGATCCTGTGAGGGAAATTTGGTCTCTGCATATCCCAATCCGTGAATTAGTGAAACACACTTAGCACACAGTGAACACACAGTGAGGTGAAGCACACACGTCACTAATCCCGACGCATTGAGCTGCCTGCTACAGTGGCGCTCGGGGAGCAGTGAGGGGTTAGGTGCCTTGCTCAAGGGCACTTCAGCCATTCCTACTGCTTCGGGTTCGAACCGGCAACCCTCCGGTTACAAGTCCAAAGCCCTAACCTTGTAAGCCACGGCTGCCCTTTGACTGAGAAATCTCCTTTCTTATAAGATTTTAACGTTTCTCAAGTAAAATATTTCACAAAGTTGATGTTGGATATTACTAACATAGATGACTTACAGAAGATAACGGCAATTTTCAGCAACCCCTCCTGTTTCAGTGCAACATTAGGTTATCCCCAAGTCAAAGGCCATT
This sequence comes from Alosa pseudoharengus, assembly GCF_046254945.1. NCBI lineage: Eukaryota > Metazoa > Chordata > Actinopteri > Clupeiformes > Clupeidae > Alosa > Alosa pseudoharengus. The sequence goes on along the minus strand of NW_027468837.1, from coordinate 8,533,713 downwards.
TAATTTCTATATAACTCATTTTTGCAATTTCCTATGAAGGTGTTACTATCACTTTTGTTGTGACATGACTAACAGGAGCATCAACACAGATGTAGTTGTGGTTTAAAAAAAATCTGAGAAATGTTGTTCTCAGGAATTAGTGCTCTTTCATGCAAGAAAAACAAACAAGAAAGAGAAGTGTGAAATCCTGACCTCTGACCAGCATGAGAAACAAATCCCACACAAATTTACAAAACACCAGTTAAAAGACTCTGTAATACTGGCCTTCCAGGTAAAGTTTTAAGGAACACGCCAACATTTTTGAGAAATTAGCTTATGTAACTCAGTGTGAAGCACCCACCGTAAGCATAGCTTAGCATAGCTTAGCATAGCTCATTGAGGTGGGCAGTTCTCCAAAAAGTGACAAAATAACTTAAACATTCTTCTATTTACATGTTGTGACTAGTATAATTACAATGTGTACAAATTCAATGTAAAATGCAACACAGCCATTTTCTAATCTTGCTTGGAACTACATTCTCATTCAGGCAAAGCACTATAGTGCAGCTTTTCAGTTGCTGTGTGCAAATCACTCTGCCCAAGTAGCAGTGCTTGTCCTGAGAACAAAGTTCCAAGTTTGTATAAGCTTAGAAAATTGTAGCCTATGTTGTGATTATACAAGTCAAAACATGTTAATGTGAAAATTGAGTTATTTTGTCAGATTGGGTGCTATAGGTTAGCTGGAACTGGAACTGCCTACCTCTATGAACCATGCTAAGCTATGCTAACAGTGGGTGCTTCAGACTGAGTTACTGCATGCACAGCACAGAGACGAGAAGGGTGTGTATCATTTTATCTGACTCTGGGGGAGACAGTGAATAAGCTAATTCCCAAAATGTTGGGGTGTTCCTTTAAAAGAAAAAGACATCTCCATCTTATTTGACAGATAAAACCACAAGTTTTCCTGGAAAATATTAGTTTTGGGGTGTTATGAAATTAAGGTTATGTAGTATAGGCCTACATCATATAATTGTGCCATATTATTCTGTATTTCTCATCTTTTTGATTAAGCAGTGTCAATGATGAATTAGCTAATGGTATTTTTGTGCTGTAGGATATGCTTTTCAGAAGAACTTGCAAATTGGTAGAGTTGGAGACAGCCACCAAGAGTGCAGAAAAGGCCAAACCCAACAAGAAGGCTGTTGTAAGCATGTTTTTTTTACATTAATAACTGTAACAATTAACAGTTATTAATGGTAAATGGCCTGCATTCATGTAGCCCTTTTCGGTAACACTTTACTTGACAGTGTCGACATAAGAGTGACATGACACTGTCATAAACGTGTCATAAATGTTATAAACATGTCATAAACTTTCATGACTTCTGTCATTAAGTGTCATCCAGCTTTTGTCATGACAAGTTGACATTGTTTGGGTTGTCTTGATTATGACAACTTGACATTAATCAAAGTGACATTACCAGAAGTTGTCTTGGTCATGACAAATTGACATAACAGAACTTTGTGTTAAAAAGGTTATTTGGTGTACAATAAGCCGCATCGCATCTTATCCTTCATCCTTATCTGTTTTTTGACAAACTGTGAACGCATATTGACACCAAGGGGCATGAAAATTTTGTGTTGCTTTAAATAGAAATTTATAATTTGATTAAATAGTCATTGCTTATTTACATTTCACACACTAACACAGACACACACACACACAAACACAAGAAGACATAACAAAGATGTCTAATGGTGTCAGACACCAATGCAACTTCCAAAATTTCAATACTTTGATGATTTTGAAGATTTGACAATTCAAAGCATTTCCAGTAGCAATCACACCCATGCATCAGGCCTCGGTCTTGCTGTGTCAGGAATCAAAAGCTCTCAGTTCCTTAATTTTTTTCCATTTGCTCTCTTTCTCTCCCTCTCTCACTGAAGATGGAAGAAGTGAAAAAAGTGATTCAGAAAGATTTTGAAAACCTCTCCTCTATTGCCAAAGAGGAGGTGAGACCTAACTGTCACCACACTTTATCACCACGTCAGTTTCCACGGGATGCATTGCACCACTTTGCCTCATCACTGTGCCATTTTCACTGTTGTGCTACTCAGATTGGGCGCTTCAACAAGTCCCGGGTGACTCTGCTGAGGAGCTCTCTGGTTGACTGGTGTGAGAAGCAGCTCCACACGGCGCGTGAAAACCAGGAGCTCCTCTCAAGACAGCTGGAGGCCTGCAAAACACTGCAGTGTGACTGACGCAACACAAAACGGAAATGGGTGAAGGGGAAAACAATTAAAACACTCAAACAGATGTAAGGGAAGTGTCAGTCAGTGTATTTTTGGTGACCACTTTATACACAATTGCAAGCCCTTGCACATTTTCTTGTTGTAATTATGTACTTACCAAGGCTATTACATGTCAGTGGTTTTCACTTATATTAACAAATATTATTTCCACAAGGAATCTTGTTGTTGCTGTTTACACTGCCTTTTCACACTAAATAGTTTGATGTCAGATGAACTGCTGGGATGACATTGCACAGAAATGAACAGAATAAATGCAAATGAGAAAATGGATTTTGTTTGGTCTTTTTTCCGCATGTTAATTATATTTATCCTGTCAAAATTAAATGAACCGGAAGTCCTTTTTTAATCCTTTTTAGGCATGAAAAGGCCTAAATGCATGTATCTGCTTTAAGCTGCCAGTCCATAACTTGGCCTACGTTGTCTCATTATTTTTCTGATGGGCTGCAAGTGGTGAGTTTATACAACAGGGCTATGGATCAATTTACACGGAACTTACACTTTAAGGTGTATGGAAAGCCTAGTTGACATAGCATAGTTGACATTATTGTTTGCAAAGAAGAAGGGGATGAGTGCAGACAATGATTGACAATACAAAGTGAAGTTTGCTTCTCTGAAAGACCTGATCAAAGAGAACATCACCAATTGCATTGACATCACAAGCTCCCAGAATTGAAACTGTGGACTCTTCTCACACCAGTCTTCCCAACTTAAAGAAGTATGGCCTTGATCGATATTCGAGAGAGAGAATAAATTATATTCGAGTGAGAAAGGAGGTCAACGATATTCGAGAGTGAGCTTCGATAAACGATTTTCGAGTGCAGTCCAACTATTTCTGGCCGCCATGTTGGAAACTAGCCTTGAAATAAGTATAGGTATAAGTATATATACTCTTTTGATCCCGTGAGGGAAATTTGGTCTCTGCATTAATCCCAATCCGTGAATTAGTGAAACACACTCGGCACACAGTGAACACACGGTGAGGTGAAGCACACACTAAACCCGGCGCAGTGAGCTGCCTGCAACAACAGCGGCGCTCGGGGAGCAGTGAGGTTAGGTGCCTTGCTCAAGGGTACTTCAGCCATTCCTACTAGTACGGGGTTCGAACCGGCAACCCTCCGGTTACAAGTCCGAAACGCTAACCAGTAGGCCACGGCTGCCCCCTTTCTAGATTTCTTTCTTTGCACCATTTATTTTGCCATGTTAAAATACATTCAAATTGATGCCTAGATCATATAAATACGCCCAGCCATTAAAGTTCTACAGCAAAAACGTTTTTCTTACATTTGAAATGGCCGCCATGTTGGATTTTCTCAGGTGGCTAATGTGCTTTCCTCAAAAAGTAGGTTCTAGTGATTATTCATGCCAATTTTGGTGCTTGTATCGCAAAGTGAACGATTGTCCTGGAATATTGACTTAAACTGCCACACTATAATAATAAGAAGCAGCCAGGAGATTTCAAGATAGTGGATTCCATCCACTATAATTATTTCAGAACGCAGATAGAACCATATAATTACAAGGGGACGATACAGTTGTTAGTCTGGACATAAAACAATTCCAGTGTAACGTCTCTCAGAAGTCATGTCGGCAAACACATTTTCAGTTGCAGCCAGAGCAGAATAACAGGAAAACCACATCTCGTAAAATCATCCACCAGTACAGAGGCGTTGGTCAGCATTTTGCCTTCTCGTGCCAACATTTCACTAGAACACAAACTTCACACATGGTGTCATGGTCACACATGGTCTCACCCACATCTCGACTGATTCACGTGAATTCAGTGGGTTTAAGAATTCAGCATCCTCTTTTGGCTAATAACACAATGCCACATGCAACCATGTTGCAACACCTTTGTAACTATATATTGACAACTTCAGCCTCACTTCCTCCTTTTCGTTTCCTATACGTCTTCCCTTTTTGGGCCATCACCATGTCTTTCAACATGTACAGCCATATAAGGAAACACATGCCTATTGAAGATCACAACACAGGACAGAGGGATAATTAATCATTTGTATTTATTCAACACATATCAAAATAAATCTGTTTACTTTCACTAGACCTCAATTTGGGGTTATGGCACTCCTACTCATAAACTCAAGACAAAAGATGAAAACATCTTCGTTATTATCCTGTGTCCCTTAAAAAGAAAAGTATTTTCCCATCCAAGGTGCTTACAGGATGATTTTCTGAGGTTTTTAGACACGCAACACCCTCCCTGCTCTGTACTTCACACCAATCTTTGAGGCAGCATGACTTCTGTCTTTCCAACAGAAAGAGACCTCTGCACAGGCCTGGGCTCGTTCTGAGCGGGAAGCTGAGTTCAGGCAGGGCTCGCTACACATCGGAAGCCCAGGTTGGAGGCCGAGCTGTCAGGGGTGTTCTGACTGCGGGCAGCACATCTGTATCTGTAACAATAAGACTAGACAGAGAGAGAGAGAGCGAGAGAGAGAGAGACAGAGATTCAAGAATGCATATATAATGTATCCATGTTTGCCATAATTTGTTTGTCATTCATTTTGTTTGTAACCTTTGTGTTTTTAATGCACTGCTTTGGCAAAGCAAACTATATTTGTCATGCCAATAAGGCTCACTTGAATAGAAAGAAAGAAAGCAAGAGGAGATAATGGAGAAGTGGTGGAGAAGGCAGGATAGAAGAGAAAAAAAACAGGAAGGTGACAGAGAGAGAGAGGGAGAGGGTGAGTAAGATGGAAAGAGAGAGAGAGAGAGAGAGAGGGAGGGTGAGTAAGATGGAGAGAGAGAGAGAGAGAGAGAGGGAGAGGGTGAGTAAGATAGAGAGAGGGAGAGAGAGAGAGAGAGAGAGAGAGAGAGACAGAGAGAGAGAGAGGGTGAGTAAGATGGAGAGAGAGAGAGAGAGTGGCAACAAAAGAACTGAATACTTCACTCAAGGGCGTGGGGTGAGACAGGGTTGCAGCTTGAGTCCAACCTTGTTCAATATCTATATAAATGAGTTAGCGGTGTTATTGGAACAATCTGCAACACCTGGGCTCACCCTGTTGGACACGGAAGTCAAATCCCTGCTCTTTGCGGATGACCTGGTGCTGCTGTCGGCCACTGAACAGGGCCTACAGCAGCACCTGGACCTGCTAGAGCAGTACTGTCAGAACTGGGCCCTGACAGTCAATTTGGATAAATCTAAAGTTATGATCTTCCAGAAGCATCCCAGACCTCAGGGAACCAGACACCTCTTTACTCTAGGTAACACCGCCCTAGAGAATGTTACTTCTTATAACTACCTTGGCTTAAAAATTAATGCCTCTGGAAACTTTGCTCTTGCAGTGAATGCACTAAAAGAAAAAGCACGACGAGCATTTTATGCAATAAAAAGAAATTTTCATCAAATAGATATACCAATTAAAATCTGGTCCAAAATATTTGACACAGTCATTTTGCCAATTGCACTTTATGGAAGTGAAATATGGGGTCCACTCAGTAAGCACGGTACCCACAGTACCCACAAATGCTAGCAGGGCAGAATTAGGCCGATTTCCACTATTGATTAATATCCAAAAACGATCACTAAAATTCTGGATTCATCTAAAATTAAGCCCTCAAAATTCACTACATTTTAAAGCACTTAAATCCCAAGAGCTCAGCCCTAAGCCCAGTCCCCTATGTCAGTTGGTCTCGGATTTAACTAACCCAATAACCCCTAACCCACAAATTGTACAGACCAGCACTGCTTCCCAACAACCAATCAGAATCAACCAAATTAACAAGAACAACAAGAATTCTTATTTGGAACACTGGAAGAAAGAAACAAAATTACAACACAAACTAGAATGTTACATTGGCATACGAAAAGACTATCAATTGGCAGAGTATCTCCACACTGTCAGTGATACGAAGCAGAGACAGATCCTCACCAAGTACAGGCTGAGTGACCACAGTCTAGCCATAGAGAAAGGCAGGCACAAGAAGTCATGGCTGCCCAAAGAGCAAAGGACATGTGGTCACTGTATGACAGGGGAGGTAGAGTCAGAGGTGCACTTTCTGCTACACTGTGACAAATATTGGTCCCAAAGAGACAAATATTTCACCATTTTGAACAACATCATTCCCAACTTCACAAAACTGGAGGAACAGAAAAAACTTGCTGTAGTTTTGGGTGAGGACACCAGCACATGCATACTGGCAGCCAGTTATGTGTCCTCACTCCATAACCTGAGAGAAGGCATTACTTAAGATAATCACCCCACTACCTCCACCCTTCAACATAACACTGCTCCCCAGCCCCAGTCTGTTACACCATGTCTCCTGTTTGTTTTGTTTTTGTTTTGTCCTGTCTTGGTTTTCCTATGCACGTGTACAGACAATGGTCTTGTATGGTTGTGACGTGCTGTGTGTGTGTGTGTGTGTGTGTGTGTGTGTGTGTGTGTGTGTGTGTGCATGTGTGTGTGTGTGTGTGTGTGTGTGTGTGATGAAGTGTAACAATGTTTGTAATGTTTGTACATGTTTATATCATTTTGTATTTGCATTTTCTTTCATTATTATTATTCCTGTGAACGCTTTGGCAATGCATCATATGGTTTGTCGTGCCAATAAAGCATATTTGAATTTGAATTTGAGAGAGAGAGAGGGTGAGTAAGATAGAGAGAGCGAGGAGAAATTGTTACACATTGTCAGATTTAATTTTTAGGTGACCAATCATTTGCATCAACGTCTACGAGGAGGTGGACTTTGAAAGGCGTTATGAGACAAGTCAGCAGACAGAAATAGTATACCTTGTGACACATGTATGAGCCTCCTTTCTTCACTCGGTCTGTACCAGAGCCTGGTCCTGTCTGTTGATTGAGTGGCATTAATAAGTCACCATACAAAACACCAAGCAAGTGTGTGTGCGTGTGTGTGTGTGTGTGCGCGTGTGCATGTGCATGTGTGTGTGTGTTCGTGTGTAGTATCTGTGTGTGCAAGGCTGTAATCATGATATACTTTTAGGTTTATATTGTTATGCTACAGTAGTATCACTCACTGTTGTCCAAAATAATCACTTGTTACAAACTGGAAAATGGCATGTTAAATGGTGTGTGTGTGTGTGTGTGTGTGTGTGTGTGTGTGTGTGTGTGTGTGTGTGTGTGTGTGTGTGTGTGTTAAATGGTAAAATAACTATTAAGTAGATAAGTAGCAGCAACTGGAATCTGGAATCCACAGAATTATTTTTGGAATCTGATCTCTTATCATACATGTTCATTCGTACTCGTCGCTCACTTATCGTGACTAAATCCAAGATGGCGGCGAATGGTAAACTTCCTGAAGGTACTGTCTGTATAAATTGTCTTGTAAATAAACTACCAGTGCTTTTTCAAAGTTCTCAATGTCTCGTTTTAAATGTCAGGGCCCTCAGAAGTCTACCAATGAAGTGTGGAGCTACTTTGAGCTCGTAAATGGTGTAAAACAGTGATTTATTTGCATGGCTAGGCCGATGCCCGAGGCCCCCCCTTTGAAAACCTGTTGGTAGCATCAGCTAACTAGCGCCACATTTCGTAGTGCAGTGCAGGGGACAAGCTGCAATGAGCTATGAGACATACGTTCACACTCGGTATCATGTTTCAACACACTTTAGGTCAAAATCACGTCATGGGGGGGTTGGGGGGTCATATATGATCTTATGTAATCTTGTAAACAATATTCAAACGAAAACTACTGCACCCTAGACTAGGCTGTAATACTTTTAAAGAGATAACTCAGAATTTGCTCCTTTATTTACCCCCATGCCACCTTTTATCCCTTTTATCCCAGTTATGGTTGTAATTTGTTCAACTCTTAATGGCATAAGATAGAATGGCACACAAAAATGAGAAAAACAGTATTCAGTATAGAAAACATATACCGGTACACATATCACCCCATATGTTCTCGAATTTGTACGTATAATAAAATGGCAGGAACTGATTTCACCCACCATGCACATTTGGTCAACGCCCCCCCCCCCCAATGTTGACTCCATGACTACAGCTTATGTGTGTGTGTGTGTGTGTGTGTGTGTGTGTGTGTGTGTGTGTGTGTCTCACCGGATTGCGTTTCTCCTCTGGTGTGTGATGTACAGTCCACCAGTCAGCAGTCCACTCCCACGCATTTCCTACCATTTCATACAGACCATAACCATTAGCAGGAAATGACATCACCTGCAAAAGATTATATATATATAAAGAATAATATTACAAGGTGGATACACAGTAATCAAAGTAATCTAAAGCCTCCCACAAACCAGCCTCAAACTCTTTTGCCACCGCCATGTCGATTACAACTGATTTCTATTTTTGTTGGGGGTTTTTTCAGTTGAATTGTATAGTTTATATAGTTCAGTTTGATATTTCAAATAGCTGCGGGCCTGTGGCGCCGATGTGTGAGGGCAAACAATATTTACACATGTATCAGCACTGCCATGTTGGTGCAGCGGTGCTTATTCTCACCGGTGAGGTGCCAACATAGCCATCATCTCCGGTGTTTTTAACAGGGAAGTCACCTTGCCACAGATTAGCAAAGTGTTTTCCTTTTGGCAGCAGTTTATTTCCCCAAGGGTACAGTCTGAAACACAACAGGAGTTATACATTCACATTCAAATAAATCAACAACAACAACAACTTGCATTTATATAGAGCTTTATCATGGCACCAAAAATGCTTTGCAGTGAAAGGGGAACCTGACTAACCAGCACCAATCGACACATACAGATGCAAAGACGCAGTAAACCAAACTAGTCCAGAATAAAAAAACAAACAACACACACACACACACACCTGTCCTGTAATCCTCCCCTGCAGGCGTATTCCCATTCAGCTTCTGTGGGCAACCTGCGCTTGGCCCACTTACAGTAGGACTGGGCGTCATTCCATGACACATGCAAAACAGGGTGATCCAGCCTGCACACATACACAGGGAGAGGGAGAGGGAGAGAGAGAGAGAGAGAGAGAGAGAGAGAGCGAGAGAGGGAGATAGAGAGAGACCATGACAGAAATGGAGTTCTGATAATTATGGAAAATGTCTGTCAAAAAAGATATATATTGACTACAGTACACTGATGCTATTGGTTGAAAATGTAGTCAAAAGCCGTTTTCATGTATGTACAGTTCTTCCAGAGGGTGGAACAGGTACACATCACTTCACACCCTTATTACTACAAAGTGAAGGTATGACACCTAGTGGTGCTCATTTACAACTGTTACGAGCACACCAACCCAGAAAAGTAATCAGGAATACTACTACAATCAATAGTTTCACATATACATTTCTGTATATTTATGTTATATGCTTATTTATACAACATGCAGTGACATGTACCCAGAGTTCATGCCCATGTTCAGTGACATGGCACTAGCAGAGACGGTTGATAAAGCTAAAGTATCTTTGGCACTAGATATAGGACGCATCAGTAACATATCTTGGTACTAGATACAGGATGCATCTTTGGCACAAGTTACAGGACACATCAGATTATCATTTGTGAAAGAAGCTGTAAGTGTTAGGGATTTATATTCAACTCAAGTGGCTACCTGTCTGAAATGGAGGAACCTGGACCCTCAGGGTGTCTCCAGCTCGCACCCTTCACTGGCAACCACCAGGGGGCAGCAGCCACCTGCAGATGTTACACACTGGCCATTAGGGCAGTAGAACCATCATATTACACACTGACCATTAGGGCAGGAGAACCATCATATTACACACTGACCATTAGGGCAGGAGAACCATCATATTACACACTGGCCATTAGGGCAGGAGAACCGTCATATTACACACTGGCCATTAGGGAAGGAAGGAGTCAAGAACCCTCACATTACACACTGCTGGGCCAAAAACCATAATATTACACACTGGCCCTTAGATGGGCTTCCAAATTAAAGACGTACAAGCATGCAGAAACCCTGTAAACACCAACAATATAGTGGGTGATGCCATGCTGTGACAGCTTTTCTTACATTGTCAAGGGGTAGCAGCCTACATCCTAGATAATAGCACAGGTGTGTTTAATCTTTCCTCCATTTGACCAAATGCAATCTTGGTCAATCCCAAATAAATTTGAAACAAGATGACAAATTTTAGTTGCTCATAAAAAAAACTAAGACGTGGTAATCTGCTTTGTGTCCATTTACGTCCTGAAGCAAATGTCGTCTAAACATGTACAAACAACAAATTGTTCAACTTCCACGTGCAAACTAATGCATGCACAGTTACTGACTGTTTAGTACACAAAACCTGTGGCAAATATGATTCTCACCGCTTGTGATATTGTGCTTTTCAACTCTTCAGTCAACATTTCTTCAAAAACAAAGGAATCTCCAAAACGCTCAGCCTGGAGTAAGGGTGTGTGTGTGAGAGAGAGAGAGAGAGAGAGAGAGAGAGAGCGAGAGAGGAGAAAGAGAGAGAGTCTCTGAAATTGTTGTTCTTTACTATTATGCAAGTGTGAGTACTTAACCATAATGTACGTTTATTGCTATTCTTTTTATCATTTCAAATAATAGGTTATATTACCTCTGTGACATAGCCAGTTTGGTTGATGAAATGTTGGAACTGTTGGTTGGTGACCTCATGTTCCTCCATGAGGAAAGAGTCAACCCACACCCGTCTTTGAGGGCCTTCTCCATCAGGTGGAATGCTTGGGTTATCAGTGCCCATGAAGAACCAAGATGAATCAAGAGGCACCATCTACAGAGATATCGAGAGAGGAGATAAATGACTGACTGACTGACTGACTGACTGAAAGAATAAGATAGCATACCATTGAAAATATTGTGACAGTTGCTGATCATAGCACTATGGGGGGGGCTCCTTTGCATCCGTAGGTCCTAGGTCAGCCTGCAATTTCTTCAGTGCTGCAGAGGATGCGTGTGACTATTCTACAGTAGGCTAGCGTAGCCTAGTACATAAGTGGTCCTCATCCGATGTGCCGAAGTGTTCCGTGGAATGCCGAGGAACTCGATGCGTTTGGTTTAAACAGTTTCAATAGGCTAGAGGGATATTTTTTAATGCATAAATAACACTGCTGCTAACTTTGTTTAGAAGGCTAACTCAGTTTGATCGCGAAGCTGAGTTTCGTCAACCTCTGAGACTGCGAGCAGCCTGTAAGATCAAGATCAAAATCCAACCTTGCTGCGAATGTCTTGCTTATTAGAATGGTCATCCTTTTCTTTATTGGCCTCTTTAGAATATTTTTCTGCGGGATCTTCAAGATGGAAAGGCGCTTCCTCGCCAATATCGACTCCTCCAACATCCCTTTTCAATGCATCACAACCACAACTTGAACGCCCCGTTTCTGTTGTTATTTGGGCAGAAGATTCTGAATCCGAAGCAAAACTGAGCTGTTCGGTTTTGCAATACGCAAACGGGACGGGCATAAATAGCAGGAAAATGCAACTTACAAACAACATTGTATCGTTTAAACTTCACAAACCATTACAAGTTCTTAACATAGATTCTAAACACGCGGCCATGATTGCGGATGTTTGAGTCACGTGATCACTCAGCTGATCCTTGTCAAATAAAGCTTGGTAGCCTAGCCTGAAGTTCAATTATTTGCTTCAGCCTAGGGCACAGCCTATGGCACAACTCATGTTAACCCACATGAATAGGCATTTGTGGTGTAGCTTCGTATTTATTTATGTTTTATGTTATTCTTCTTGTATGAGGTCAGTGACCCTAATGGTCAAAGTTAGGCTGCAAACTGAACTAGGACAGAGGACCAGTGGAAAAATCTTCCACAGAGGCCTGCTGATGAAGATAGTAGGCCTAGTCTATAAACTCGTTTGAATCGTTGCTTTAATATGTTCCTGCTATGTTCCTATTCACTTCCTATTTGAACTATGTTGATGGAATTGAATTGATGTTGGTTAACTTTATACTGTATATGTTCTACCCACTCCAAATCAACGTTTAGCCTACAACTGCTGCCTTTAGGGAGAAAAGAACTGTAATAGGCTAGGCTACTACATGATTCCTATAGTAGTTTTATGGTAGTGCATAATAACTACTTTTTTGGTATAATACCTCTGTAATAGGCCTATCCTTACCCTCATATTGTTCGTAGGGCAGCAAAGAAAATGTCTGTGCCTGAAATTATCAAAATGTCATATATGCCCATTTTCAATTGGGCATATGACATTGAAATTGAAATTAGCAAAATGTCATATTGCCCATTTTCAATTCTAAAACAGCCCAGCCCATGCCTGAATTCAGGCACAGTGCCTGCACACTTTAAGCCCTGTAGCATATTAAAGCTACTTCTATATGTTCCAAAAGACTAATACTTCTATTAAATAGTAGTAGTAGACTCATAGTTATTTTATAGCCTAGGCTCAGGGAATACAACTTGCATAGCAACTTGGCACCTTCCACTGGTTCATCTCAAAGCAGTTGCGATCTGGGAAGATACGCATCCAATATCTCACCTTACAGCAGTAACTCGTGTGGTGTTCAAACTGCAGATGAATGACACATTCCAAGACACACAATGGTCACAAAAAGTCAGACTGCAGCAATCAGATGTCCTTAGATGCATGTTGTGGATGTTAATGCCTTTGGATATTATAAACTGGTTGAATAGGCTACTGTAACCCAGGCCAACATATTAATTATTTTCATTCATTCATTCATTTTCATTATTTTCTTCAGGTTTACAAATAAGGGAACATCTTACCTGAGCTTGCTTAGGGACATGAGAAAAACAAAAAATTGCATTGTTTGCCTTTATTGTCCTATCAAGTTATATTTAGGGTAAGTTTTTCATCATTGTTGTTTTAGTCTAGCCACCTTCTGCTCTATGTCTCAATTTTGTTTATTTGTAACAGCAGCTACATGGTACTTGTATTGTTCTGTGGACTGCAGTTCAATAACACATTTGCATCTAGGCCTGTGTATTTATCATGACCTATCCGAATCGGGAGATTGTACCAAAATACTGAATACAGGAAGAATAATCTTGTCGTGTCCAGTCACTTAGACATGACTGGAATGCGTGTTAGTTTTGGCTTTGGCTGACAAGAGAGTATAGGCCTGTTTCTTTGATTGTTTTTCCCCCCCTAATGACACAAATTCATTAAACAAGCCTATAAAACTTAATTGGAGGAGAGCCTTCAGTCTAACACAAATCTGATCATCCCATTTCGGCGTCATTCTTAAAGTAAGGCTTTTAAATTAAGGTTTATTGCACATTAATGAACTTGGGGAAATTGGAATACTTCCCCGACCACCAGAAGAAACAATAGCTTCATGGGACTTGTAGTCCGATAGCCTACCATGTTTGAAATAGCAGCATCTGCGAGTAAACACCACTTCCCAGAGTAGCATACGGCGCAGATTTATAAATAGCTCTCAAAGAGACGCCGCGTATCTCGGAGTAGCAAAGCAGAGTGGCGAAGGGAGCAAGAGTTAAATGATTTATTTAGACGTCGTCCGCCAGCCCCTCGATTCCCAGCTTGCTGCTGGACCATGGAGTTGAGAGCAGCACACAAAAGTACGGGGTCATCGCTCCCGAACTAAACTCCAAGCAAGTGGTCTTACAGCAAAGTTATCTGTCTAACTTAAGGCAAACTCATAAAATGGTTGTATTCGGATTTTTCTACTAAGTTATCAAGAGTGAAGTCAAAGAATAATTGAAATGTTGGATATTGTCTCTCCGATGTTAAATCATCTCTCGAGCTCTGGAGCATCCGCCCGTGCATGAACCCTCCCACTGAAACGAAAGAAAGTTCGGTAAGTTTGAAAAGAATGACTTGTTATTTTTTTGAGAGTATGCTGCTTATGTATTTTCTGCGCAATTACGCTCACATGTAAATTCATAGACCCACTTTTCTTTGGTAATTTAATATGATAATCATGAAGTTGTTCGCGCTCCGTAAACTCGATTTGAGGCGCAAAAGTCAAGAGCGCCCAGGAACTGATGATGGTCTCTCTAAGGCTACAGCCAAAACGAAACTATAGGCTGTTTAGTATCCACCGGATAACTTATCACGGGCCATCTATTTGAATTAGTATGAATATACATTTCATAGGCAATGTTGTCTGGTCCAACACTCATGCACTGATGTTGTTTCTATTTGCTACGTCCATCAACTATGTTGGCTATTCCAGTTGTCTGGGCTGTTATTAAATCTGAATCAGACAAATCAATAACATTTAATAGCATTGTGTTGTGTTTGTTCGACTTTGAATTGTTAAAGATTGAATTGACCATAACCTATTGCTTGGATATTTCGGATACAATAGCCTACTACAAGTTAAGATAACTCATTGAGTTGTAGCCTATATAACCCAATTAACTCACCAATAGGTATAGGCTACTGAGTCATATAGTTCTTCTTGTGTAGTGATTGAAGTTGAAGACACACACACACACACACGCACACACATACCACACACACACAAACACACACACACACACACACACACACACACACACACATACACACACACACACACACACACACACACACACACCACACACAAACACACACACACACACCACACACACACACCACACACACGTACACACACACGTACACACCACACACACACCACACCACAAACACATACACACATCATAGAGGCACAGTGGGTTCCCTTGTGGGTTCAACAGTGTGATATTTGTGTCTAAAAACTATGTTCAACCAGTGTGGCACCTCATTTGTTATGCAAAGTTGTATCTGGTGCCGGTCTCATACACAGGGCCACATAACTGTGAAAACAGTGTTATTACACTCTCATATAGGCATGCCATAGCAGGTGCTGTAGGTCCCAATTTCACATTCTCTCCCATTCCTGAAAGCAGATATTTTTCTAATAAAACAACCATTAAGAGGAGCAAATCTTTCCAAATCATTGGACAAAATACGATTTCATATGTATAATAGCCAACATGTTATTATTACCACGGCAACCAGCACTGCTACCAGCTTTATCACGTTGACTGGCCTGTGTGTGGTGTGGTCAGAGGTCACGTGGTCTAGTGTGGCGGAGCCCAGGAAAAGAACATCAGGGGCCCAGTAAAAGTAGAGAATGGGTCCGTGTTGAAAGATCGGCCCGGTCTCGGCTGGGCCTTTGTTTTCGTTTTGGTTCATTTTGGTGTTTACAGTTCAGAGCGTGTTCATTCAGCAGTGTTACAAAATTAATGGCTAAAGGGAAAGGAGTTTTAGGAGGACTGTTCATTTTTAAAAACGACTTCTCTTTTGGAGTCACAGGTCTTCTGTGGTGTATTGAAAAGATGTTCAAAAACTCTTACCACCTTGTGTGCTTTTATTTGTGCGCGCGTGTGTGTGTGTGTGCTTGTGTGTGTGTGTGTGTGTGTGTGTGTGTGTGTGTGTGTGTGTGTGTGTGTGTGTGTGTGCTTGTGTGTGTGTGTGCGTGTGCTTGTGTGTGCTTGTGTGTGTGTGTGTGTGTGTGTGTGTGTGTGTGTATCTTTGCAGGTGTCACAGTGATGGCCATGTCTGATAAGATGTCC
>NW_027468837.1:8502972-8512972 GCF_046254945.1 Alosa pseudoharengus | reverse complement strand
CCTTGTCACTTCCACGCTAACGAGCTTTGACTAAAAACTAGGGCTGTCAATCGATTAAAAAAAATAATCTAATTAATTACATACTCTGTGATTAATTAATCTAAATTAATTGCATATATAATTTTTAAATATTTAAATTCAAATGAATCATTGAATAATCAGCATTAGTGACATTAAAGTTCAAAGACTCTTTTATTATTATTTTCACTGTTCAAATAATTGCCATAATAATCTTTGATATGACCTAATATGCTGAGGAAATAAATTCAAAAGTGCTTAGGGAAGAAGTTTTTTTTTCACATACAAGGCATTTTAGGCCACAGATATAACCTAGGGCAGGGGTTCCCAAAGTGGGGGTCGCGGGACGGCGAGGGGTGGGTCGCAAAATGATTTCCATAAATCAAATACATTTGGAAAAAATAAAATTCTGAAAAATTATGACTGGATAAGATCACCATTCACTGTAACCACCGCAAGTCATCTGTCAGCCGGCATGGAGGACGCACTGGTTGAGCTGTCATGTGACCGCACTTTAAAGACGCTTGCTGAGTTCTGGATTTCAGTCGAGAGGGAATATCCACAGCTATCCAAGGCCGCGATGGACGTACTGACGCCGTTCTTTGCACTGACATATATTAAAAACAAATACAGATCGCGTCTAAATGTGGAGGATGATCTCCGTGTGGCCGTCTCCACAATTAAACCAAGAATGGACTTGCTGTGTTCCGCGCATAGCGCGCATCCATCTCATTAGATGAGATTAACGCTGAAACTTAGTTGCCAAAATGTAAATTTGCGCAGCAACAATGTACATATGTTTACAACAGTTTGTGGATATTACCCTGACTGAGATATTCTTCGGTTAAAGCAACACCAAAGAATTGTTTGTACATTAAAATATTGTTTCCAAAATCATCAACTCGTAACAGGGTGAACGGCACTTCTGCATTCTCTTCGCGACCCTCTATCGGCTATAACCGCACTGCAAGTTTGCCAGATTGGATAGCGGATCTGTAGTTCGATGGAATGAGACATAAGAAACTACAAATTTGACTTGCTTCTGATGTCGCAATACATTATACTTTCATAAAATCATGCAACGTACTCTACCTTGTCTGTAGACATCGTTATTTCCAAAGCCAGTGCTGGATAAACAAGCGTGCGTGCGACAGGAAAAGTGCTTTGGTGTTGCTTTAAAATGGAAATTAAAGTAATGTTTCAAAGTTAAGTTTGCACATGACAGCAATAATGTGCACTCATGGATATAATTTTTTGACTAAGGTATTCTGTTTTTATCATATAGTAAAGTTCTATATGTAAAATCATAACAGGCTGCTCTGTTCTTTTGTGTTTTCGTTAAGCCCGTGTTTGGATAAGCCTAGTGCGTATGGCCGGTGCGCACATTTTATTTTATTTTTTGAGTCACATCCAGGGATAGTGGGGGTCGCCAGTCTCTTGCACGGTTATTTTGGGGGTCGCGGGTTGAAAAGTTTGGGAACCCCTGACCTAGGGGACACAATGAAAATAAATTAACACTCCCCTCAATGTCAACACTTGTTTCTTTGCATTGATGTGCGACTACAGAGTTGATGAACTCCGGTGATATGCAAATTCCTTGCTGCAGACATTGCAGAGTACTTTATTTTCAACACTTTATTTTTTATCAACACCATCAGGCCGTTTTTTAAAAGTAAATGTTCCAATCAATGATCCAGGCAGCACGTTTTCTTCTCTCTCCTTCCTTTTACAGTCTAATTTTTACTGACTAGAACGGCTCGGGGTCAAAGGTCATACGGAATCGATTAATCTGCACTAATTATTTTAATCAGTTATTTTTTCTCAAATTAATTAATCGAAAACATCGAACTTTCTCAAAACACATCCGAATGACATGATTTGGATGTCAACTCAACTTATGTACTCCCAATCATCCGTAAATTGATCTAAAGTGCATTTTACTCCGGATAATTCCTTTAAAGGAACATGCCAACTTTTAGGGAAATATGCTTTTTTGGTGCAAGGGAAGGGAAACAAGCTTATTTGGTAGCTTATAGCTACCCCAGAGAATCAGATACGAGGATATATACTTTTCTATATAGATAGGCTAACTGGTCTAACCTACTTGTGGTCTAACCCACTAGTGAATTATGCTAAGCTAGGCTAACAGTGTCAGACTAGGTTATTGCATGCACAGAGAAAGAAGGATATGTGTACTATAACAAAATAGAATGTGTGTGTGTGTGTGTGTGTGAGAGAGAGAGAGAGAGAGAGATAGAGAGAGAGAAAGAGTGACAGTGGTGTGTGGGTGCATGTGCAATTGTTTGTGTGTGTGTGAGTGAGAGAGAGAAAGATAGTGACAGTGGTGTGTTTGTGTGTGTGTGTGTGTGTGTGTGTGTATGTGTGTGTGTGTGTGTGTGTGTGTGTGTGTGTGTGTGTGTGTGAGAGAGAGAGTGTTTTAGGGACATGCAGTGTATATGAGTCAGTGCTAACCTGTGTTTATTTTATTGTAATGTCGTGTTATTTCTGTCCCTCTGCAGACTGTCTCTTTAGACTGTGTCCCATGAACAGATACTCAGCACAGAAGCAGTTCTGGAAGGCAGCCAAACCCGGAGGAACCAGCACCACAGACACAGTCCTGCTCAACAAGCTTCATGTAAGTGTCTCTGTGTGTGTATGTGTGTGTATGTGTGTGTGTGTGTGTGTGTGTGTGTGTGTGTGTGTGTGTGTGTGTGTGTGTGTGTGTGTGTGTGTGTGTGTGTGTGTATGTCTGTGTGTGTGTGTGTACGTGTACGTGTACGTGTGTGTGAGTGTAGCGGTGCGGCTGCCCACTACCCCTAAAGTGAATACAGCTGATCCGAACGGGACTGAGACCGGGATTCACAAACACCCTTTTATTAGCACGTTAGCACAAACATAATATTCCAGCGCACACACGAACATGACATTCCAAGGCATTCAGGACGCCGCCTGCAACACAAACATAAATCGCGACGTTACGGGAAGACAATGAAACACGGTACGAACAGTTCACAAACATAGACAAAGACTATGAAACACTCACGCTGCGGCCACGCTGGCTTCCGGGTGCTGTAGGCTGGGAAAGGACCCGACGTGAAGTCGGGAAGGACTTTGTGCATTGGGGGGTGTGACGTCAGAGATGTGCAGGTATCAAGTGTGTGGGATAAGAGGGGTGTTTTTGGCTTTTATGGGTTGGGGGAATATTTAAGGGGTATACAGAGGATGTATAATGATGCTTGGCGAGTATTGTGTTGACTATTTATGGTGACGTTTGATCCAGAAATGTATGTTTAAAGAGATAATTGATTTTGGTTAGTATAATGGGTTAGGCCATGTGAAATATATTCTGGGCCAAAACAGGTCTAAGAGAGAGAAGGGTGAGGTAAACTCAAGACAGCACCTAGACCTTGACTAGCTGTGTGCATCAGCCAATATGACAATAGGCCAACTTTTTGTGAGTGGTGATTATTGAAGCTATTTTGAAAGTGTACGTTTTAGTGTTAATTGAGAGTTGTTGCATGAGTTTTTTTTTTTCCTTTTTTTGGTGAAAAATTAGTTAATTTCTTTTTCTCCTGACTGGCTTGTCTGTGGCGAAAGTAAATAAAGTGCTTACAACTGCCTTTGCCTAAACCTCTGACACACTGCCTCCACCGCCGTGAGGTTAACCCGACTACGGTGTGTGAGAGAGAGAGTGAGTACATGTGCATGTCCATGTCTTTCTTTTTGCCTGTCAGCGTGCCAATGCAAACTTACCCAACCTTCTGCTTGTGTGTGCTCTCTTTCTTTATGTGACATTAACCATGCAAAATGGCCACAAATGACCCTCTACCACAAAGTGGTAGAAGGCAGAGGTAGAGGAAGGAGGAGAGGGAGGAAGAGAGGGAGGAGCATGCTAAGTGTCATCAGGTGTGTCAGGTTGTCAGAAGTGCTAGGAGACAAGGTCATTGTTTTTGTGTCACCTTGTAATGGCCTTTGTGTTCCTCTGTCTCTTTGCCTCTTGTCCATCTTAGAATGCTGCTGATCTGGAGAAGAAACAGAACGACTCTGAAAACAAGAAGCTCCGAGGGACAGTGATCCAGTATGGCAACGTCATACAGGTTAGTGGCCATTGAGCCCTGGACGTTTGAGCCACTGGAGACTAGTCTTTGCACACTGGCCAGACAATGCTCGACAAACCTCGACAACATTCTAAAGTTGGGGTTTGTTGGCAGTTGTTGGTTGCAGTCTTAAGAATGTTCAGAAAACCAACTTCCAGCGCCAAACTGCACAGGCAGTAATTGAAAAAAAAAAGAGTTTTGGACATTTAGTCAGATTTAGAGAACTCCAACTAACAAACACCAACAAACACAGACTTGTGTCTGGGACACGGTGGATTAAAACAGCAGGCCTAACAGTCTCTTATAGCTATTCCTGCTGTCGTAAAGCATGTGATTGTCCTGAGAGGGGCTAAGATAGTCCAACTCTTTGGTCTAGCCTCAGCCAGTCCAAATCCAATTAGAGCTTGAAGCTTGAAGCTTGTTTGAAAAGGAGGATAGATTTTAAGGGTATGGGGGAGCACTGCAAGGTTTTGAATTGTGGACATTTCTCAAATTCTGTGTGTGTGTGTGTGTGTGTGCGTGTGTGCGTGTGTGTGTGCGCGCGTGCATGTACGTGCGCAGTTGCTTCATCTGAAAAGCAATAAGTACCTGACGGTGAACAAGCGTCTGCCGGCCCTGCTGGAGAAGAACGCCATGCGTGTCACGCTGGACGCCGCGGGCAACGAGGGCTCCTGGTTCTACATCCAGCCCTTCTACAAGCTCCGCTCCATAGGAGACAGCGTGAGTGTTTACATAGTAACATCAGGGTTAGCAATCAGTACATTATATTGTGTTATTGAGGTCCACATTTCCAGTCTGTGCTTTATGACTAGTTTACAAACATGTAATGAAGTTTTCCATTGTTTGGTTTGTTGTAGTATAGAAACGCCTGACTAAAATAATGGATGTCGTCCTCGATGTCGAGGAATCATTTGGTGTGTGTTTGTGGTTGTGTGTGTGTGTGTGTGTGTGTGTGTGTGTGTGTGTGTGTGTGTGTTTATGTCATAGGTGGTCATAGGGGACAAAGTGGTGTTAAACCCAGTAAATGCTGGCCAGCCTCTTCATGCTAGCGGTCATCAGTTAGTGGATAACCCCGGATGCAATGAGGTTTGGCTGAATTTTATTATAAATCTCCCGTTTACTCCATTTCCTGCTTTTTTGCCATTTGAAATTTATTTCCCTATGTAAATGTAAGCAGATGTATATATTGCTTGACTGACAGGTGAACTCGGTGAACTGTAACACCAGCTGGAAGATTGTTCTGTTTATGAAATGGAGTGATAACCAGGAAATTGTTCTGAAGGGAGTAAGTCAAATACAAATGCTACAGTGTCTACAGTGTAAATACACACACACAAACATACACAAATGCTAACATGAACATGTCTACAGTGTAAATACACACACACAGAAACATACACAAATGCTAACATGAACATGTCTACAGTGTAAATACACACACACAAACATACACAAATGCTGACATGAACATGTCTACAGTGTAAATACACACACACAGACATACACAAAAGCTGACATGAACATGTCTACAGTGTAAATACACACACACAAACATACACAAATGCTGACATGAACATGTCTACAGTGTAAATACACACACACAGACATACACAAAAGCTGACATGAACATGTCTACAGTGTAAATACACACACACAGACATACACAAAAGCTGACATGAACATGTCTACAGTGTAAATACACACACACAAACATACACAAAAGCAGTCGTTGTTGATTTCCAAATAATGTTTTTTCAGTTAACCAATGATCCAAGTGTGTTGTTGTTTGTGTTGACTTGGTTTGTGCCTTTATTTCTCCAGGGTGATGTGGTACGCCTTTTCCATGCCGAGCAGGAGAAGTTCCTGACCTGTGACGACCACAGGAAAAAACAGTATGTCTTCCTTCGCACCACGGGACGACAGTCTGCCACCTCGGCAACCAGCAGCAAAGCCTTATGGGAAGTGGAGGTAGGTTTACGATTCATAGATTCATGTTACACAGTCACACTCCATTTCCCATGTTATTGTGTGCTTAGTGGGAAATGTGTAATATTGGTTATTATTATGGCGTCAGGTGGTCCAGCATGATCCATGCAGAGGGGGAGCTGGATACTGGAACAGCCTTTTCCGATTTAAACACCTGGCCACTGGGCATTACCTGGCAGCAGAGGTGAGATACAGCACACACCTGGCACCCTAACTTAGCAGTCAGACATGGTGAAGATATGGAGATGAGACTCTTAATTGATTATATCAGTAATGGGAACTAATAACAGAGCAACTCTGGTTTTGTTTCCAGGTTAACACCGAATATGAGGATGAGGGCCTGGAGCCTCGCTCATCTGTGAGTGTCTTTGTGTGTGTGTGTGTGTGTGTGTGTGTGTCAATGAGTGGCTCATCTGTGAGTGTCTTTGTGTTTGTGGGGAGCAAAGAGAAACACACATAAGAGTCAAGATTGAATTATGAAAATATTTGTTATTGGAGGGTACATCAGCATAACAACAGTTTTCAAAACATTGCATGAAACAAATTACAGTAAACATCATGAGAGAGACATTGTATTAAAAGATTAAACAATATAGATATTGTTTGGGTGGAATTTCAATGATTCTGTAGCCGCATTTTAGTACTAAACAACTAAACAGCTTCAGTAAATGTCTTGTGCAACCCCTCATTCATCTGTGTCCAGAATCTTTTGCACTTGTCATCTAGTCATGGTGACATAATAATGTGTGTGACATCCAGTTGTGAGTATTAGGGCAGGAAGTGATGCAATGACATGGCTTTAACTCTCAGGAGCGAGTTATGTACACTCTGGTGGCTGTTCCTGATGGCAACGACATTTCCTCCATTTTCGAGTTGGACCCTACCACTCTCCGCGGGGGAGACTCTCAGGTGCCCAGGTAAGGCATTTGCAGTACATCTCCTATAAGCCATGTCTACATGTAGCTGGGTATTTTTGGAAAATGGAGACGTTTGGATTGGAACGTGACGTTTACTTCTTTCTTTAAAATGTTGTCAGGTCTCCGATTGGCCAATATCGCCGTCTGTTTGATTGACGTGTTCTTGACAGCTTTCAACGGCTGTTTTTGCATATGTGTGGATGGAATTATTTTACAATACGAAGGAGGAAAAATACCCGTTTTTATGTTTTTATAAATACCCGTCTACGTGTGTTTATGGCCTTAGTCTCACATGCAGCCCTGTGTCTCTGATGAGATATGCTGATCATGAACAGACCTCTTGTCTTGTGGTTGTTATACTAGGTTTAAAACTACTCATAAGTAGGGTTAGGCCTTGGGTTATATGTAGCAAGCTATGTTTTGTGTTGGTGAAAGAGAGATAAGTGTTCGTGAAGTGCTGTGTTGGAGTTGAAAATAAAAAGAAATAGCATGACTGTAGATACAATTTTGAAAGGACAGAGCATGCAATTGAGTAGAGGACAGTAGGTATGATCTTGTTGTATACATATACATATACTGATTTAACTTTTTTGTTAGCTTAGAAGCGCGTTCATGGTATGTGAGGTGTGAGTCAAGTAGTACTCCCAAATACTTATATGATTTGGTGATGACAAGAGTTTGATTTGAAAAGATTACAGGACTGGTGATGGACAGATGCTTTCTGGGTGAGTAGAAATACATGCACACAGTTTTTTTCATGGTTAAGTGATTGCCATTCAACCACTTATGTAAAAATTGAAGATCAGATGACAGTTTGGAGTTTATCACATCAGGGTCAGATAGAAAGAGCACAGTGTCATCAACATACATTAGGCATTAAGAGTATTTACACACAACTGGGGGATCATTAATATATAAAAGAAAGAGTAAAGGCCCCAGAATGCTTCCCTGTGGGACACCCATACCACATTTCCAATGACTGAGATATTGCCTGGTCAATTTTGACAACTTGTGATCTGTCAGTTAAATAAGAGGAGATCATGTCTAATACTGAGAACAATAGGTTAAAAGAGTGGAGCTGGGTAATAAAATCAGGTGGCCTACTGTGTCAAATGCTTTACGAAAATCGATAAAAATTGCTCCACTAATGTGTCTATTGAGAGGGTTACAAATTGGACATGGTGGACCGTTTTGCACGGAAACTATGTTGGCAGTCACTTAGCCTGTTGCTGTTTTCTAGATAGCGGCTTAATTGATTGTATAACGTTTTTTCAAGCAGCTTGGACATTGTTGGAGTATAGCTATAGGTCTATAGTTAGAGACCAGACAAGGGTTGTCAGCTTTAAAATCGGTGTGATTTGGGCTGTTTTCCAGCTGGAGGGGGAAATGGACAGCCTGATACAGAGATGAATTAAGTGATGGAGAAGAGGTATAAGGCTGTTAGCATGGGTCTTCAAAAACACAGCATTTAAGCCATAGCTATCACGGCTGTTGGAGTTTTTTAGAGTGTTCACATTCTTTGTGAGACCATCTTGTGATAGTCTTTTCATATTGAAGATTCCAGGGGTCCCTCTTGTAAATCCTGATCTTTAGGTAACTTCCAAAACTGTTCAATTGGATTTAAGTCAGGGCCTTGATTTCCTTTCTGTGAAACCAATTGAAAGTTTCCTTTGCTGAATGCTTTGGATCATTGTCCTGATCATTGTCCTGCTTTTGTCTAGCCATGTCTCATCCTCATTGTCTTGGTGGATGGCAAGATTCTCCCAGAAAAAATTGCTCCATTCATCATTCCTTCAACTGTATAAAGTCTGCCAGTACCATGAGATGAAAAACAGCCCCACACCTTGATGCCTCCACCTCCAAATCTCACTGTTGGTATGATATTTTTAGGGTGATGCACAGTGCCATTTCTCCTCCATATATGGTGTGCAGTATGACATCCAAAAAGTTAAACTTTGCTCTCGCCTGACCAGAATACATTCTCTCAGTATTTCATAGGCTTGTCCAAATGTTTTAGCGTGTATAGAGGCCATGGCGGTGGAGTGCATTACCTATGATTTTCTCAATTGAACCTGCTGCCTCCAAGTCTTTCTGGAGCTTTCTCCAAGTGGTCCTTGGCTCTTGGGCTATACTTCTGACTATCCTTCTGACTTCCTGGTCAGAAATCTTGTGAGGAGATCCTGTGCATGGCTGATTGATGATGCAGTGATGTTCCTTCCACTTGCAGATAATGGCTCCAATACTGCTTACTGGATGATTCTGAAGTTGAAATGCATCTGTAACCAGTTCCATTGATATGTTTTGCAACAATAATGTTGCAAAGGTCTTGGAAGAGCTCTTTGCTTTTACCCATCATGAAATGTTTCTTGAGTGACACCTTGGTAACGAAAAACCTTTTTATAGCTCATCAATATGTACTAACCCAGCTTATATTCATTTGCACAGATAGGAGGAATAATTACTCTCTAACTACATGTAGATTCCAGTTTGTTCCTTGCCATTCCTTGCCTTTGTGTACTGCTTTTTCTTAGCGTTCAATACTTTTCCCCTGTGCCATTCCACTTTTTTACTCATAACTCTACTTATGGACATTAATGTTTGGATTTTTGAATATGTGTGGATTACTTAAATTAAAACTAATTTCATGCGAATAGCCTCACTGGAAGTATAGTTACTGAAAAAAATGTTGACGTGTTTAATACTTATTTTCCCCGCTGTAGGTATATATTGCATTCAAGATCAGCCATTTCTTTCTACAACAGTCATTTGCAACATTAGTGATGAAAACAAGGTCATTTCTAAGTATCTCCAAACTTTTGAACAGTAGTGTATGTGTCTTGGACACATCTTGGGTTTTCTATTTTGAAGTATGTGGAGCGATTTCTCGAGCCTTCAAATCCATGCGTTATCGGATTTTTTAAAAAGGCATTCAGAACATGTTTGGTGATGGAGGCTATTGTCCAATGTAACAATACCAGTGTG
>NW_027468837.1:8495472-8497972 GCF_046254945.1 Alosa pseudoharengus | reverse complement strand
TATGACCTGCGCGCCTCCTTCTGCCGCCTCATGCTGCACATGCACGTGGACCGCGACCCCCAGGAGCAGGTCACGCCCGTCAAGTACGCGCGCCTCTGGTCCGAGATCCCCTCCCAGATCGCCATCGACGAGTAAGTCCCCCCCCCCCCCACCACCACCTCTCATGGAGCAGCCAATCAGAGAGCTAGCCTTAGAGCCAATGGAAGCTGAGGATTTGACCCTTCTCTCTCTCTCTCTCTGTGACAGCTATGATAATGATGGCACGTCGCGGGACGAGGTGAAGGAGCGCTTCTCCCAGACTATGGAGTTTGTGGAGAACTACCTGCGGGACGTGGTCTGCCAGAGCTTCCCCTTTGCAGACAAGGAGAAGAACAAGCTCACCTTTGAGGTAAGTCACTCACCACAGAAACCTGACCTCATATATTCTCTCTCTCTATCTCACACACACACACACACACACACACGCTCGCTTTCTCCCTTACTCACACATACACACACACACACACAGACACACCATTCATTTCATACAGTCATACTGGTAAATAAAAGCCCTATGCTATAATACTACTCACACAATGGCTCTTTCATGCATATTTACATTCTTATTGTCTTAGCCTTAACTCACTGAGCCCACTGAGTATTAGAAAGTACTGTACACACCCTCAATGTCCACTCTGTGTGTGCACGTGTAGGTGGTGAATCTGGCCAGGAATCTGATCTACTTTGGCTTCTACAACTTCAATGACCTGCTGCGCCTGACCAAGATCCTGCTGGCCATCCTTGACTGTGTGCACGTCAGCTCGTTCCCTGTCAAACTGGACAGAGAACCAGGGAAAGGTGAAAAACACACTCCTCTACACCTCAATCGGGCTTGTTTTTGCATCTTTGTGGATTAACTTTATGAGTTTTGAATACACAGAGAGGCATATGTTATTGTTATTGTAGAAGCAGTGCAACAGGAAGCCTGCAGGACTTGAGACAGCATCATTTTCTGAATAGACAATATTATCCTGTTGGTAGTTTGAGGTTCTTGTCATAGCTTCTGTGCATCATCAATGCATATTATTAAACCTCCAACTGTAAATAAAGACATGGATGGCTGCATAAAACTCTCACTGGATAATCCAGCCTAATGTTCTGAATGCTATCGTAAAACCACCAATTACCAACCCTTTTATTCGAAAATTCTAAAACAACTCTCTGAGCACAGTGCACACAGTTGAAGCTGCGATTGGTCGTCTCGCTCCACAGGCAGTAACGTCATGCGCTCCATCCACGGGGTGGGGGAGCTGATGACTCAGGTGGTTCTGAGGGGGGGAGGCTTCCTGCCTCTGACGCCATCGACCCCCCAAGATGGAGACACGGTGAAGGCCACCACAGAACCTCAGAAACAGGACATCCTGGTCATGGACACCAAACTCAAGATCATAGAGATTCTCCAGGTGCATGACTGTATGACTGTTTTGTTTTCTTGACTTGAGGCTCAAAAATATACCCAAATGGACATAATGTCTGTAACACATCTGGAAAAGGCATGCAATGACACTGGTATGTACTATTACAGTATACTCGGCTATTGTAATAGATTTAAGAGACAACAGAATGGTTTCGAGACAAAGAAGCGAGTTTATTGTTACAACTCTCCTACACAAAAAAAGGCCACTCAAAGTAATCTCGGCAAGACCTCAGAAGAGTGGCCCTTTTGTTCAGAGCAGACACACCTCCATCTAATTAGGGACGTCAGACACGCCTCCATCAAGTATTCCATCAGGTCCAATTAGGGACGTCAAACACGCCTCCATCAGGTCCAATTAGGGACGTCAGACACGCCTCCATCAGGTCCAATTAGGGACGTCAGACACGCCTCCATCAGGTATTTCATCAGGTCCAGTTAGGGACATCAGCGTCTGTGGGACTTGAAAACATAGAGCCGAGGTAGCAGACAAACGTGCGGGTTCATCACAGTAGGAACCACCCATGCTATCCTTTCTATGCTATCCTTTATCCAATTCTATTGTAAGTGTGTTTTTGCCCCTTTCTGCTTCCTGTAGTTCATTCTGAATGTGAGGCTGGATTACCGCATCTCCTGCCTGCTCTGCATCTTCAAGAATGAGTTTGACGAGAGCAATCCTCAGGCTGACCCATCCACCAGCCAGGACCCACAGGCCAATGTGCAGGGTAAGAGTGTTTATGGGATTATTTCTCTGTGTGTGTGTGTGTGTGTGCGTGTGTGTGCGAGAGAGAGAGAGAGAGAGAGAGAGAGAGAGAGAGAGAGAGGAGAGAGAGAGAGAGAGAGAGAGAGAGAGAGAGAGAGAGAGAGAGAGAGAGAGAGAGAGAGAGAGAGAGAGAGAGAGAGAGAGAGAGAGAGAGAGAGAGAGAGAGAGAGAGAGAAAAAAAATATATATATATAGAGAGAGAGAGAGAGAGAGAGAGAGAGAGAATATATATATATATATATATATATATATATAGAGAGAGAGAGAGAGAGAGAGAGAGAGAG
>NW_027468837.1:8375472-8490472 GCF_046254945.1 Alosa pseudoharengus | reverse complement strand
CATACACAGGGGTATTTCAATATAAACAAAGAAACAAATGCAAAGAATGGTAAATAAAAGCATAAAATGGCATTATATACTGTATTATATTTATATATTTGAACAGATTTTGCATTTTCTTTTCACATAAATTCTATGACTATGACAGTCGCTACTAAAAAGCTTACACTTAAACTTAAAGGTATACTATGCAGTTTCAGGTAAAACTCGCGAGATGTGTTTGGGTCGACTTTTCATGGCTGGTTCTCTCGTTAGCGACTTGCTACGGCTATGCTGTATGGCTATGCTAGGTGAACGATTCCCTGTTACAAGTTCGTTTACCATCAAATTGGCTTCGTAAAGGTTATATTAAGGTGAAAATCTTGCATAGTGTACCTTTAAGCAATCAGACGCACTGAATATGCACACACTTATCCATTTCCTCAGCTTGTGAACGCAGGCGAGGACGTGCTGGTGTTCTACAACGACCGTGCGTCCTTCCAGACGCTTGTGCAGATGATGCGTCTGGAGCGTGAGCGCTTGGACCCCAACAGTGCCTTGCGCTACCACATCCACCTGGTGGAGCTGCTGGCCGTCTGCACCGAGGGCAAGAACGTCTACACCGAGATCAAGTGCAACTCCCTGCTGCCGCTAGACGACATTGTGCGTGTGGTCACTCACGAGGACTGCATTCCCGAGGTGAGCCTTGCATTGACACAGTGTTTGTGTTTGGGTTCACTTCAGGTTGTTTCTGGTTGTTGTGTTTTATTTTAGTATAGGTGAATGTATCTGCCTAGGGACAATAGATGAAAACTAGCTATGGTGCTAACTCTAGCATATTTACATTGTGTACTTGTACTGATGTCCATCAATATGCACTGTCCCTATCTAAATAAACAATTAAATAAAATAAAGGTGTACTTTAGGGGTTTTGGGTGTGCGTGTTGTGTTGTGTTTGTTGGGATTTGTTGAAGGGGTAACATTTGCATGACGGCCTTTGCAGAGATGGGTAATGTGTGGTGTGTGTGTGTGTGTGTGTGTGTGTGTGTGTGTGTGTGTGGTGCAGATGAAGATGGCGTACGTCAACTTCCTGAACCACTGCTACGTGGACACTGAGGTGGAGATGAAGGAGATCTACACGAGCAACCACATGTGGAAGCTCTTCGATGACTTCCTGGTGGACATCTGCAGAGTGAGAGCCAATCCTGCAGTCCTCCACCTCCACATACCCCCCCCCCCCACACACACACACACACATAAAGCACACATTCCAGTTAGTTGATTTAATTCAGTCATTTGGAGTTATTTGATCAGTGAACCGAAGGCTCCCTTACATGACACAGTCACACACATGCCCACACACAGACACAGACACACACACACACACACACACACACACACACACACACACACACACACACACACACACACACACACACACACACAGACAGACACACACACACACACACACACACACAGACACATGCCCACACACAGACACACACACACACACACACACACACACACACACACACACACACACACATACACACACACAGACACATGCACACACACAGACACAGACACACACACAGACACACACACAGACACACACAGGCACATGCCCACACACAGACACAGACACACACACAGACACACACACACAGACACATGCCCACACATTGACACACACACAGACACACACAGACACATGCCCACACACAGACACAGACACACACACACACACACACAGACACACACAGACCCATGCCCACACACAGACACATTTGCATGATGACTGTAACCTGTGTGAACTGACTCCGTGACCTTTGCCTGTTTCCTGTAGGTGTGTAACAACACGAGTGACAGGAAGCACGCGGACACCGTGCTGGAGCGCTACGTGACCGAGACCATCATGAGCATCGTCACCACCTTCTTCAGCTCGCCCTTCTCTGACCAGAGCACCAGCCTGCAGGCAAGTGCTACTCATCCATCCATCCATCCATCCATCTATCACTCTTTTCTTCTATCCATCTGCTGTATCCTTCCATCCAACCAGTCAATTATCCTCTCAACCATCACTATACCACCATCTTGATCTCCATGAATCAGATAGACCGCTGCAACTTTTTTTTTAATTTGGTTTTCATCATCATCATCATCATCATCAATCATCATCATCATCATCAACATGTCAGACTCAGGGTCCATTCTGTCTGTTGTGTATGAATATGAATAACCATATCTCCCCACCTTTCCGCCATCACTGTGGCTCTGTGGTTGAGCTCTTTTGAATAACTATGTCTACCCTCTCTCCCTGCGTCAGACTCGGCAGCCTGTTCCTCCTTTCTCCTGTTACTCAGCCATAACTATGCCTTTACTGTAATACACATATCCTCCTATCCAACTGAGCCATCACTATGCTTTTAATACACATATCCTCCTATCCAACTTAGCCATCACTATGCTTTTAATACACATATCCTCCTATCCAACTTACTATGCCTTTAATACACATATCCTCCTATCCAACTAAGTCATCACTATGCCTTTAATACACATATCCTCCTATCCAACTAAGTCATCACTATGTCTTTAATACACACATCCTCCTATGCAACTCAGTCATCACTATGCCTTTAATACACATATCCTCCTATGCAACTAAGTCATCACTATGCCTTTAATACACACATCCTCCTATGCAACTTAGTCATCACTATGCCTTTAATACACACATCCTCCTATGCAACTAAGTCATCACTATGCCTTTAATACACACATCCTCCTATGCAACTAAGTCATCACTATGCCTTTAATACACACATCCTCCTATGCAACTAAGTCATCACTATGCCTTTAATACACACATCCTCCTATCCAACTGAGTCATCACTATGCCTTTAATACACACATCCTCCTATGCAACTAAGTCATCACTATGCCTTTAATACACACATCCTCCTATCCAACTGAGTCATCACTATGCCTTTGAGGTCGTTTGAATAACCGCGCCTCCTCTCTCTCCTGCATCAGACGCGGCAGCCCGTGTTCGTGCAGCTCCTGCAGGGCGTGTTCCGCGTCTATCACTGCAACTGGCTGGTCCCGGGTCAGAAGGGCAACGTGGAGAACTGCATTAAGGTGCTCAGCGATGTTGGTGAGAGCTGCGCTAGGATCAAATCATGTCAGAGCTAAACTGACATTTCCTCTGAGCCCTGGGGGCAATGGCAAAATGTGTACGCCCAAAAATGTGGTTTAGTAACAAAGCTGGCTAAGTTAACTCAGTCGTAAACATTGTTTGTGTTTCTCATACATTGACTTATATGTGGCGGCCCACCACAATATCAACATTGACCACCACATAATGATTTTCCAGGTTGTACTAAATTGTGCTTAAATCTGGTTAGTATCATAACCACGCTGTGCTAATTTGTTAAAAACTGTTGCATTCAAGTTAATTCTGCAAACCAACCACCACATATGGAATTCAATTCTTTGGGAAACACTGGCTTCATTCTCCCAGCAAAACAAACCCATATGCTCTTCTATTAGGAAATTGACCACATACTCAGAGTTAGCTTAGTTAGCTTGTCATTAATCATTCTTACATTTACATTCTTAGAATAGACCCCTGGTCTAGTAAAGAGATATATTTTGGGTGTGTGGGACACTTAATTACTAATAGACCTTGCTTTTGTTTGTGTTTGTTGTGCTATGTGTTTTTGTGCTTGCTTAAAGCCAAAAGCCGGACGATAGCCATCCCTGTGGACCTGGACTGCCAGGTGAACAACCTGTTTGTGAAGTCCAACAACATCGTGCAGAAGACGGCGCTGAGCTGGAGGCAGTCGGCTCGGAACGCCGCCCGGAAGGACTCGGTGCTCGCCACCTCCCGAGACTACAGGAACATCATCGAGAGGCTCCAGGTGGGGGATGCTGCATGGTGACATGCTCAGAGGCGTCCACGGAGTCCCTCAGGGCCCGCTGTTCCTCAAGTGCAGATGACAGACTGATGTGTGCATGTGTGTGCGTATGTGTGTGCGTATGTGTGTGTGTGTGTGTGTGTGTGTGTGTGTGTGCGTGTGTATGTGTGTGTGTGCATGTGTATGTGTGTGTTTGTGTGTGTGTGTGTGTGTTTGTGTGTGTGTGTGCGTATGTGTGTGTGTGTGTGTGCGTATGTGTGCATGTGTGTGCGTATGTGTGTGTGTGTGTGTGTGTGTGTGTGCGTGTGTGTGTGTGTGTGTGTGTGTGTGTGTGTTTGTTTGTTTGTCTCGGTTTAAGAATGAACCTCACATGGTTAGGGACAGGACAGAATGTTCAGCACCTTAAATGTCTCTGCGGTGCTGGATTTTACTGATTTTACACTGAATAGTTGGGGGATGTTTAGTACCACATATTTATATTTTTAGTTCCAAAAGTAAAGCCGCAGGCTAAAACTAGTGTTCATTTCTAATGTTCCTAGACAGCATGGCTACTTCATTTTAGCTCATAATAGCTTCCAGGTGCCTCTGTCTTACACAACCTGACTCTTTTCACTATGTGTATACCTCTGTGTGTGTGTGTGTGTGTGTGTGTGTAACTAGGACATAGTGTCTGCGTTGGAGGAACGCCTGAGGCCGCTGGTGCAGGCCGAGCTGTCGGTGTTGGTGGACGTCCTCCATCGGCCTGAGCTTCTTTTCCCAGAGCACACTGAGGCCCACCGCAAGTGTGAGAGTGGAGGCTTCATCTGCAAGTGAGACAAGGCACTGTGTGTGTGTGTGTGTGTGCGTGTGTGTGTGTGTGTGTGTGTGTGTGTGTCTGTGTGTGTGTGTGTGTGTGTGTGTGTGTCTGTGTGTGTGTGTGTGTGCTAGTGAGCATGTGCATCGTTTGGAGGCCAACATATAATGTATATGAACAGACTGAGCTTGTAAAGCTTCCCTGCCAGCTTTAATGTGTTTAATGTGTAACTGTCTCTGTCTGTCTCTTTCCTTATCCGTCTGGTTTTTTTTTCTGTGTGTGTGTGTGCGCCCCCCCCTCTCACTCTTCCCTCTGCAGGTTGATTAAACACACCAAGCAGCTGCTGGAGGAGAATGAGGAGCGTCTGTGTATCAAAGTGCTGCAGACGCTCCGGGAGATGATGACCAAAGACCGCGGCTACGGAGAGAAGGTATGAACACGCGGAGAGGAAGAGAGACATCAGACATGAACATCATGCTCGCCAACGGACTTCAAATCAAAAACATCTTACCAGGCTAGCTTCCAACATCTCCCCCACACCAGCAGCAGTAGACCTGCCCTGCCCAGGAGCAGGCGTAAATGATCCACTAAGCTGAGCTCTTAAAATGCAAGGCACCCAAATCTCATCAGCTTGCATGCCTGCACACCGCATGCTTGTCTCTAACTCCACAACATCTGTTGATGAAATGAGTGTGTGCTGTGTGTGAGCGAGTGGATCACGGCCTGCACTAACCTCCCCACTCTGTTTCAGCTCATGGCCTATGATGATGACATGGACGTGGCTAAGGTTGTCCTCTTTTTTTATCTCTCAGTTCAGCTGTTGCTCTTTCCTTTCTTATATTCTTCCTTTCTTCATCCTGGTAGCAGCCCCCCCTCTCCTCCCCCCGCCTCTCACACCATCAGGTTAATGCAGTTTAAGGTGTTTCTGAGTGTCAGAGTGTTGCATTGACATGTATGTTAGCATTAGCATTTTAGCGTGGTGTGTTAGTATCATAAACGTGGGCATCTCATCCTACAATGTCTATACAACTCAATCAGTCATTACGTTAAGGCTGCTTTGGTTGTATTGCTTTGCATAGACCCGAGGATGACCCATAGCTGTGAAGTAAATTTGAATATCAAGCCGGAGGTGATTTGATATTCAATGATTTCCTACCGAGTGTGGAGCCTCCCTTAGCTCCAGGCATGTTATCTCCCCATCCCCTTAGCCAGTACAAGCTCTGGCATAGACATTAGCCTAGCGCTAACATGTTGAGCGTCTTTAGCATGAACTCCTGTTTTGCATGGTGCTGACATTGCCGTACCCGGTGTGTGGGCCTCTGTTGTCTGTTTGGCTGACTGGCCAAGGAAGTGGATCTGAGCCAGCCTCAGAAACAGCGCGAGGACCAGCGGAGGGTAGGTCATCTCTGAACTCTCTCACAGCTAACCAATAACCCAATAACCCAATAAGCAAAGTGCACCGCATATAGGCGCCGACATGAGAGCGCCAACACTTTCTGTCACTTGCCCATGCACACCTCTGCCGAAACTTCATCAATCATTTGATAAACAATGAATTTTATTGAGTGGCACTGACAAAAGTAGCCTAGAACAGAATCATAATCTACACAGTGGAGGTAAAAGGGTTCCACAATGGTGTGCGGGGTTGTTGTGGAAACATGGAATGTTAAGTCATGGAGTACTGGAAGAGAAGTGCACCGCAACCATGCCGGCGCCAATGTGTGAGAGCATTAACATGGAGGCTGACTCAGGCTGCCACATCCTTACATGTCAACAACACTGAGAAATACACTCACACACACACACACACACACTCACACACACACACACATGAATTTGAATTACAGTCATGCAAAACTTTGACTTCCTCTCTGACTTCCTAATGCTCTGATCGCACCATTTGCTGTTCTGCTCTCTCCTA
Source organism: Alosa pseudoharengus (assembly GCF_046254945.1). Taxonomy (NCBI): domain Eukaryota; kingdom Metazoa; phylum Chordata; class Actinopteri; order Clupeiformes; family Clupeidae; genus Alosa; species Alosa pseudoharengus. The sequence goes on along the minus strand of NW_027468837.1, from coordinate 8,483,859 downwards.
ATTCTGTGGGTTGATATGTAGGACTTAGTGACTTAGTGAACCAAGCTAAGACAAGTACCACTGGTGGTGATGTGTGAAGGACAGTTCAATCATCTCTGAGACACTGTGTGTACGGTATACATTTACACCCATTGATCTTCGTATAGGGTGAGGCACTGAGGCAGATTCTGGTGAATCGTTACTATGGCAACTTCAGAACTGGAGGTAGAAGAGACAGCCTGACGGCCTTCAGTAACACCGCCCTCACACCTGTCGCACCAGTGAAGAGCCAATCAGGTGAGAGGTCCTTTCTCCCTATTAGTTGGTCACTTGAGGTATATACTGTAGGTAAAGTCAGTTAACTCTGAGTGTGTGTGTCTGTGTGTGTGTGTGTGTGTGTGTCTGTGTGTGTGTGCATGTGTGAATAGGTGGTGGCGTCTTGAGTCGAGCAGAGATGTCCCTGGCAGAAGTTCAGTGCCACTTAGACCGTGAGGGGGCATCTGACTTGGTCATCGACCTCATCATGAACACTAACAGTGACCGTGTCTTCCATGAGAGCATCCTATTGGCCATTGCCCTGCTGGAGGGTGGGAACACCACTATACAGGTCAGTCGTGATAGCAGATTTTACAAAAGAAGAAGAAAAAAGTCTGGCACTGAGAGAGTAAATCAGGACAAAAGCCGTGCTGCTGACTGCATCTTGTGATTGTGATTATACTCTGGCCTCGAGGCTCTATAGTGAGCTCATCTGGGGCAGCTCCAAAAGTGGCTCCATGCTTCTCTCTCTCCGTCCTCTCAGTGCTCCAGAAAACCACACTGATTAAAACCAACTTAAGTGTTCCAGCTACATAGAATTCCTTCAGCCACCTTTATAAAGTGATATAGCTTGTACTTAATGTCATTACGCCTTATAGTTCTTTTCCTATTTGCTTCCTCCCTGCCTCATTCTGTAGTTCATTGTGGTCATTCACAGTTTAAGTACACAAGCATAGTGCTGGTGATACTAGTATAGTATGTCCTGAAGTACTTTGTATCTGTGATTGTTAGATGATAATGGTTTCAGTTCAATCCTGCTATATTTACTTTTACTGTACTGGGTTATGTAACCTGCGGTTTCTTTTCTTCACTATCTGTCCAAATACACAACGTTTGGGCCATGAAGGGCTCATTCTACTGTCGTCTGATGGAGGATAAGAAGTCGGAGAAGTTCTTCAGAGTGTTCAACGACCGCATGAAAGCAGCCCAGCTGGAAATCAAAGCCACGGTCACCGTGAACACCAGCGACCTTGGCAACAAGCGTCGTGACGACCATGCCCCAGACAAAGAGACGCCTCAGAAGAGAAGAGGTTAGGGCATGGCTTTGGATGGCTTTGTTTGAGTTTATTTACTAAATATACTTGAGAATATCATGATGCTAAATCGATATGGAACACCAACACTGATGTCTGTTGAAATAGTGATGTCTCATTTTGACCCTATTTTTGGTCAGGGTGAAGGGTAATTTTTATGACTAATCTGTAATTAGATAGCATTACATACCTCAGAAAATAATAATGAATATTGCATCATCTTCATATTTACTGTCACTTGATGAGCAACAGCTGTGCCCAGATGACCAGACACCATTTCCTCTTGCCAATAAAAAGGACGATGGTTCTATTAATGCAGTCAGCAGTACTGAAGTATGAGGATAAAGATCAGGTTGAGTACTGGTGGTGGTCGTGTCAATGCAAATCGTAAATGTAAATCAGGTTTCTAGGCCAAGTATACTGGCGTATACAAGGAATTTGGTCTCTGCATTTATCCCATCCGTGAATTAGTGAACACACAGAGCACACAGTGAGGTGAAGCACACACTAACCCGGAGCAGTGAGCTGCCTTGCTACAGCGGCGGTGGGGAGCAGTGAGGGTTAGGTGCCTTACTCAAGGGCACTTCAGCCGTGGATGTGGTCATGGGACAGCGATGCTCAACCACTTCCCCCGCCCACATTTTTCCTACTGGTCGGGGATCGAACCTGGCAACCCTTCAGTTCCAAGCCCAAAGCCCCAACCAGTAGGCCACGGCTGGCCCTAGAAATGTCTGCACTGCTGATGACCTCCGTCTTGTGTCTCCTGTGTGGACAGTGAAGGACGGCGTGATGGTGACAGACGAGGCGCGCGAGCAGCTTGTGGAGGCTTCGGCGATCACCAAGAAGGCGTACAGCTCGTACCGGCGCGAGGCTGAGCCCGAGGAGGTGTGCGGGCCGGCCGAGGGCCAGCACAGCGCGGGCGACAAGGCCGCCGACAACGGCGAGATGAGCTTTGTCATCCTCATCATGCAGCCCATCCTGCGCTTCCTGCAGCTGCTGTGCGAGAACCACAACCGGGACCTGCAGGTGCGTGTGGCGGCGTGTGTGGATGTGGGGGTAGGGGTGTGTGTGTGTGTGAGTGTGTTTGTGTGTGTGTGTGTGTGTGTGTGTGTGTGTGTGTGTGTGTGTGTGTGTGTGTGTGTGAGTGTGTGTTTGTGTGTGTGTGTGTGTGTGTGTGTGTGTGTGTGAGTGTGTGTTTGTGTGAGTGTGTTTGTGTGTGTGTGTGTGTGTGTGAGTGTGTTTGTGTGAGTGTGTGTGTGTGTGTGTGTGTGTGTGTGTGCATGTTTATGTGGGGGATCTGGGAGCTGCAGTGGTCCCCAGAGGATGTGTTTCCACTAACCACTACCAAACTGTCATGTGGCTAATCCTTGAGAAGCATGATGGCGAGGAGAGTTAACTCTGAGCACAAATCTGCAGCCGGGGACGAGCATAGGCAGAGTCTGACAGATGTGACCGCTTGCAGGGCCCTGCAGCTCGAGCCAGTCGAAGGTCGTCATGAGCCTCTCATGCCACTGAAAACTTCTCTGGCAGAGCAAAGATGGTGGGAGTGAGGATTGCACACGTCCACACCCTCACTCTCAATCCCTCGCCTTGCACAAGCCCCTTGCTCAACATCAACAAAGTCTAATCCCCTAACCGCATATTTAGTTGTTTTTTATTCAGCCAGAGAAGCTGTGTGCAAACAGGAACATGTAGCCACTTATTTAAAACAAAAAAGCTCTCAGATAAAAAAGGCCACTTTCTGTCATGTAAGATCAAGGGCAGGGGCTCAAGCCCCCTTTGATGTTATGCGCCTGGTGTGGCTGTTTCTGTGTGTTTTGTGTGGAGTTAAGGGTCATTTTTTATCTTCCATCTGTCATGTTTCAGAGTCTGTGTAAATAGACATTTTCTTTTACTATTCTAGGTAATGTTAGTTTGCACAGGTGTGCATGTGTTTTGTGTGTGTGTGTGTGTGTGTGTGTGTGTGTGTGTGTGTCTTGTGCTAACCTGCAGGTTAAATTTTGAATTCCTGGCTCCCTCTTCAGGCAAGTATTGTGTGTGTGTGTGTGTGTGTGTGTGTGTGTGTGTGTGTGTGTGTGTGTGTGTGTGTGTGTGTGTGTGTGTGTGTGTGTGTGTGTGTGTGTGTGTGTGTGTGTGTGTGTGTGTAAGGAGGCTTCTTCATTGAGGAAAGGGATCAGTTCAGGCGGTTAAAAATGTTGTGTGTACACATCTTGACATCTTTCATCCAATCAGTAAGCATGTATATGAATATATCTGCATTTTAAAAAGGGAGTGTTACACCATAATCATGAGGGGCTTACGTGTGTGTTACAACTTAATGTTCGTGGAGAATGATCTGTCTATGTAGTGTTACAAAGTATGCACATAAGGACTGCTAACAGAGACTTTGTACTCATGTCACCATGCTGTATCCCTGTGCACACTTGATACAGCATGGATGTTGTTCATGATCAGATATTCTGACAGGCATAGGCGGGGGGTTTAGTCCCAAAGGTGAAGGCTTAAGTTGTTGGTGGACCAAACCATATTCATTATATTTACATGATAGTTATGGCTCTCCGTTTTGTTTTTATTTGCCTTTCTTTCTTTTTCTTTTCTTTGCTATGTGAAGCACTTTGGTCTTATATGTGCTATACAAATGAAACTAACTTGTGTACTCCTATTCCCCCAGAACTTCCTGCGCTGTCAGAACAACAAGAACAACTACAACCTGGTGTGCGAGACGCTGCAGTTCCTGGACTGTATCTGTGGCAGCACCACCGGGGGCCTGGGCCTGTTGGGCCTCTACATCAATGAGAAGAACGTGGCCCTCATCAACCAGACCGTCGAGAGCCTCACCGAGTACTGCCAGGGGCCCTGCCACGACAACCAGGTTGGCATGTCTGAATCCAACATGGCATCATCTATAACAATGCCAGCAATACAGACACTTAAAGGACAAATCTGGCCGATTTTTACATGGATCTTGATCGCTAGACGTGGCCGAGTACTGTTAATAGGAAAAATAACGACCAAAATCAGTGCTACCGAACTGAAGTAGCTGCAGCTAATGGCCAGTACTCCCATTGAGCTACAATGCTAGGTCTGGGGGCATCATCTAAACGTGCCTTTTTGCTTCTTAACAGACTCAAAATATAATTTAAAGGCCTGTACAATATGAACAAGAGTCCTTACGTGACAAAACAACGCATTTTCTACTCATTAGCAGTGAAGAAACAACCATTATGGTCGGTATTTATCTTATCGACAATACTCAGCGACGTCTAGCGATCAAGATCCATGTAAAATCGGCCGGATTTCTCCATTAAGGCCTCCACTTCTGACGTTCAATTACATTAGATTCCATTGTGTCCAATACAACCCCGCCCACCCCCGCCAAACCCTTTTGCTGACGCCTTGTAGATTACGGTTCAGTTCTATTTTTGTCGGTGCCATTCAATTAAATCCATTGGTTATTTAAAAGTGATAGAAAGTGTCAGTGCACTTACGTCTGCAGCTATGTGCACTGTACACCAACATAGCAACTACAAGCAACTACAAACATGCATCCAGACTTGCTCTGACTTCATATAAGTAAGATGATATATGTCTGAAAATAAATTGTCAACTGCAATATATTTTCACATTATCGCACTGACCGTGAAATTATGTGTATGTGTACTCTTAGAATTGTATAGCTACCCATGAGTCCAATGGCATTGACATCATCATCTCTCTGATCTTGAATGACATCAACCCTCTGGGCAGGAAAAGAATGGACCTGGTGTTAGAACTGAAGGTAAGCACCGAGTGACCTTGTAGATGTGTGGCAGTGTTGACCTCTGACCCTACATATAGCACTCAGCAAAAGCCTTGTGGATTTTTGCTATTGGATTGATTCGGTATGTAAATCTTTGCATCAGCGCTTATGTTAGACTTCCTTACCACTTCTTCAGAATAATGCCTCAAAGTTGTTGCTGGCCATAATGGAAAGTCGCCATGACAGTGAAAATGCGGAGAGGATTCTTTACAACATGCGCCCGAAAGAACTTGTAAGTCATCTTGATTGTATGCAGACACACACACACACACACACTAAAATGTGTATTTGGATTAGTAAGGAGGCAATAAACTGCAAACACAGATTCACAAAAGCTTTTTTCCACAGTGCGAATCCCACAATAGCTACAGTTTCTGCCATAACTCGTCTGTAAGCCCCTCTGTTGCTCTCACCCAGCCATACAAAGCAAAGCTCGGCTGACAGAACATTGTTTTCAGGTGGAAGTGATGAAGAAAGCTTACCAGCAGGGGGAGACAGAGTTCGAGGATCCCGAGGAGCAGGAGGACAACGGAGACGATTATGCTGCATCGCCACGGAACGTTGGACACAACATCTACATTCTCGCCCATCAGGTGTGAATTTATGCACACACATGCACATGCGCGCACACACACACACACACACACACACACACACACACACATACACGCTCACACACATACACACTCCCACTCACTCAAAACTGTCATTAACAGATACTGTAATAATAATACATTTAGTTTATCTAGTGCTTACACTGTTAACACTTCATTTACACTATAGAGGCTTGACCTAGAGAGCCCTACAGAGTTGTAATTGTACACTGAACAACAGCTTTACTAAACCCAATCCCTAACCCTAACCTGAACCCTAACTTGTAACGTAACAGAGTTTCAACAGACAGTTTGTTTATAGTCAGGGTATCTGTAGACAGACTATAGGAGGGCATCCAAGTAAAGTGGCCTAATAGCCACATGGTAACTCTTCCTCCCATTACTCCTCAGCTGTCCCGACACAACAAGGAGCTGCAGATCCTGCTGAAGCCTGGAGGAGATGACCAGGCCCTGGAGTACTACACTGAGCACACCGCCCAGATAGAGGTACCTAACAACACACACACACACACAACACACACACACACACACACACACACACACACACACACACACTGTTCTCACAAACTCCTGTTTCTCATACCTTTGTGTGTATGTGTGTGTGTGTTTGTGTGTGTAGATAGTGCGTCAGGACCGCACGATGGAGCAGATTGTGTTCCCGGTGCCCAACATCTGCTCGTTCCTGACGCCCGAGTCCAAGCTGCGGGTCTACTACAGCACGGAGAGGGACGAGCAGGGCAGCAAGATCAACGACTTCTTCCTGAGCGCAGATGACCTCTACAGCGAGATGAGGTGGCAGAAGAAGCTACGAGGTACTCATCGTGTCTCTCTCTGTCTCTCTCTCACACACACACACACACACACACACACACACACACACACGCCAGTGTTGCGCGGGTTTGGTCACAAGCGGCCCGCGGTCGCCCGATATTTTAATCAACCCGACCGCAACTCGGACCGCGAATATTAATTAGGACAAAATTATACCCGACCCGCGAATTCAACCCGCTTATTTACAAAATGTGTGCTTTTGGTTATAGGCTGCATGCAGTGTGACAGTAGGCCATTTCTGTAAAAACAAACTAATTTATTTACGAAACTTGATGCAGTAGAACTACACGCAGTAAGCATGCAGGACATAATGTTTGCGCAGGAGAAAGAATGAGAATAAGAGCGCAAGCACGCACGCAACGCACAAAGGATAAGAACACTAGGATAAGATTTGAAGGCCATGGACATACATCTTTCTTTCGAAAACAGAAATGGTGAGGCGAGGTAGGCAAGAGAGATACATTGCTGGTCAAAACGTTAGCGTAAGAACTGGTTTATAATGCTGAATGAAACACAAAGCTTTACTAAAGCACATCCACTGTTTAAAGTCACAAACACAACGAACTAAGGTAACTTTTATGCATGCGCGAACCTATACATACCGGTAGATATGGCTGTGTAGTCTGTGCCATAACATTTATTCCTGCAGGCTGCCCGTTTTGGCTGTCATACTTTTAAATGGCTTCGCAAGAAGTAGGCCTAGACCATAACCATAGCCTATATCGCTTTTCCTGAAGGGGTGTCTTTATTATTTTAACTCGCGTCTTGCTTCTTTACTGTTGACTTTACTGTATTGATGCTTTACTGTATTGATGCTAGCTTTCTCGTGATATTTTAAGTAGGCCTATTTGTAGAAAATATATATTTAATTAATTTTAACTGACCCGCCCGCAAATGACCCGAATATCATTAAAATATTTTGTTTATGACTCATAACCGTGGGTGACCGCGGTCATCCGCGGGCGACCGCTTAATTTCGGGCAGACCGCGCAACACTGACACACGCGCATGGTCTTCGGTAGTCAGAATAGTAAACAGGGGTATCCAGAGATTACTCTGTGTCTTTTATGTGGCTGTGATGAAGTTGGTGGTGCATAGGCAGGAGCACACATAGAGCCCTTTTCTATAAGGAGTTTGAACGGATGTCAAGATCTGGGCGTAACCCAGCTGCATGGCAATGTTGGAGGCACTCGGCGTAAAGAACTGAACGAAGTACAATGGAGTACTATGCACTTTGGATACCTTAAGTGATTGTTGCCGTGTCTAAACAACAGAAAAGCTCATCAAAACGCGTCTAAGATGCAAAGGCATATAGGGAAGGACTTGGACCCCAAGAGAAATTAAGGTTTATCGGCTGTCCAGATCCATATGAGATCCTCCTTTCCTCTGATAACTTCTGGCATTCCTCTCCCTGGTTTTTAATAACTTTTGGATAATAATCCAGATGTTTTTCTCGATCTGACCTATTGGTACAAACTAAAACATGGCAATAATTAACCATTTTCCTTGACGACGTTCGGGATCTACTTCAGTGCCTAGTGCTTTCTTGTGATGCGAGTATCTCCAATATGACGACGTCCGATCTGATGACGCGCCATGCAAACCCCTTATATGTTTAATAAACACAATTTTACTGGAGATTCTTATCCATTATAAACTGATCTTTTGCTGAACTGTCAAAAAAATGGGCCAACCAAATGAATTCTATTTTAATCAACCACATTTATCACTGTATGTGTGTGTGTGTGTGTGTGTGTGTGTGTGTGTGTTGTGGATTACAGCCAAGCCAGTGCTGTACTGGTGTTCCAGGAACATGTCGTTCTGGAGTAACATCTCCTTCAACCTGGCCGTGCTCATTAACGTGCTGGTGGCCTTCTTCTACCCTCTGGAGGCTGTGAGCGGGGGTGAGTACGCGAGGAACCCTGGAACTGCCTGCGCGCGCACACACACACACACACACACACACACACACACACACACACACACACACACACACACACACACACACACACACACACACACACACACACACACACACACACACACACACACAGAATCATGGGCCTCCAGGCTTGTGTATTTCAGCACTGTGTCCTGTTTCTGCTCTGAGCTTGACTCATCTCATATGTCACTCATGTCAGCAGCTTGGTCAGCTGGACAGTCTCTCTCCCCACTGACCTCCAGCCCATCATCCCTCTGTTCCCTCCCTCTCATCCCGCTATTGTTCTTCGATCTCCTTGTTGGTTTGTTTCATTCTCCCCTCTCCACAAGAATCTCATCCCTCTCTTTTTCTTCGATCTCTTTTCTGGTTTGTTTCTTTCTCTTCCCTCCACAATAATCTCATCCCTCTCTTTAGCTTTGATCTTTGTTAGTTTGTTTCATTCTCCCCTCTCCACAAAAATCACATCCCTCTCTTTTTCTTCGATCTCTTTGTTGGTTTGTTCCTCTCTCTTCTCTCTCCACAATAATCTCATCCCTTTCTTTTTCTTCCTCTTTGTTGGTTTGTTTCATTCTCCCCTCTCCACAATAATCTCATCCCTCTCTTTCTTCTGTCTCTGTCTCTTGCTGGTGTGTTTCGTTCCCTCCCCTCCACATAAGACACAATGTTGGCATGTGATTCATCTGTTGGATAACTATCTTGCCAAGTGGGGTATGCATGTGAATCTGATAACCAGCTGGATTGCATTATCCAGGCACTGAGTCCCAAAGAAAAGAGGTTCTCAAAGCAATCAGATTGTTCTCACTGTGCTCACTGTAAACAATCAGTAAAGTCTCTTTCCTTTGTCTTTGCCTGTGTGTGTGTGTGTGTGTGTGTGTGCATGTGTGTGTGTGTGTGTGTGTGTGTGTGTGTGTGTGTGTCTGTGTGTGTAGTCACGTTGGAGCCGTCCCTGTCGGCGCTGCTGTGGGTGTGTGTGCTGGCGTCGTGGGGCATGGTGCTGGTGCTGCCGCAGCCACACGGCGTCCGCGCCCTCATCGCCATCACCATCCTCAGGCTCAGCTTCTCCGTCGGCCTGGAGCCCACTCTCTCACTGCTGGGAGCCTTCAACGTGAGCAATCACACACACACACACACACAAAGAGATACAGATGGGAGTTAGAAAATGATAGTACTCTAGCTTCTAGCATATGTAACTTTGTAACTGTCTGAATTCATTCATTCATTCATTCATTCATTCATTCATTCATTTAGTCCTGGTTTGTCACCTGATTCCAGGTTTGTAACAAGATTATTTTCCTGCTGAGTTTCGTGGGCAACCGGGGCACGTTCACGCGCGGCTACAAGGCCATGGTGCTGGACGTGGAGTTCCTGTACCACCTCATGTACCTGATCATCTGCACGCTGGGCCTGTGTGGACACGTCTTCTTCTACAGCTTACTGGTACTGCACCAGCACTCGGCACACAACCACCACACTGCTGGGGCGTTGTAGCAGCATTTGTCCTCCAGGGGGCGACATGGTAGCAGTAACATGTCGATCGGCTGAAATTGTCTGTGGCTCAGTCTAAGTGCCACTCTGTTTGTTTACAGTGTCAGGACTGTGAAATGTTGTTTTGCATACACTGAATAGACAACTGGAGGACTCTGAGGAGCAATTCTCTGAATTTGACAAAAAGTCTATTGGGTTATAATCATGGTCCATTCTTTTCACTCTCAACTACCACTACTTTAAATCGAATCTACTAGCTTCTCTCTTATATGTGTGTGTGTGCGTGTGTGTGTGTGTGTGTGTGTGTGTGTGTGTGTGTGTGTGTGTGTGTGTGTGTGTGTGTGTGTGTGTGTGTGTGTGTGTGTGTGTCGTGCAGCTCTTTGACCTGGTGTACCGAGAGGAGACGCTGCTGAACGTGATCAAGAGCGTGACGCGTAACGGCCGCTCCATCGTGCTGACCGCCGTGCTGGCCCTTATCCTGGTCTACCTCTTCTCCATCGTGGGCTACATCTTCTTCAAGGACGACTTCATCCTGGAGGTGGACAGGATACCCAACAGCACTATGGGTAAAAAAAAAAACACAAACGGATGCTCGTGGCCACAGGACATACCTGTTCTCAGGTGTACTGTACCTAATTTATGGTTCTGGTACCGTACCTTTGTCCGAAGCATCTTACGGAATATGAACATTACATAAGTTAAAAATCAAGTAAAAGTAGAACAGAAGACATTAATATCTAATACTTGTCCTGTCTGTTGTCATACATTACGTACAGTAAGCCCTGTGCTGTCTCTATCTGTTTTCTCTTGCTACAGAGGAGGGGGCCAGTATGACTGGTGATGTCATCTCTGTAGGGGGCTGTCGCACAGAGAATGGTGACCCCTGCGTTTCAGAAGACCAAGATGATGGTATGAGTTGTTGATGAGTGTGTGTGTGTTCTGTGTAGTTGTTAGGTGTGTGTGTGTGTGTGTGTGTTGTCAGGTGCATTTGCTGACATGTTGCTGTGTGTTTGGGCGTGCGTAGACTCGGATGGGGAGAGAGCGTGTGTGTGTGTGTGTGTGTTGTCAGGTGCATTTGCTGACATGTTGCTGTGTGTTTGGGCGTGCGTAGACTCGGATGGGGAGAGAGCGTGTGACACACTGCTGATGTGCATCATCACCGTGTTGAGTCACGGCCTGAGAAGTGGAGGAGGAGTGGGAGATGTGCTCCGTAAACCATCTAAAGAGGTAACACACACACACACTCACACACACACACACACCCCACACACACACTCACACACACAAACACACACACTTCATCACTAAGGTCTTAGTTCAACAACTTAAACAGAACTAGTAGTAACTGTATGATGAGATCATAGATACTGATGCAATGTGCAAATGTGTGTTTGTGTGTGTGTGTGTGTGTGTGTGTGTGTGTGTGTGTGTGTGTGTGTGTGTGCACAGGAACCTTTGTTTGCAGCCAGAGTGGTGTATGACCTGCTCTTCTTCTTCATGGTCATCATCATCGTCCTGAACCTGATCTTCGGTGTGATCATCGACACCTTCGCCGACCTCAGGAGCGAGAAGCAGAAGAAAGAAGAGGTGCTCAAGACCACCTGCTTCATTTGTGGTGAGAAACACACACACACACACACACACACACACACACACACACACACTCCACTTACAGACACCCAGACAGACACTCACACTCCCTAAATACATACTCACAAACACGTCATACTGATAATCCAAAAAAAAACCTGAGTACATCTGCTGTTGTCTTTCTTGCTTTGACCCTCCACAGGGCTGGAGCGAGACAAGTTTGACAACAAGACGGTGACGTTCGAGGAGCACATCAAGGAGGAGCACAACCTGTGGCACTACCTCTTCTTCATCGTGCTGGTGAAGGTCAAGGACTCTACCGAGTACACGGGGCCAGAGAGCTACGTGGCCCAGATGATCAAGGTCAGACCAAAGACAAAAGCACTCATAACAGGCCCAAGGCCACATCTGCACAGAAATGAAGGTGTACTGGCCATTGTGTGTCAGGGTGCATTCACTGGAATTAACCAGAAGATGAATTTGCCACAATAGGACATAGACAGCTTTTTAGTCATTCTGATTAAACTATTCCGAATAAAACTTTTGTGTCATCTGTTTACATGAGGTAGCCTGGAAAATCCAGACCCTGGTAATCTAGAAAGATTAAGGGTCTGGCCATGAATAATGTAATGGCCCAACTCGAGGGAGGGATGCATTTGAAAATCTCACTGCACACAATTGGATAACATTAGACCAATGTTTACTCTGAAGGATTCCGGACTTCGAAGCAATTGGATAACACTACGACCAATGTTTACTGACTGATTCCGGACTTCCAACGTTGCAGCGCTGTAGTCATCTGTTTAGCTCACCTCTGGGCCGATGTGATTGGTTCCCCGCGATGTAAGGGGCAAAAGTAACGTCGATCATTACTCATTGCCAGAGTCTCTTGCTGACACAATTCAAATTGTGCTCTCGCGAGAACTCTGGATTTCCAGGGTATACATGAGGTACGTTCTATTCCGATCAGGTGCTCTCGAGCGCGTTAGAATCTTTGATCAGAATTACTGATTTGCTTTTGAGAAGCTACAGCGGACAATCTGATTGGCCGTATACATGGCTGTTCAGTTGGAATAAGAACGGAATACACCACCTCTTTGAATCCGATTAAAATTCTAATCGGAGCGGCAGTTTTATTCCAATCAGGGAGTTGATATGTGTCACTTTGATTCCGATTGAGCCATTATTCCAATTCTAGACGGATTAAAAGTGTCCATGTAAACCTAGCTACTGCCACGCCCTCTGTGCCCTCTGAGATTGTTAATGTTACTGTCGAATATATATTCAGAGACAGCTGATGGTGTGTTTGTGTTGAATGGTATTCCTAATCTTAATCGTATCTAAATGAATAGTAGTCTGTCTAAAGTATGTAAAAGTATAGTAGCTAAATAGTAGCATAAACCTCATATCTTTCTCTCTCTGTCTCTCTCTCTCCCCCTCTCTCCCTCTCTCTGCCCCCATCTTAACCCTGCTACCCCATCTCTCTCTCCCTCTCTCCCTCTCTCTGCCTCAATCTTAACCCTGCTACCCCATCTCTCTCTCTCTTTCTCTCTGCTCGCTGCTACCCTGTATCTCTCTCTCCCTCTTTCTCTCTGCTGCTCCCTGCTACCCCTTCTCTCTCTTTTTTCTCTCTACTGCTCCCTGCTACCCCTTCTCTCGTTCTCTCTCTCTGCCCCCATCTTTAACCCCTGCTACCCCGTCTCTCTCGTCTCCCTGCAGGAGCACAACCTGGACTGGTTCCCGCGGATGCGCGCCATGTCTCTGGTGAGCAGTGATGGCGAGGGCGAGCAGAACGAGCAGCGCTGCCTGTCGGAGAAGCTGGATTTCACCATGAAGCTCGTCACCAACCTCACCAACCAGCTCAACGACCTCAAGGAGCAGGTCCGAAACCAGGCTGCCAGCCAGCCTCACATTGAGAATGACGGCTTGTTGTGTTGTGTTGTGTTGTGTTGTGTTGTGTTGTGTTGTGTTGTGTTGTGTTGTGTTGTGTTGTGTTGTGTTGTGTTGTGTTGTGTTGTGTTGTGTTGTGTTGTGTTGTGTTGTGTTGTGTTGTGTTGTGTTGTGTTGTGTTGTGTTGTGTTGTGTTGTGTTGTGTTGTGTTGTGTTGTGTTGTGTGTGTGTGTGTGTGTGTGTGTGTGTGTGTGTGTCTGCATACAATCAAGCTGACTTACAAGTTCTTTCAGGTTAATTTATTCATCCCTAATCAACGGCATTAGCTAGAATAACATGAAAAGGGGAAGAACACAGCTATGTAATACCATTAGACTCAACGGCCTAGCTGTTTGTACGTGTGTGTCTGTGTGTGTATGTGTGTATGTGTGTGTGTGTGTGTGTGTGTGTGTGTGTGTGTGTGTGTGTGTGTGTGTGTGTGTGTGTGTGTGTGTATGCGCTGACTCCTCTCCTGTTCTGCAGATGACAGAGCAGAGGAAGCATAAGCAGAGGATCGGTCTGCTGGGAAACCCTGTCCACCTCAACGTCGCCCAGCAACCTGCCTGAGCTCTGTATGTGTGTGTGAGAGTGAGAGGGAAAGAGCAAGTGTTTGTGTGTGTATGTGTGCAAGAGAGAAATAAAGAACAGGTGTGTGTGTGTGTGTGTAAACACCTGAATGTGCAAGTTTGTGCGTACGGTATATATATATTTGTGTTCGCCACACACACTATTGTGACTGCACTGATACATCAGCCTGAAGAGTGTGACACAAGCCAAGTGCATCACCAGATGCCAAATGACACATAGTATATTTAACATATTTGACAAAGAAAAGGAGTATATAGAAGGAAATTTGAAGGAATATTTGTGTTTTATAATTATAGAAAATGGCTTATATATTGTTTGTAGTTGCATTTCAACTGAAGAGTCAGAAACAGTATTGAGCTCTCATTTGTTGTGCATGTGCAATAATTATTTTACCATCACTGACCATAGCGTGTGACCCTCCAAAACCCCTCCTGTAAACCCTACTGAAGGAATCCGGCTGTGAAAAATACAAAAGCATGGTCTGGGGATGGGATTTTGTCATAGTGCATTGTCCTACCATGCCATCTGTGACACTAGTTTTAAAGAGATGATGAATGTTTTGAGGAAAGGCCTCATTTTAAGTTTCTCTCAAAGAGTTAATCACTCATGTTACATTCCACTGTAACAACCAACCAATAACACAGAAGTTTACTGTATGATAGTCAATGCCTTTTAGCGAGGTACGAGCATGTGTTTATGTGTGTATGTCTGTATGTGTGATTTTATTTGCAATAATGGGTACAGGGGAATATTTGCATGTTGCACACATACACCATTTTTATCTCTCATTCACTACAGAAAATAACACTGTGCTTTAATTGTGTGGCCATGAGTGATTCTAGAAATTTCCCTGTGTATATTATGAGTGGTTGTGTAAAGTTGTTTATGCTTGCGACGTCTTACTGTGAGGTTCGGCACCATGACCGGTCGCTTCTGTGTGCTATACAGAAATAAACCAAAGAGCCTGTACTTTAATCATTGCTTATTCTTATGTGACATTTCCATTTAAAGTAACACATACTGGGTAATTAGTGCTAATGGAGTACTAAATTAGTCTAAACTAAACCTGACGGAAAGGGTCATGCTCTTAAGCGCAAGGTTAAATAGCGGCATACCCGGGGCATTGCTGCTCAACTGGTTATAACGCCCATCCCATATTCCCCATGGGGACGGTGACCCGGGTCCGAGTCCACCCGCGTCACTTCCTGGTCCCATCCCATCTCTCTGTCCCCAGGCTTCCTGTCACTCCCTCCGCTGTCGCAAATATTAAAAAAAGTGCCATACCAGGCATTTTGGACATGCATTGATCCGCAATATCAGACTCCATCTCGTTGTACTGTAAGTCAGTGTGGCATCCAAATGAGTTCAAGTTATTTTATGTTGCTTTAATAACACCTGAAAAATAATTGAATTTATAACGTTTCATAGACCCAAGAAACGACTCTGTTTGGTTTTATAGGAAATGGTTTATTGTCCTGCAGTGACACATGAATTTCAAAGACTGATCATGATCAACACGGCATTATAGTCCACTCATGGTACAGCATGCATTGATCAACACAATAACACCATAATGAATCGACGGACTTGACTTTTTTGTGCGTGCCAGCTACAATGAGGATAATCAAGTTTAGCTTAGTCTGTGATTCAGATGTCTCCGGTCAGGGAAACCATGAGATGAGCGAAAGCTTTATCAAGGAATAAAGGCTGCACTTTTTTATTGCCATTTGAAGTAACAGCAGGAAAACAAACAAAAACACTATTCCTTAACCTACGTATAATGTACAATAAATGTACACTATTCCTACGTATAATGTACAATAAATGTATGGTTATGCAATATATTGCAGCTCAAGGCAGACATAGTTTAGGGGCAAATGTTATATGTACTTACTGACCATACTGAGAGGTATGAAAATCAAGAAAGACCACTTTAACCATGTACCACCAAGTACAATAAGAAAAACTAAAATCAGGAATTGAATTATTCTTTAGTGTGCACTGATTGCAGTAAAATAGAAACGTAAAAACGTGCAAATTCATTGAAACGTTTTCCAGCTTCGTTTACCAGCACAGCTAGGTTTTCTCTACCGTTAATTATCCGTAAACATGTTCTTTTCATTTTTGGCTCTTCTCTTTCAGTTTGCACCAAAACGATAAATGTGCGTTCACAGGTTGCATGCAAATAATGCTTTTCAAAAGATGGTACTTGAATGAAATCTCAACCACAAGCTAAGAACATTGGAGGCTCTAGAAAATATACAAAGTGACCCAAGTCAAAGGTCAAACTTCAAGCCTGAAGAAGAATCTATTATGTTTCTACTTTACAAAAAGTCATGTAGAAAATAAAAGTTAATGTCATATGCTTCACATTCACAGTTTAGTCAAGCTTATTTTGCAGAAGAATGTTTAATGTATGATGCGCGCGCTCTCTCTCTCTCTCTCTCACACACACACACACACACACACACAGATTGCAGGGTTGATTGCCACTGATTTAACTGGATTCCAGTCATCTATTCTGACACTGCAACGAGAAGAATGGAATGTTACAATCTACATAGAAATAAAAGATATACAAAGGAAAAAACCCTTAGAGTTGTAAATAACTGCTCTATGTTCCCAAATCATAGAGCGCTAATGGTGGCGTAACAAACAAAAACAGTTACTAATGAAGACAAATCATCAGCCCTTTATGGAGTGTTGCCATGGGGACAAATAGGTGCCCTGTCTGCACATGCTCAGTTTCACTGATGGGCGGGGACTGTGAGCAAGGCTTCCTCTGCCAGGCGGGAGATATTTACATTCTGTTGGGAGTAAAGAGAAGACAGTCAACAATCGCAAAGACGTTGGAGGATGGACAGGGGATATAAATGACCTGATAAACTCCTCTGAATGTTACACACAGGGCTTTAAAAAATAAAGAAAACGTCTGTGCCTTAAGTTATTAAGATGTCACAGGCCTGTAGGGATATTGCCAGTTTTCAATTGTAAAATGGCCCGGCCCAGCCCATGCCTAAACACTTTAAGGCAGGGATCACAATAGCCAGCGGCAAGCGGCAGGTTTCCTTGTTCTCTATGGTTCGGCAGCGGAACAGTGGCAACGCTGGCGTAACGCTAGCATTGAACAAGCTGAGCGTTGGACTTGGTTCAACTTTCAAAGCGCAATGCGAGCGTATTCAATTGACAAATCGTTTGTGTTGCTTAGGAACAAGATAATACTTAATTTGGTCTGCAGCATTGCGTTACGTTTGCCGCTGCCGCTGGCAAACTGCCCGCCTAAGCCCTGTCCACATCCTGTGTAAATGACCAGCCCTGCGAGGCTGCAGGTGAACTCACCTCTGGCCTATCCCTGTGGGTGTTCACTGCCTCCACGTTGAGAAAGATGGACTCCACTTTACAACCTGCAGAAAAGCACAGAGCGCTTTAAGAATAGTGTGGGGTTACATGTCCATTGAACACGAATCTGAAGTTGCAAGTCTGCTGTAACACAAACTCCAAACTCAGTTTAAAAGTAGTGTAAACAAAACACTCAGTGATTAGTCTTCCTCTGGTGAAACACCTCTATGATGCAACATATGAGAAACATAATATATAAAATGTATAACATACATAAGAAACATACCTGTGTTGCACTCCCTGATTTAAACAAATGTAGCCCTATTAGCACCACTAGAGGGCTGCTTTGCGCAAGGTATTAAGACTAAGGTTCATTTTCCGTTCAAGAGGGAGTGTTTCTTACACAATCAGTGACTTAGGTATGATTACAGGGCATGTGATGCCAAGACAAGCCTATATTTCATGGTGGTTCTCTACAGTTATAATGGCAATCAAGCCACAATATCTGGAAATATATGGGTGGTTAGAATCGAATGACCATACTTAAAATTTGCCCATCAAACTTTATTGTCCAGCTTTGTGGCAGACTGATGCAGTCCTAGATATGCATGCATGCGTACGTACGTGTTTTTGTTTGTTTGTGTGTGTGTGTCTCACCATAAGCCACTGGAGTAAGCTTCAGCACTGTGTGGAGAGGGCACTTCAGATAAGGAAGCTCATCTAGAAGGGGATTAAAAACAGACATAAAAATCATTACTGGCTAATTAAACACTAATCTGTGAAGTGAAGCACATCTTGGGCCTATACTACGCAGCAGGGCTTTGGGTGAGTGAGGGAACTTCAGGTTAAACCCTGGGTTTGAAGTGTCAAAATAGTGGTGTATTTTTAACCAGAGTGTATCTCCATGACTAGGGCAAGTTATATTTGAAATTGATCGAAATGCTACCCCTACTGACCCATCAATCCTTTTTGAAATTCTTTACCATTTTTCACCGGCTTCCTTCAAAGCTCTAGAAGCAACTGTGTTTTAGTCTGTAAAATAGATTTAAATTCCTGTTGAGGATTATGGTTTGTTCCTCGAGTGAAATGTGTGGAAACAGGCCTCTCTACGTCTTTGATTCGTCACCTGGTACCAATAAAATCCAACACCGCCCTTTTCATGTCAACGGGCTCACAGCTAGTTTAGGAAAACCTGAGTTGACATAACAAATTGATCACCACTACGTGGCATCGCCTACTGTTGACTGCAGTTATGGTTTCTCAAACTAACTAATGTTGAACTAGCTCTATAGTATAGGCCCATTGACCAACTCAGTCTTTATTTACTTATGTCCAATGCCCCTGCTTCAGTGTATGAAGACACACCTGCACTCTTGTCCAGAAAGTATGCCAGTAGGCAGCGCATGACAGCCTGGTGACAGACGACCAGAACATTCTCCTGACGCTCCAGTTCCATGATCACAGGCTCCAGGCGCTGGACTAGGTCCTCATAAGACTGCAGAATAAAACAGAAAATAAAACATTTACAGATAGATAGATAGATACTTTATTGATCCCCAAGGGGAAATCCAAGGTCTCAGTAGCATACAGACATCACACACAACATGCACTTACAGCAGAAAAAGCAATATACATATAAAAAAAAATCCACTGTACAATAGAGACAGTAGAAGATACACATGATAGTAAAATACTAAATACTAAATAAACTAAATCAAATATCAACATAGTGTGCTTAAGGATGATCAAGCATGACAGGGCAGGGACTGAGCCTGTTATTCAGTGTGCAGCTGAGGATGACCGCTTCCTTGTTGTCCCTGTCAAGGGTGCCATGGTCGTGGACCCCTCAACAGACACAAGCAAGATGCAATATACAGTTGAAAGGGTGGGGATAGTAGTATGGACATATAAGAGAATAATGTATAATGTAGACAAGATAACATAACAAAACTATGTCAGTGCAAGAATAGGTTGAGGTAAAAGGGTTACAGCCATTGGTAAAGTATTGAGTATAAGCATCAAGTACGGCCACAGTCCAGGAGGGAGGGAGGGGTTGTGCAAATGTGCTAATATAGCATGTAAACATTTTCACACGCATCCCCATGGTCCTGAGTTAGCGTGGCTGAGCAGGTATGTAAATACAGACGTGATGCGAATCTGATGCAAACGAGCGTGAGAAAAAATCTGGCCCTTTAATTAAGGCTTTTAAATGGCATGTTTACCTTGCCATGACTTAGGCGCCAGTGTGTTTTTGTTTTTATGGCTGAACATCGTCTGGCCTCTGGAGTAATTATTTTTGCACACAAACACAACAGTTTGGCAGGGGCCAAGATTCCCACAACAAAAGCATAAAAGATGAGACCGCATCCCACCTAACATTCCATTCTGATTTCCCCTCCATAGCAAAAACAAATTCCAGAAGTGATTCAGTCACCACGGCAACTTGTTTTGATACTGCTACCTTCTCTCTGCTCTTTGTGTGTAAATGAGAAGAGAGAATCGAGCTCTTACCTCTCCTTTAGGATATCGGTAACGATACTTGTCCTGGTCTCGCAGGGCAAACTCCAGAGGATAGTGGTCCTGAATCTCCTCATACATCATCTCCTCACAAACTCCCTGTTGCAGAAAGATAGATTCATCAAGAGAGATTCATTTAATTTTATTACCAACACAAACTCAGTGTTGATGGTCAGGACGTACAGCATCAATCTCGTTTAGGGCCTTCCACTGCTCGTAGGGGACGCTCAGGGCTTCTGCCGTTTGGATAGTCCTCTTCATCTGACTGGTCCACACCTTCAGGTCTTTGATGTTCTGCTCCTGGATGAAGCTGCCCAGACACTGGGCAAACTAATGAGAGAAAAACTAAATGAACTACAATTACCATGTTGCAGTGGTGCAAGTGGTGAAACATGGGTTCACAGTGACCTTGGACTTTGACCCCCAAAATGTATTCAGTTCATCTAAGTAAACACTCTACTAAATTTTAAGCACGTGCCTCAAGGCACTGTTGAGAGATGTAGGGCTGTATTTTTGCGACGCAAAACCTGGCGCAAAGCGTTTTATTATCCCCGACGCAAAACGTATTCCTATCATGCACTCAAGTTTTTCGCCATGCTCTTCTCTTTTATTACACGATGCGCTCAGGGGTGTGGTCTGGCGCATTATCTAAAAATTGTTATCTTACACTATCTAAAGAGCATTATGCCACTGACCAAGAAAAAACTGGTCTATGGCAAAATGCGCATATGAAACACAGCTGAAGACGCACTGTCACGAGATGTAAGCAGCAGCTCCTCTGCAGGATACATGTCCTTAGGTTTTTTATTCAGTCATTCGAACATTATTGGGGAAAGTGTTGCTTTTTTCAGGCTATGTTTTCAATGGTAACCCATTGTCAGTCAATAGTGAAAGCAATTAACTGTGTATAACTGTTTTGTCGTTGACATTGATACCACGGTGAAGTTAGTTTCACTTTGCCTACGAAAATTTTATTGCGGTTTACCGTTACATCCCCGATACCAAATTTGATCCATGTAAATGGAGGTGTTCTTGAGTTATCGCATTCACAAGAACAGGGTGGCCAGACATACAGACAACACAAAAACATGATGCCTATGGCCACTGTTATCATTGCCAATACAATTTCTATAAGCACTGCAAACGTTCAGTGATTGCTGTATTGAGTGTAATGGATATCTGGTCCTTCACAAAACAGGTTGCATCTTTGGCAAAAACGGAAAATTGAGGTGGTCAAGGGAGCAAGTCACTTACACTGCTAATTAAAAACAAAGCTACTACACTGGTGGTGGTGGTGGTGGCTAACATGGCACCTCGTACCTCTTTCCCTCGCGTGGACAGCCCTGAGTCTCCCCCGATGCGGCCCTTGATGTTGAGGTCACTCTCCCCGTGCCGGCACAGGTAGATGGAGCGCGGCGTGATGTGGATGTTCATCAGGTAGTACACAATGCGACTCTGGATGTGGTCCTGGACTCGGTTCACCATGTACCGCTGACCCACATCCATAATCTTAATGTATGACAACGCCCTGGCAACAGAACGCTTTAGAACTTAGAACTGTATGTGATACTGGGTTTTAGAAATACCTAAAATACCTAAATACCTAAAAAATACCTAAAAATACCTACAGTATGAAAAAGATAAGACATCAATCTCTGATATCTTTTCTCGTAGTTGTACCCGGTGACAAAAATGTTCAGTTCATAGGGTTGAATTTCAGAACATTCATGCAGTACAAATTTCATCACTTCCAAAATGTGCAGAATGGTCTCAGGAGGCTCTTTTCTTACCTGTCCAAAACTTCATTAAGGGGCTGGTAGGAATTTTCGTAGCACTTGATCCTCTTCATGAAGTCCTCAATGGCTTCTTCTGTGCTGCAGTCAATGTAGTCAGGACTACCCAGTTTAACTTGCTGCACACAGGAAGAGGAAGTCACAAAACAGGAAGTACCTCCTGCGCACCGACCATAGACAGTAAAAGAAATGGACGAACAGACTCCGTCGTTCTCAATGGGAGGGTACTGAGTCATTTTTCAGTTGGTCCCCCCAGTACTGCGCAGACTGGCACTTAACTTCGTGACGTTAGCCATCGAACTGAATCTTGTAACTCATATGATAGATAGGCTACACAGAAATTCTTCTCACACTTCCTTCGCCTTCAAAGTCATCAAAGTTAAACATTTATTTATGTATTATTATTAATATCATCCTCACAAGTGATATCAAGTCGTGTTAATGTTGAAACTACCACACATGATAATCTTCAAAAACAGTCATGGTAAAACAAAACAAAAAAGTTATAGCCTTGAGGCTAATCTTCTTTCCACTTTTCTGACCTACGTCAATCCATCGAAAACCTCTGAAATGATTATTGTTAGACTACCTAACGGTAAAACTACTGTTTTTCCATTAGGTTTACTTGCCTCTATGCTTTACCTTAACATAGGTTACAATGCTATTGTAGGCTACATAGCTTTGTTCACAAGTTTCCGTGCTGGCTGGACTACGCTTCTTATCCAAACAATACGGTTATCTCCCTTCAGTGCGTTAGCTTCCCTTCAACCGGACATGCTAAACATTCTTCTTACGGGAACCTAACGTTACGTACGAGGTAGTCGAGTCTTGTTTTGCCTTTTATTGTTTATGTAGATAACACAGAAGCTAAAATATCGGCACATGATATATGTTATATGAAGTTATGGGAGTTCAAAAAAATCCTAAAATGGATGGGCGTTCTATGGGGTTAGCAGAGAGTTGATAACCACCGCTACATCGATGCTTCTACTTCCGGGAATTCGCCTGCCCCCTTGGCACCGACTGGCATTCATGAAGGGAGTACAACAACTAGGCTACGCATGCACATACATATATACATACACAAACACACATACAGACTCACACGCATGCACACATATATACATACACAAAAACACATACACACTCACACGCATGTACATGCACACGCATAAACACAACATATCTATGAACGCAGAGGCTATATTTTATTGATGAGAAATTATTAAAGAGTATCCCTGACTTAATTATTTAATAAATGACTCACCACAATGTTCTCTGCAATAACATTAGGGTCCTCACATACCGATTCAACAAAAAACACCTGGAGGAAAAAAGAGATGAAAATGTTATACCAACAGCCATACACAAATACATACAAAATTGTAAAGTGACAAGAGTTTTAAAAGTGGTAAATGTAGCACAATACCTTATAGTCATTCTGCTCTGCAAATTTCATGATGGTGTGTCTCCTGTCCCGCGTGGTATTGGTGGCATCAAACACCTGGTGGAGAAAAGCATTTCATAGTTCATCAATAATGAATAGTAAAACCTCTCTTCGCTGCACTGCCTGCCCAGCTACCATAACAACTTACCGCCACTTGACCTCCCTCCACCCCCAGATACTCTCGGACATCATTCAGCGCGGTCAGTGCACACTGCCTGTGAATAGTCGAGCAAACCAGTTTTCATTAAACAAAACAGCCAATAGGAAAAAAGAAAAACACACACACATGCAAGAACCATCTCGCGTCAACAGAAAGACACACAAAGGCCCACCTGCGGATCTTTAGTCCCTCCTCATTGTCTGGACGGAAGAACTCAAAGTTCTTGTAAATCTTTACACATTCTCTGCGGTACTGCCCCACATTAAATTCTGAAACACACACACACAGACACACACACACCTTGAGAACAGTAGCAATATACACTGAGGATCCTTAAGCGGAATTTCCATTGTAGAATGAAGAGGTGTGTATTTGTATACTCTTTATTTGTTGATGTATATGGATTGGTGTTTACACTGAAAAAGTTTACAATTTACAATGAAAAAGAGGGTACATACAGTAGGACTGTGTATGAGTGGTTGCTTGAGTGTGTGTGTGTGTGTGTGTGTGTGTGTGTGTGTGTGTGTGTAGCTTGGTGATACCTTTGGTGGGAACACCGATCCAGTTGAGATAGCGGGTGAGCTTCTTTGAGATGTAGGTTTTACCTCGGGCTGGCAAGCCCACCATCACAATAAGGGTGGGACAGTTGGTCATACATACTGGGAAACCAGACAGACAGAGACACAGAGAGGGAATGTTTAACTTAGCGACCAGCAACTCCACCCTCTATTTGTAAGCAATCAGCAGGCACTTCACATGACCACAGTCACTAAGTCACCATGGTGATCACATGACGGCAGAGAGGAAGAGAAACGGACATCAGAGCGAAACAAGGATGAAGTCCATGAGAGATAATATGGAGGGACCGAGATGTTAGTGACGCACTGAAGACGAGAAAAGAGAAGGAGAGTGTGAAACGGGACATGAAAGACAACTGCTGCGAAAGAGTGGAGCTGCCAGACATGAATGCGATCTTTGTGCCTTCCCAAAAAGGAAAGAATGCAGCCGGACACATGGAAAGGCCAATGGCTAGTGACTACTGAGGAACAGCCCCAGCCAACGTAAAAAAACCCCGACACAAACACTGACAACTCATGCAAAATCGTTGAATGACAACAAAGCTACAACCAAATCCATTCCACTTTCCCTGTTGTAGCAGAGTAACTTCACGCATTATAAACATTTCAGTCAAACCATGGTTAAAAATGACTGCCATATTCATCCTCATGGTAAGCCAGACAATATACATCAGCCAAATGTAATGTAAATGTAATGTAATGTAATAACAATATGCAGCTGTCACAAAAAACTGACCAGGAAAGAATTATGTATTCTTTACATACGAGTATACTAGGGCTGAAACGATTCATCGAGTTACTCGAATAACTCGATTACAAAAATTACTCGAGGCAAAAACCCTGCCTCGAAGCCTCGTTTAATTCCTATGACGCACACTATACGCGCAGGGATTTGATTGTTCCACACGGACCGTTGTTCGGGAAGCACACCACTAGCGCGTGAATCGTGATACATTCTGAATCATAGATTATGTTTTGAATTAGCTGGCGCGATGGCGGAGTCAAGATGTCCATAAATGGCAGAGAATGTCTAAAGTTTTCAAGTAAAGTTTTGGGAACATTACATACTCAAAAAAGAAAAAGAACAAGCATCTGAACCAAAAACATGCACTCCATGCTGTTTCACCAAGCGTCAATAAAGTAGGCTAGGCCTATCTATCAATCTATCTAGCCTATCTATCATCTATCTACGTAGCCTATAGCCTACATCAGTGGTCCCCAAACTACGGCCCGCCACCTCATTTTGGGTGGCCCCCCAAAACATGTCTGTGGTATATAGCATCTGGCCCGAACCGCCCTTAACAATCTTTGGGAGTACGACATGTCAAACTATAACTTCCGTAATTTCCCCCATTCATTCTCTATGGCGAGTCTTAACAGTACACGTGTAATACTCTTTTTGTCCATTGGTGGTTGTTTTGGCGCTGTTTCGCGTTTACCATCGAAAACGGAATGAAATGTAGGCCTATGCAAACAATGTAAGAGGCCTATGCTGACTGCATCAGTGATCAAAGTATTCTAAAAGTTTATCAATTAATTGTTAATAACTAACTAACTTCTACAGTATTCAAGTCATATTTCTGGGTCTTATTCACTCGTTCAAATGTTCATCCAAATTCACAAAGTTCTCATCAGGTGAGTGAAAGTTAGAATGGTGGTCATTCCAGATGTTTTTGCCAGCATTTCATAAAACTCATAGTTTGACAACTTTAAATTATTTGTAGGATATTGCTTGTTCACAACTTGAGCTGTGTATGCAAAGACACAGAGTTCAGAGTCCACACATTTTAAATAAAATATACTTTTGGGAATGCTAAAGTCTTTTTATTAGTATTATTTCATTTGAGCTACATTTTACATGGCATGATGGCAATATAAACACAGCTAACAATGGTATTAAATTGCAGTAGCCTATGATTAAATGAATTGGAATATTCAACTAGACTGTTGTTGTTCACAGCACTAAGCTATTTATGGTTACTGATATACTCCGAGTCTCTGGCCCTCTCTTAGAGCCAGGCATAGTGAGCTGGCCCTCGGAAGAAAAAGTTTGGGGACCACTGGCCTACATTGATGTTGGCTGATTTTAATCACATATTTGTAGCGATGTCGTGATATAATGTTTAGCTTTTTATGTTTTTAAGTAGTAAACATATTCACGTTCAATTGCAAGACAGGTTGCTGGGTTACCATAGCAAATAGGCTCAACCCAGAAATATTTTTTTAGTAGCCTAATGGTAAAATTATTTGTTAGTAGCCTAATGGTAGGCTATTTTTTAGTAGCCTAATGGTAACATTATTTGTTAGTAGCCTAATGGTAAATGCTGCAGGTGTAGAAATCTACATAAAACAGATATTTACTTTGATGTCAAGTCTAGATTACAGCATGAAACTTGTTGTGCATATTAATACATTAAATTGCTTTCCCTCTTCTCCCTCCCAGCACTTCACAACATAGTATGGACAGCTTTGTTCACCCAGCTAAGTCATGCACAAGAGGCTGCAATTTTACAGAGAGCATTTTGAACATTATTTAATTGTTGGCACTGGCACTTATAAACACTAAATGGGTAAATTGCAATAAATGGGCTTAGTTTTGGAGCCAAATGTTGGAGTTAGAATAAATACCTCTGTGCCAATTGCTTGATCATTTTACAGCCATGTAATTTTCGTTATGCATTATTTGTTTTGGTTGTTTAAAAATGCAAAAAAAAGTGCTAGATTAATCGATTACAAAAAGAATCGATAGCTGCAGCCCTAGAGTATATACCAATCCACCTACAGCCTTTTCAGTCCATTGTTGGACCAAAGGAAACTGTTACAATGAGAAACTATTTGTGCACATTCTAGCTGACAGGAAAATGTACAGTATGTGACCTTAGAGTTCTATCTATTACCATCAGAAAGATGATAAAACAGAAACTCCCAGCAGCCAGGTCCCACACGGACAAGTTCATGAACCTTTTTACTGGGACAGTGCAGTGCAGCTTCTTCAGCACTGCTGAACGCTCACTGACCTCCCTGCGGGGACACCAATTTAATTACGCTCAGACGCCCCTCAGGGATCCGTGCAGTGTTTAAATGTGAACCAGATCACGAACTACCTGGTCAATACACATGCGTGCATCAGACCCCAGCAAATTCTTATACATTCCTCATTAAGAAGAGCAGGGGTAATCCCATAACGACTATGGTTAGGTCTATTAAGGCGTGGTTTTAAGGGCCTATGGGAAGAGTGTATGGACAGATATTTGAAGAAATGTACGGCACAGTAACAAAAGACACCACTACAGGGCTCTACACTAAAAAAAAATTCCAGGAGCACTTGTGCGCCCAAGTTAAAAAATGTAGGAGCACAGACAAAAATGTGGGCGCACAGTCAGTTCTGTACTTAACTTACACATAATCTAACATTACACTGCAGCTAACAGTTAAACATGCCAGTGCACCAATTGCGAATATTAAGAATGACTGACAACATTTAGGCTACAGGACACAGGATTTTAAAGATCAGTGCCTATTTTATTTGCAGTCTGTTCCATTTTCCTACATTTTGTTAATGTAATATAATATAATGCATTGCCATATTTGCATTTAGCCTGTATATCAAGTATCCTGCCAAATGTAGGCTAATTTATTTATTTGTGAATCCATCTGTAGCTAATCCAAATATGCCCATGGTGACCTATCTGACTGCATACTGCCTAATACTACTACTAAAACAGTCCATTTGTTCTTCCATAAAACCCAACATAGGCTAATCAAGGATATATATATATATATATACACTGTATGTATATATATATAAAATACTTTTATTTTTTATTTGAAATATCTGCATTGATGGGGGCAGTAGGCAAACGTTAGACCTACTTTCGTTTTGCACTTCAGCTTGTATTCGGTGTAAACAAACAAGCATGCGTGGAAGCCTGGAGTTGTCAGTTGCGTTCTACCTTTGAATAAAATGCCAGTATTATGGGAGGCTACTTTTGTGCCTGTTCGCTACATTTTGCATATTGCAGCCAATACGTCAACTGGGCTAAAAGGCATGTTAGGTTACCTTTCCTTCTCTCACTGCATTCTCAGAATCTCATCCTGTTCCTCCTATATCCGATGACTTCGGTGGATAGAACAACTAATTTCTTCAATCTTTGCATCTTGGCTGGCTAGTCTAACTTTCCGCTTTTTCTGCGCGCTCCTGGATTAGATAGAAGCGACTACTAGCGAGTCACAACGCGAAACTGCTAACGTTGATGGGAGGTGTAGTTTTTATGCTGCATTCGCGACGTGATTTTATGGTTTGCACCAGTAATGTTTCTCGATGTTGCAGTTTATTTTGTAGACAAACATTGACATGGTTAGAAGTCATTCGCACCAGTGCGCCTAAATATCTTTTTGCACTCGCACGCCATGAAATGGGCGCACTGTAGAGCCCTCCACTAGGCGCCTATACTGTACAACCAGCTGGCCCCAGTCGCCCACTTGCCCCCTCAGCCAGCCAGTGCTGACCTGCTTAGGCTGTTGAGTAATCGCCCAATCCCCATTCAGCATGAGGGGGGGAAACAAAGCAGTCGGACTCCACCCCATAACCTCCTCCCCTGCTCTCCTCCGACCCCTCCCTCCTCGTGCCCACGAAGACCTCTCAGGGGAGAGTTGGGAGGAGGATAAAAATACTGCTTTTCTTATTTATAAAAGTTAGCGTAACATTCCATTTTAATAAGAGTGTAAAGTATGCACTATGCAACAAGGGAACTGGCAAGCAAAGCATGTAACAAGGGAACTGTAAGTAGTACCAAGGGAACTGAAAAGGGTGAAGAATGCAGTTTCAGCTTTGCAGACCCCAAATCAGTTACCCATTTGCAATACAGAAGACTGACAGAAAGAAATGGTGCACCAACGGGGTAACAGCCAGAGACAACACACTCATTGTAGTCTAGACACCCTCTCCTCTTTTGTCACAGAAAGAATTAAAAGTAAACACACGCACGCACCTTTCCGAACACCATGGTATGGCACGGTGATACCAGGCATAACTTGATCCAATTTGACAAACGTGATCCAATTTGAAAAAGTCAATCCGTAACAGTATCAATACCAAGGCAATTTTAACATTAGTATCACCCTAGATATACGTGTATTATTACCGAATAAAGGCGAGATGGTCATATCTAATACATTAGCTCCACAGTGGGACTTTGCTGCTGATACATTGGCACAGCTTACTCGTTTTTGGCATTCCTCATACTTTTTACAGTGATGCGGAAATGGCAGATGGCATACAACGGTGAGGACTTACCATGAGAAATATTCTAATTAGACTAGGCGTTGACATTATAGTCATCATCTTGAACTGTAACATTGTAGATGTACACGACCAATTTGACCATGAGGTCTTCTACCGGAAAACGTCCAATCTCTATGAAACCTCGGTTATCGTGTGGTCACTTCGTGGAACAGACATGTGGTTGAAATACATGTATTCATTTAAGTCGACTCATACATCTAGTGTAGGTATCCCATATGTGAGCCGTGTCTCACGAAGTGACCGAAGGCGAACTGCGATTTATACCAGCAAGGTGCGTTTTCGGCGTCAAATTAATGACTACACGCCTGTTTGCGCATCACCACCGCTTTGCATTCCATGACATTGGCATGTTGACATCACTACATTAAAAAACCATTAAAAAAAAAAAAAAAAAAACACGAACGACTTCCAAAACAGCATATACATATTATAAACACTGTTACCAGCAAGTTCCTTATCTATCCTGGACTACGAATGTACTACGGGTGGCCTGAGACGGAGAATGATGCAATGTTAACCTACAGTGCACTGTCCTACCAAGCTTTTTCAGATAACCATTCAGGCGACCAGCTTCATCAATTCCTATCACCTAGTAAGCATCGTTAGTGGCACGAAGACGTTAAGGACATATTTTCAAATTGCACAAATATAACTGCTAAAACCATCCGTTCAATCCTCGTTGCTTTGCACGCCTCGTGTGTCATCGGCATTTGCCGGCCGGTAAAGGACCTTGTTAACTGAACGTGTAAGCTTACCCTTTCTCTGTGCTATGTGCTTTTCGGGTAAGCCGTTTTTATATGGCATCCATATTTTCCGCAAGGGGTTTTGAGTGAGTTCTCGAGGTGATGTTTCCATCGGTTCGTCTTCATACGATGTCATCATCCCGCCAGCAGAACCATGTCTTGTACAGGGTGCGTCTTCCCACTTTCACGAGCTGCGCGGTACTGAAGCTACTGGTTACGGGGAGCATATGTCATATCGGCTGAGGAGCAGCAACAAACATCACTACCGTACTTGCGGCAAGTTATGCGCATCTAATATTTTTGTGTACAACAGGCTACATCATACACGTTGCTCGAAAAAAATAAGGGAACACTTCAATCACATTGTTTGATTTCGATCACAAGCAGGCCTAACACTGTTTTGAGGCGATTGTTTGTGCAAAAACTGTGGACTGAGGTTTTGTGAATGCAGTTTGAGACTGGAGAAAGGGATAGAAGGTTTCAATAAGTGTTTTAGCAATTCTGAAAAACGAATTGTTCCCTTATTTTTTAATAAGTTCATAATAACCTTTATGATTAAAGGCAAAACTTACATCTCATCATTTAAATAACTACAATTACAAACCACAGCTGTTTCATAACAAACGTATTACTACAAGTTACAAGTTGGACCTCCAGGAGGCTTGATGATATTTCACAGGTGTGCTCATATCCTCCATTAGGCCTTCGCCTGTCTCATAGAAGATAACTTCGAATGAGCCAGTAAAAAGCAACCTGTACTTTTTTCTTATTGCACTGTAAACGTTCTGAAAAATACCGTAATAACTCAGGACACGCACAACCTCAGTTGCAACATAAAGCTGAGGCCCAGGAGGTAAGAAAAAGAAGGGAACGTCCCAAACTCAAAAACATAGGTATTCCGCTGTTCACATGCAACACACATGGCCTGCGAATGTCGCTGCGTTCCTAGCCAATCGGGAGCGTTTAAAACGGAGCGGGTCAACCAATGGTATATTGAGCACTCTCCAGGAGAGGCGTGTTCAGCGCGGGGAACAGGAATGGTAAACAACAGTGCTCGTGGTGAACGTCCTGTGCTTAACCAGAAGTGAAGAAAGTGAGAAGCCCCTGCCTGCAGGGTGCAGATTGGGGCGGGGTAGGCAACTTGAAAAAATAACTTAACCTTGTTTCTCTGCTGTATTGCTTTCTGCATACACCGCCATGAATAGGCTACAGCAGAAAAACACAGTGATCCTAACTTTGTTTATACACACAACTCTATCATTTTGAACAGGTCAGAGATGTAAATGAAATGTGATAGATGACTGAAATAAAAATGTACCCACAAAATATTAAGCTTAGCCTATTTTATTGTTAGTTTTTGCTATTGCATTAAAGTAACCAAAGTTTCCAAAACAGCACTGACTAAAATAACAGGCTAATACCAACAGACCAAGCTGGTTGATGGTGAATGAACATCAACACAGATCATCATCATGTCAAGATGATGTTGTTTCTGCCCAAGGCCAAGGGTGTGAAAAGCTTGAAAAATTAGTTCTCAACTGACATAACTCTGTTCCTGCATACGGTATGTAGTATGTATATCTTTGTGTGATTGCTTTTACTTCCTGCAGGATGGAGACCTTGTTGAGGTCGGGGGGCTTGCGTGCTTTAGAGACCCCTAGAGCTACAGTATGCCAGCTGGAGCAGAGTCTCCTGGCAGGGTCACCCAAGCTGGACAGGTCAAAGGGTAGAGGCCTGACAAAGAGCGATCCACTGGTCCTCCAGGTTGGGGGCTGGGCACAAAGCTAACAACCCAGTAGTACCATAAAAAAGGTTTGTTAGGGAAACAGCAACAGTGGACATTCACACTATCCTTTGTTGCTGCCCTACATGCCAACAGGCATAAAGGGCAGTAAGTAAGTAAGATTATTTGTAAGATTGTTTAAACCTTTGCGGCTAGATTTGCAATGTCAACTGTTGATTATAGGCCAACAGCAGTGCCACCCTGCCACTTCCCACTGGCTGGGAGGCCTAGTGAGACAGACAGGACAAGTAAAAATGTAACATTTCTTTTCATTGGCTCACCGGCCCATAGATGCTGTGGCCTACTGGGATCTGTCACTGTGTGCCAGTACACATCACAGTACACACTATTTCTGCCCATAGCAAAACAACATGGCCTATGTTGTGTACTGTGCTTGTCAGCATGGTTTTGATCATTGTGATCCCACATAATCATCTATCTGCAGTTCTGAGATAAGAACAAATCAACAGTGATC
The DNA here is from genome assembly GCF_046254945.1 of Alosa pseudoharengus. NCBI lineage: Eukaryota > Metazoa > Chordata > Actinopteri > Clupeiformes > Clupeidae > Alosa > Alosa pseudoharengus. Next base: position 8,451,613 of record NW_027468837.1, on the reverse strand, counting down.
TGTAAATAACTTCTGACCAGCAGCAGTGCTAATACTTATACCAACATTTTATGTGAGTGTTTGTGTGTTGACTTTTATCTCCACTCTGCAGTGTATTTTGTGCAATTCAAGACAAAGGGAAATGGGGTGTGGGGGGGCATGCTCTGTGTCTCTCTCATTCAAGGGATCCTTGGGCTGAAAAAGGTTGAAGACCCCTGCACTAGTGTCTGTGTCACAGTTTGGTATGGCAACTGCTCTGCCCATGACCGAAAAGCACAGCAGAGGGTGGTGAAAACTAACTAACACAACACCGCCGGTTCCTTGCTCCCCTCCAGGACAAGCGATGCTTGCGTAAGGCGCGCAGCATCATCAAAGACTGTTCTAACCACAGGTTCAAAGGAAGCTTCTTTCCTGCGGCTGTCACCTTACTGAACTCTAACTCTGCATCCCGGTGACAACCAATATCCCCCCCCCACACACACACACACTAGGGAGACAGCAACAGTGGAAATTAACACTATCATTTGTTGCTGCCCTACATGCCAACAGGCATAAAGGGCAGTAAGTAAGTAAGTAAGATTGTTGTTAGAGATAAAAGGGAATGTGACAGGGTTTGTTTGTCACTGGCATGGATGTGCATCCTCTGCATCGTGTCTTCTGCCCCCTGGCAAGTTTCCAAGCAAGAAACAGCATCTTTCCCCAGGCCAAATGGGCCATGGACACTTAACTGACACACAGTACAACACTTGTTTGCCCTATTATACTTCTCAAGTTACAGGTTCAGCGGAAGCCCCCCTAAGACAGATGCCCATGTGCTGATGAGGTTCAAAAAGTAACCAAACATCACCACCATGTGGCCACTCATAAGAACAGCAAGCTATTTGTTTTTAAAGATGCCATTCTGACAAGAGGCTGTTGATATTTGAGACACTATACGACCATTGTTTACTGACTGATTCTGGACTTTGACGCAATTGAATAACACTATCACTCATCTCTTTAGCTCGCCTGGCCTGCCTATATCAGATACACCGATGTGATTGGTGCCCCACAATACAAGGAACATAAGTAATGAGCATCACTACTCATTACCAGCGTGACTCGCTGAACAAATTCAAATTGTGCTCCCGCAAGAACTCTGGATTTCCAGGGTAACATTTTAGATGATCTCTCCCAAATCTCTGAATATGACTTTTATTCTTCTCATCATTGAACAATTGTGAGGAAGAGCCATGCCTGCATGGAAAGATACATATCTGTCATACAAAACTGTTAGATCACTTAAAATAAAAATGTTTAGGTGAACCAGGGGGATTACATATCTTATATCTTAAATTGTTATATTTACATTGTCACGTCTGTACATCTTTTCAAATTACACCACCACAGCACACAGTCTCATAAAGGTAAGAGATTAGTGGCTTTCCTCTCCGATCCACAGTACATTCACACAGAGAAACAGATATAAATGTAAGCTTAGAGCCAGTATAAGCATCCGATATAGTATGTGAAATGTGGAACTGCGTGATAATAGATTGCATTATATAACAACACAAGAACTCAGGGAGTGGTTAGGACATTATTAAGAGAACATCTCCTTCCCTTAAGCTCCAATGTAAAAGCAAATCCTCTATCAATATCCTATTGTTGTGTTCCTCTTCCTTGCCATGTAAAACGCCACATTTTTGCTACATCACAGTCACTCTCTTTCCCTGTCCACTGATTATCTCCCTTCTCCTTATCTCCATAGAACTAGCCTAACTAATGCATGTTGTTTCTATATCCAGTGACACTATAGACTACCTCTGGGTCGACTCGTATACACAATGGGCATTAGCCAGCAGGTATTAAGGTTTTAAACACATTTACCCTTATAGTTAAACCCTTATAGTTAAACTTAGCTTTATTACTGGATTCTGGTCACCAATTTAACTGTAAACAATGTAACAACTAATTTCTGATGGACAGATTATCTTTGCACTGGGCTGAGAAAGGACATTTCTCTGGTATAAAAAAAAAGCACAATGACCAACATAATTAGAGTGCATTTCATTCGAACCTCCAATGTATACCGTCTCTCTCTCTCTCTCTCTCTCTCTCTCTCTCTCTCTCTCTGTTCACACTTGGAAACGTGAGTACTGCCTATATAACTGACTGCTCAATCATCTTGCCTCAATGTGATGGGTGTTGTGAATATGTGAATTGTAATTTCTAAATAGTTGGAGGATTGTGGACTCTGCTACTAATATCAACATAGGCTACATCAACACCCACCACATATTCCTTATATGGTTACAGACATACTGTAGTAGGCCTACCCTTCCCAACACAGACACACACACACAAGCATACAATAGTGCAAATATTTGCATAATTTAGGATGTGACAGGCAGACAGAGAGAGTGACAGACAGACACCACGTACATACAATTGCACACACACACCACCTATTAAACGGTTATGTCAGGCATCTGACTGTGAATGTCTGTCATGAGTTAACCATGGTAACTACCAGACACACATACACACAGTAAGCCACAAATGGGATTGAGTGCATCAGACTGAACTTTCACACAGATAACTAACTACACATGGGGGGGGGGGGGGGGGTTACACTCCTCCAACATGACTAGACATATTGCCATTAATATCACTGTCAGGGACCTGGCAGCTTGATTTTTATTTATTTTAATTTTTTTAACACCTCAGGTCCCCCCCCCCCCCCCCCCCCCCCCCCACACACACACACACACACACACACACATCACACATGCGGATTATGGATTTACATTAACAGTTGTGATATGCTTACACTGTTAATCCGCCCTACACACTAACTCTAATTTGTTCACTTACTGATTTGACACTTAAGTTCTATATTACATGTACATTAATGTTGTAACATGACAAGTCTGGAGAGTGGAACTGAGGAAAGCGACCTGTACATTCTGATTATCATCACACAGTTTTTTCTTGCCTGTACTATTAGCTGGCAGGCGCACCTTATTCTCTTTCCTAAAAACAACAGGCCTAGCGAGAGAGTTCTGCCTCGCAACACCTTGTGTAAACTAGCAATTCCATCACTGTATTTAGACAACGGGGGACCAGAGATAGGCGGTCTGTCGGGGATGTTCGCATCGATTCCAACTCTAGTTGGGGACATCCTTCAGTCCCCACTGTTTATGAAATGCAAGCTATTCGCAGTTAGGCTGTCGTTAGCAGCCTACACTGCATGGCAGCCCATCAACAGGCTGGTTTAACTAGCACTCAGCAGCCACACGAGCAGCTAGCCTACACGATGCATCTCTCTGATATTAGGAGAATAGACTGGCATGACATAACATACGTGACTAGTAATGACTGAGGATAGGATATTAGTTAGCAGGCTGGTTTCCATTCACCTTATGCTATAAAGGGAAATTAATATTTAGTGGCATTATGCTCCTGATCACTTTTTTTTCTACTCAGACGTTATTTGCATGATAGCTGTGTCTGGCATATACCAGCCCATGTCAGTTGACCATCATGATGTCACGTTTGTCACATAATGGCTAGCCTTTCAGCTAACTGGGTTTAATATGTTCAATAGTTAATCACAACGGAAACTACTATCCGGCGATAACAGTTATGTGCGCCCAAAGTTTTGATTTGCAATGCTAAAACATTAACTTATGCTTATGCATATGGGTAACATGAAAGCTGTAGTGCAACTTAATGTGTGTTAATCTGTTTACTTCCTCAGCTAACTGTTTTGTCGCATGCTCTATTGAAAACCGTTTGCATAAACTGCCAGACACATTCTTACAATTATATGAATGACACCAAGGCGACACTTTCTGGAGGGTTTTTTCCTACCTCTCTGAGACTCGTTGCGTGTGTTCAGGGAGCAATCAGAGCCCCTCATCCTGTCCTTTAGCACAGGGGGTCTTCACGATCCGCGCTCCCAGTTCCCACCGCTATGTGCGCCTGCCGCTTGCACGCAGATAACGCACGTACGAGGAGAGGATGAAGCGTGTGATGTGCCTGTCTGGAAGGCGGGGATCTAACTAATGAGGCTGCGAGTGGGATTTGGCAGATGTGTTTCGTCTTGTACCAGAGTAATCCCACTCATCTGCACTCTTAGGAAAAAAGTTCTTCACCTTCACCTTCATGAAAACAATGCCATTTGTTTGTCAGGAAGCACTGAAGGGAGGTGCTTCAAATATAAAGCAAATAATGCATAATGATTTGCAATGCTTCAAATATAATGCAAAAGTGTCTGGTATGCAAAAGCAGCCTCTGGCATTGCTTACAGCCCTTTTAATTAATCTAGAAGAATAGGCCTGCATCTTCTCGGACCTTTCTATATGGAAGTGTGACTTTTTTGACCTCTTGAACTAGACAGGGACCAAATGATGATTCAATCAGCCTGCACAACAATAGGCACTTCTGAAATTTCCCCATATTAAAGTGTGAGTGAGTGAGTGTGTGTGTGTGTGTGTGTGTGTGTGTGTGTGGGTGTGTGGAAAGTGAAGGGGAAATATTCCGCGTGCATCATGTCATGCTTGCATGAAGTGGGTGGCGAACTTCCTGCATAGGCCTATATCGGCAATCACAGATACTAAGCCATGGCAAATATTTCACAGATGATTCTGTATTGTTATGTAGGCTAAACATTTTAAAGAATAAATCATCAAATGTTTATTTGTTATCTGCATGAAATGATAACCTGTCAAAACATTCAGTGGTAGGCCCCAGGAAGCAGCTCTGATAGCCAGCTCAAGATGACCTCCAGGGGGCAGTATGTCCTCTAGGCCACAAGGGCACAGCCCTGGCCTCAGTTTTTCTTTTTTATCCTGAAACATTGTTACACATAACGACTGAGTTTGTAGCTCATGCATGAGGGGCCTAATGATTAAGGTCTGAAAGTGAAAAAAATATATAAAGAAACGGCCCGGATGAAGGGGAAGGTACAGCAGAGGAAGTGAGAGCCAAGATCGAAGACTACGGAAATGGTTGTAGCTGCGTTGCATCCACCCCATCCATGCTACTGTGGTATTTAGAAAAGCCTATGTAGGCCAAAATGCACTTTTATTGACTTGCCACATACTTTTATCTAAAGCAGCTGACAGTACTGTGCAGATTAATATAATAAAGCACACACATGCAAATACACACACACACACACACACACACAAAACAAGTTTTGCAAATCAGAACCGCACAAGTAAAGATGGGCGTTATATAGTTGGTAACTGAAATATGAAACAAAATGGGAATAGAATAGATTTCAGAATGTTTTGCTGCGTTTGCACTAAATTATACTGACATTATTTTCTGAAGATAGTGGTGATTATTTTAGAACTACAGCATCTCCACACTGAATATCCCTCCCTCCCTCCCTCCCACCCACCCACCCTCTCTTTCTCTCTCTTTCACTTTCTCGCTCTCCTGTCTTTTTGCATTTGTGAAGTTTTCTTAGGCAGGTCTGTGGTTTTCTCTGCAGATTGCACTGCTGATTTGTGCAATGACACAAGGTGCCTGTACATCCTGCTAGCAAACCTCTGTGAAGAAGCCAGGGAAACAGAGGTGCCTTCTTTGTTCAAGAGGTAATCATTTCATAAAACTGCTCATTGTGCCCACGAGTCTTAGTAAAACTGGGTTATTTTCAAGTATTCTTATTTGTAATTCTGACAAGGATTTCCCCTAATTATCCCCACATTCAAAGCTTTAGTTGTCTTCTGATCCTACATGGAGAATTGTAATGCTACACATATAGGTAAGTCTAAACCTGATATTTCTCTTTCTCTCTCTCTCTCTCTCTCTCTTTCACATGATAGTTTAGCATTTGAGTCAAATGCACAAAAAGAAATGTTTTTATCCTGTATATTTTGTAGCCTTCATGTGAACATGATGTAAGAACAAATTGGCATTGAAGTATCTCACTTGGGTCATCTCTTGTACTGTATTGATGTGCAAATCATGTTTATGTGTATGTGTGTGTGTGTGTGTCTGTGTCTGTGTCTGTGTCTGTGTCTGTGTCTGTGTCTGTGTCTGTGTCTGTGTCTGTGTCTGTGTCTGTGTCTGTGTCTGTGTCTGTGTCTGTGTCTGTGTCTGTGTGTGTGCACGCGTGCGTCTCTATCAGGCCCAGGCTCTGAGAGCTAATACAGTACGCTATTTGTCACTTCTAGGCTTTGGTCAGTTGTGTGGGTCATACACACTATGGATACTTTTTGCTGCAGTTTGCACTGTTCTGGTCTTGTCACTGTGCTGGAATATCCTTTGCTGCTTCGGGAAACAGTGCACAGGTGAGTGGACAAAATAATGTTTTCTTCAGTTTATCCTCAGATAATATTCTGTTGAAACAAATCTTGGTAGCTGCTTCTAAAAAAAGCAAACAAATCCCCTCTTTAGCCAAAGGGAAGTGTTTTCTGCCTCGCTTCAGAAGAAGGTGAGTCTAAAGAGACACCACACCCTATATACCAAATTGATGTCATTAAAGACATGAGAGTTTTAAGACAATTAACAGAGTTGAAATTATTGAACATTCTGTGTCTGTATTTGGTTGTTCTCTGCTGATCTATGATCTGGTACAGCATCAGCCTGAGACTGTCAGAGATGGAGGATAATCCTATCTATGGCAACATTACTTACACACCAGCCAGTAAGTTGAGTCAGCTTAATCTTGCCTAGTTGTACATTTCACTTCGACATCAGCAGTGTCGTCAATATATTTCGGCTCACTACTGTAAAGTGAACGTAAAACAGAGTTTTAATTACAGGAACAGAGATAACGCGCAACCCTACCCTCTCCAATAACCATCAAATGACACGGAGTACTATAAAGGTGAGTGGTATTTGAAAATCAAATTGCACCCAATGCACCCAAATTCGGGTTGTAATCTTATTTTATCTATCAGGCGGATTAAACATGTTATATATTTACATATACATACTTCTAATTTTTAATACATTTATATAAATATATATGGTTCATATTACTTACTTTTTTAAATTATTTTCTTTAAATCTCAATATATTTATATAAAAAAAACTAAATCAATCCAAAACGCAACCTCTCACACCGGAGCAGTCTGTGCTACACACTTCTCTCTAAATTATACCAATTTTCCTAATCAAATATTTACATTAACATATTAAAATACTTGTATGAGCCCGACATATGGTGTTGTGCTCAAACAAGAATACTTTCATTGGTAGCACACTATACCTTTTAAAACTGCATTATATTTCAGCACACTGTCTATACAGCATTTTGCTGTGAATCAAATGAATATCTTGTAGAAACACACATTTTTCCTGAATATCCTGTATATAGAAACAAACATTTTTCCTGTATAATTGTATTGTGTGATTCATAATAATCTAGCTAGGCACATAAAATACTTAACATAGATAACATACCTAACATACTTAACATAGATAACTATGTGCATCTTAGCAGTATGATAGAGATGTACAAAGTGTGCGTGTGGTTTTCCATACGGTGTTTGGGGTATTTCATATTTTGGGGGGGATTTCTCATAGTGTTTATTTTTTTTCTAATTTGTGTCATATTTCAGCTCCACACTCTTAGTGTTCAATAAACCATCTAATATTTTAATCAGAACTACAGTAATAACCAATACTGTTTAATTTCCATGAGGTATGTTTTGATTCCATGATTGGCCTTATGTGGAGGCCTAGGTGATTTCGTCGAAATTCTCTTAGCTGTACACTGTGTGCACGCAAAAAGGTCTTTGTGCACAGCCCTTGATCTGTCAAACAATGTCATTGATCATGCAAAACATTATTCCAGCCAATCAACAACAAGGGGCGTTCCTGCTCTAATTTTGCCCCAGGAGCATACAAGGGAAGGGTGTATTAGATTGGCTTTTGAATCAAAACATTTTTTTCACAAGCATCAGCGACTACCCCTTTGAAAGATGTTACCTCAGTTTTGTTGCTCATTCTCTTCTAGGTGCCCTCTGGTGGACAAGATTGCTATGCCAACCTAAAGCTGAAGGTTCCCAAAGCAGGATCAGGCCGGAGTTCTCCTGCTCCATCGCTCAATACCGGAGCTCCCCAGATCCAGTACTCAGATGTGACAGCCATACCACGCACAACAGACCTGGAGGACTCTGCGGATATCCTAGAAACCACCTCTCTGCTGTCTGATCTCTATGCATCTGTGGACAACAAGCAAAACAGGACTAAGACATTGGACGACACAGAGGATTATGCTAACAATGTTTGAAAGAGCCTGGTGGCATGTTTCATAGGCTGACATTGGTGAGTTATTCAATAGGTAGTCTATCAGATCTGCACACATTAACCTATTATAACTGGACTGTTTGCCCAATGCTGTTACAATGTATCTACAGCATTGGTTTTAATAAAACACAGTTTACGATATATGTAGGTATCAGTGTGCAACTGAATCACAAACAGTTGCATATTTATTTGATATCTTGTTTAATGAAGTAACGAAGTAGAAATTTTGTGGTAAGCATTAGAATCTGAACTTCTTTTCAATTTCAACACAATTCATCCTTACACCTTGGAAAAGTAAAGTCAGTGCAGTTCGTATATTCTACCACAGAGAGTCACTATTGAGCAATCACTAGCCCTCCTTGCTGGCTGTGAACTGGTCCTCCTCTTACTCCCGTTAGCGGTTCAGGCAGTGAAAACTGTAGCGCTCCTAATTATATTTGGGGGTATTGGGGTTTCAACCATACACATTGAGGTATATGGAATCCTTGGATGAAGCCGAACTCAACGCACTCCATGATGTCAATTTCCACCATATTGGACCTTACTTATTGGATTTCATCAAAAACACTTAAAAGTTTTCACAGGTCACAAAATGTGTCCGATTTTCACGAAACTTGACATAGATCATCGTCAGACCATGACTCATAAAGGCATTGCTTTTTGGAGCCATATTCAAAACCTGTCGGCCATCACGACCAATCAAGTTTGGCGGCAAAGCCGCCAAACAGGAAGTGAAGTAATATCTCAGCAAAGCTTTCACGTATCAAAACCAAACTCAATACATGGGGTCATGACCCAATAAGAAGGATGCTCAATAAATTTGATGACTTTTCACCTATTTGGCCTGTAACGGGTGATGTGTTTGGAATTAAAACCTACTAGTGGTGTCTGTTAATACTGTGGGAGGTCCTAAATCCGACAGATGTGAATTTGTGACGTCAACATAATTGATCCGGCTGCCATATTGGATTTAATCAAAAACCCCTTAAAAGTTTTCACAGGTCACAAAGTTTATCCGATTGTCATGAAACTTGACGCAGATGATCGTCATACCATGATTCACAAACGTATTGCTTTTTGGACCTATATTCAAAACCTGTTTCCTGTGACGACCAATCAAGTTTGGCAGCAACTTATCAAAACTAAACTCGGTATATGGACTCACGAGCCAATTAGGAGGACGCCCAAGAAATTTGGTACATTTTGACCACTGTGTGGTGCTATAATCACAGGAAGTATAGTCATATTTCAGCAACGCTTTGACATAAAAAAAACAAAGTCAGTACATGGGGTCAGGACCCAATAAGGAGAAGGCTCAATAAATTTAATGACCTTTGACCACTAGGAGGGCACTATAATCACAGGAAGTGGGCTCATTATTTCAGCAATGCTTTCACGTATCGAAACCAAACTTAGTATATGGACTTCAGACCTTATTCTGAGGACACAAAATAAATTTGGTGACTTTCAACCACTAGGGCGGCGCTAGAGTAACAGAAGTTTAGGTCATATCTCAGCAATGCTTTCACGTATCAAAACCAAACTTGGTTCATGGACTCACACATCCTGAGGACACACAATAATGTTAGCAACCTTTCACACTAGGGGTGCTATAATTTGCAAAACTTCGACACCAAATTTGGTACATAGACTCGGGACCACATCCTGAAGATGCTCAATATATTTAGTGACCTTTGAACACTAGGGGCGCTATAATTATCAACACTTTCTCGTATTGACACCAAACTTGGTATGTGGTCTCATGACTACAACCTGAGGACCCACAATAAATTTGGTGATGTTTGAGGTATGCGCATGTATATACACGGAGGTTTATCTGTGTATATGTGTGTGGTGGATCGGATGGGAGGTTAATTGGGTGTGTGTATAATTTAGCAACATTGTGTTGCCATGACAACTCCTGCTCAACTGCTTGGCCCCCTCATTGCTGCTTGCAGCTATATTTTTCAGTATAATCTTATCTTAAAAGAGCCCCTCACCTGTTGTTTTTAATCTCCTAAATGGTCATTATAATCTATAGGCCTACTGATCCTCAGTGCTGTTTGGTGTTTCTTGAGTTCAGTCGCATTCTTGTTTAATGTAGTTCAAACTCTCGCCAACTTTTGGCCAGGTTTGGCAGAAATTTGTTATCTTTCTCAAAACAGTTATTATCTTTCTCAGAAAACTGTGCTCTTTCACTAATAAAAAGATACTTTTTATTTGATGGTGTCTATAAAATTATTTGATAATTAACATTTCTGACCTACTGTATGTGAATGGTATGCCTCAAAGCAAAATGTGCAGACGCCTGGTGTTGAAATCATTAGTAATAACGATACACTTCCGTTCAAAAGTTTGGGCTCACTTGACATGTTCATTCCTCTCCGTTATAAGTATAAGTAAGTATAAATATAAGTATAAGTATATAAGTATATAAGTATAAGTATATATACTCTTTTGATCCCGTGAGGGAAATTTGGTCTCTGCATTTATCCCAATCCGTGAATTAGTGAAACACACACAGCACACAGTGTACACACAGTGAGGTGAAGCACACACTAATCCCGGCGCAGTGAGCTGCCTGCATCAACAGCGGAGCTGGGGGAGCAGTGAGGGGTTAGGTGCCTTGCTCAAGGGCACTTCAGCAGTGCCTACTGGTCGGGGTTCGAACCGGCAACCCTCCGGTTACAAGTCCGAATAAGCGCTAACCAGAAGGCCACGGCTGCCCCATATAGACAGAATACCAACTTAATGCTTCTTCCCTACATGGTTGTGGCATAGTCTGGAGCTGTGCTCTGGGTCACGGTTCTCAACCAAGCCCTGTCCACAGGGTGTGGAGTGCCGTTGGAGACTGCACTGATACCCTTCCACAAGATTCCTTTTATCCTGTAAAATGTTGCACTTTACTTCCACCAAAGCACCACACTCCCTCCGCCTTGCTTAACAGATGGAGTCAACCACTCCTCCAGCATGATTGGTGTCCAATGTTCTTCTTTGTAATCTGAACACCTTGATGTATCTCTCTTTAACACTTCTATCCAGTATACCTCTGTCAACTGTCTGTTCTTTTGCCCACCTTAACCATTTATTTCCATTGCCCAGTCTGAGATATGGCCTTGACCTTGTTTTTTACAACTTGAGTCTCGAAGGCCAGCTTCCTGAAGTCACGTCTTCTATTGATGTTGGCACTGGGGATTTTGTGGTGCTATTTAAAGGTGCTCTAAGCGATGCCATGCATTCAGGCTAAAACATTTTATGTCACTTACTGCAAACATCACCTATCCATCTGCTAGCTGTCTGTGTCCTGAACACTGTAAAAAAAAACGCGATCTCTGTGGACAGCCCAGGGTCCAAAAACAGCAACAAAAACAACCTGGGCAAACCTAGCCCATAAAAACATAACAAACTGTTCCAGCAAATCACACATGAGATGCATTGTTAGGAGAGTTTCAATTGCATGGGAGCAGCACGGGAGGGAGGGGGAGGAAGTGGTAGCTCTCTGTTTTGTTTGAAAGTTAACAGAAGTGACGTTACTCAGCATCGCTTAGAGCACCTTTAACAAAGCTGCCAAGACCTTGAAGACCTGTGAGACACTCTTGTTCCCTTGTGGTGCTATTTAAAGCAGCCCTATGCAACAATTTTAGCAAAAATGACCTTAATTATGCAGGTTTCTGATGGTTCTACAACACTTTTTGGGTCGTTTGGTGGGTGCTTCGTCTCCCCCTAGTGCTTCTCCGCGGAAAAAAACAAATATGCAACTTTCAGTTAATGAATCAGATAATGCTGTAATGCTGGCATCCTTAGTCCCTTAGATCCCCTTTCAATCTGATAAAAGGGTTCGAAGAGCACAGAAGAACAGATTTATCAGTCCAAATATGAACTGAAAAACAATTGCTGGTGAGAAATGCATTGAAATTGACTGTTTGGGTCACGGTCTGTTACGGGCTGCTACTTGAATTGACCCAAAAGCAGGACAACACACCAAGAGTAGATTCTACTGACTTTACTTACAGCGTGCAGCACAGGGACATTACAACAATGACACAGAAGGAACATAACAAAACTAGGGGTTTATATACACAGGGACTTAACAAGGCTAACAAGGCAAAGGTGGACACGAAACAAGGTAAAACAAGAGACAGGTGAACACAGGGCTGGAAATCATAATTAAACGAGCAGACTAATAATGAGGAACAGGTGAGGGGCGGAGACACAGGGAACTGAGACATGGCAAGACAAACAAAGGAGCACATGGCTGACAGGAACTAAAACACAGGGACAGGAAGTAAACACAGGAGCACATGGCACAGGAGGTAAACAAAGGAGGGACAGGGAACACAGGATCGTTACAGTACCCCCCCTTTAAGGGCCAGATTCCAGACGGCCCAACAGAAAAAAAAGGAGAAGTCCAAGCAGGGTGGGTGGAGGGGGCCAAAGGCAGGAGGGTCAGGCGGGTGGCCGGGCGGACGGCCGGTCAGGGACGGCAGTTCAGGCGGGCGGCCGGGCAGACGGCCGGACAGGGACAGATGGTTAGGCGGACGGCCGGGTGGATGGCCGGTCAGAGACGGAGGGTCAGGCGGACTGTTGGCCAGGGACGGAGGATCAGGTGGACGACCCGGTGGACGACCGGTCAGGCCTGACCGGTCAGGCGGGCGGCCCGGTTGACGGCCGGACAGGGACAGACGGTCAGGCGGGCGGCCCGGTGGACGGCCGAACAAGTCTGGCTGGTCAGGTGGGCGGCCGGTCAGGGACAGCGGGTCCAGCGACTGGGCTGCAGGCACCGGAGCCGGGCCTGGAGCCGGAGAGGGTACTGGAGCCGGAGCTGGAGCCGGAGTGGGGACTGGAGCCGGAGTTGGTACTGGAGCTTGAGCCAGCGCAGGAGTCTGACTCGGGGCTGGAGAGGGAACTGGCGCCGGAATCGGGGCTGGAGCCGGAATCGGGGCTGGAGCCAGAGCCAGAATCGGGGCTGGAGCCAGAGCCGGAGCCAGAGCCAGAGCCAGAGCCAGAATCGGGGCTGGAGAGGGAACTGTGCAGCACAGGGACATTAAAACAATGACACAGAAGGAACATAACAAAACTAGGGGTTTATATACACAGGGACTTAACAAGGCTAACAAGGCACAGGTGGACACGAAACAAGGTAAAACAAGAGACAGGTGAACACAGGGCTGGAAATCATAATTAAACTAGTAGACTAATAATGAGGAACAGGTGAGGGGCGGAGACACAGGGAACTGAGACATGGCAAGACAAACAAAGGAGCACATGGCTGACAGGAACTAAAACACAGGGACAGGAAGTAAACACAGGAGCACATGGCACAGGAGGTAAACAAAGGAGGGACAGGGAACACAGGATCGGTACAGTTTGGGACTGAACAAAAGGCATCAGACACACTGAGAATGAAAGAGACAATTCTGAGCTAAATTACACATGCAAAGAATCTTCTATTACACTACCATCAAAAGTTCTAAAAAAAAAAAAAAAACATTCTGTCTGGCTAAATCAGACGCATATCTATTTAGGTATATCAGTAATAACTCTCCAAAGTTACGTTGTCAACTGCCTGCCGGAACTAAAATCATGGATGACCACAATACTCAAACTCAACAGTAATAAGACAGAGCTCATGGTGGTGGCCCCTGCACCACTGCTCAGGAAAGTTGGAGACCTGGCCATGTTTGTGGATGGGTGCTCCATTTCCCCATCCCCTGAGGTGCGCAACCTGAGGGGTATTTCACAAAGGCAGAATTAAGACATCCAAGATAAGTGATAAAGCGAGGTTTGACATAGCGTTGTCTGGTCATCCTAGCTCAATTCGTTTCACTAATGCCAATCCAGGATGAGTAGGAGCGACTATGTCAAGCCAGGTGTATGTAATTCAGGATGTGTGCCCGTTCTCGTTTCTGCTCCAAAGTGCCCACGGTTGGAATAAAAAAGACGCGGAAAATAGCGTCATTCACACAAAGTGAACAACCGCTTTTGATATAGACTAACAATTAAGTAAAGTTATCCTTTTTGGAATGGGGAATCATGGCTATTTCTGTAAAACAGCAGAAGTAGGCGTGGTAGACCAACTGAATGCAAAATTACTTATGCACCCACGAGTGAGTGCTTCCTTGTCTCGGCACGCAACATCATTAAGAAAGCGCTTGCCACTGCAAAGAATGCACATGTAATGCCTTTATTTGTCCCCCAGTGGGGCAATAGTTTTGCAGCAGTACGAGCACACAAAATGACAAAAATACATAAATACACATAATATAATAAATAACATGATGCACATCATTATCATAGGAGGGTAAACTACCTTTTCCTCCTAGCGTTTAGAAGGGAGACAGCAGAAGGAACAAAGGAGTGTTTGAATCTATTTGTTTTGGCAAATGGGAGTCTGAGCAATGAACCTGATGGTAGAAACTGAAACTGTTGATGTAGAGGATGAGAACAGTCAGACAAGATGGAGTTTGCTTTCTTAAATAGCTGTTTGTTGTAGAGATCCTGTAAAGTTTCTTGTCCAAGCCCACATAGTATGATTCAGGGGCGTAGATTTGCGTGGGGACCGAAGGACGTGTCCACACGAATGTCAAATTACGACTGAAATGTCCCCACCAATATTCAGGTTGAAATGGGGGGGAAAGCGCTCACATGCGCTACACAAAGAGTTAAATCATTTCTCACTTCAGTGCTGCGGATCATCTCGTACAGATCTTGTAATGTGCAGTAGCCTATAAGAGTAAATCGCGCTGATTTGAAGTTACCTATAATAACTACCAGTGAGCCGCAGTCTCCTGCGCAGCATGCAGCGCTTCAGCTTTACTTCACTAAGCATGAAGTGCGTCCACCCATTCTTCTCTGTTGAACTCCTCGAGAAGTAGGCTACTCATCACACATGTGTCACATGAAAGAGCCTTTTCTCAGCTTTTAAACGGTGCTAGCTAGCCACTGTTTGCTGTGATAAACAGTTCGCGAGAAAAATAACTTCAAGAGATTTAATAATTATTCTCTGCGCCCATCTCCACATCCATTCGTCTCGGTGGAATATCGTAGGTAGGCCTACACACTCTTCACACAACACATGACAAACCATATATCAGAATAAACAGCAGACCTTACCGAACACAAAGGTGTAACGCATTCCCGTGTATAGTTGAGTAATCCGGTTTTGAAATAAATTATAGCAAAATTCAACATGGTCTTTCGGCTGCATTTCTTAAAACTGAGCTGTGCTTACATCGCCTAGATATCTGTAAATATTAGAATCAAAGATTATACAGCAGCTCACGGTTAAGAGTTTGTCAATGTAGCCTTAATGATTTCTTTTTACAAAATGCTAAGCATGCATGTATTTATGTTTCTTAAAACTGAGCTGTGCTTAAATGGGCATGATTTCATAACAGACCAAATAGAAAATAAATGTTAAATATAGCCTACATATCTGTAGCCTACATATTAAAATCAGATTATGTAGACTACACAGTGTAGTTAGACCAAGTTGGACAGTAGCACATTTTAATCATGGATAGTAGTTGGACAGTAGCACATTTTAATAATTGTAGTGGCTGGTGAAAGAGTTGAGTGTTTGTTTTTTTTCGGGGGGGGGGGGGTTAGTGTCCCCACCAAAGCTCAGACCAAACCTACGCCCTTGGTATGATTTACCTTAATATTATAGTTGAAAATACCTTCGAAAACTTGCCCCTCTACTTCCAATCAACTACAGTAGGCTCATTCATTCATCAAACGTCTATCAATAAAATAAGCAAACAATGAGTAGGCTACCTAGGCCTATGTTAATAATTATAAGGCTATCACAATTGAAATAATAACCATATGGTAGTAGGCAGACAATCTGTTTTGTTTTGCGAACAAATACATGTATCAAATAGTTTATAAATGTAATAAAGCTCCTTAAAAATTAGCACGGAGGTCTGATGTGAATGACAGCTAGCTGAACCAATAAGACAACATAATTACCATTAGAATGAACTTAGCTTGGCTGTTAGCCTGGTCGGGACCAGGCTAGGTGCAGAGAATAAATCCCCATGGTAACTTATGTGCCATCTCTTTTGTGAAACCAAGTCAAGGCTAAATTCATCCAGGATAACCTAAAAATCCCAGCTTAATCCCTATAGGTTTTGTGAAATACCCCTCTGGGTGTTATCCTGGACTCCACTCTCTCTCTTCCCACATCAACAATGTCACCAAGACCGCCTTCTGCCACCTCAGAAACATCTCACGACTCCGGCCTTCACTCACACATTCAGTAATTGAGACACTCATCCAAGCCTTCATCACTTCCCGACTCGACTACTGCAATGGTTTCCTGTCTGGACTGCCCACCAAGGCCCTTAGCAGACTCCAGTATGTCCAGAACTCAGCTGCCAGGATTCTAACCCAGACAAAGCCCTGACAAAGCCACCATCACTCCCATCCTCCAAACAGCTCCACTGGTTGCCAGTCAAGTCACGCATCACCTACAAGATCCTCCTGCTCACCTACAAATCTCTCACCACAATACCTCACAGATTTCCTCCAACCCTTACACTCAGTCGCATTCCCTGCAGTCCTCTGACAAGGACCTGCTGGCCACTCCCCGCACCATGTTGCGGACTTTTGGGGACAGGGCTTTCTCTGTCAATGCTCCCACACTCTGGAACAGTCTACCACTCCATGTCCGCTCTGCCCCATCTCTGCCCATGTTCAAAAAGCACCTCAAAACATTTATTTTCACTAAGTCCTTTGACCCCTAACCCACCCCCATTTGTTAAGCAACCTTGGGTACCATGAAAGGCGCTATAAGTCCAAGTTATTATCATTATTATTATTTATTATTATTATTATTATTATTATTTCCTTTGTGGTGGATTTGCACATTCACAGATGTGTACACTGCCTATACGACTGAAAAGAGTGACACCCTATAGGCTGCTTCTGTGCCATTGTTTTCCAGGTGTTATGATCTTAGATAGTCAGCTTCACCTGTCTTCTGAGGGAAGGTGCTCAGTTGCCCATGCATGCTTACCTATGTCCCCATCACTATGAACTGGTTCACACAGGCAGAAATCGATTGCACCTTGGCATACAGCCCCACAAGCAGTGATGAAACTTTTAGGTGCTGGGAGTTGAAGTGTGTCAAATGTTTCATACCCTGGGGGGGTGGGGGGCTTCAGCTTGGGTTAGAATTAACATTGAAATGTTTATTGTAGAAAATAAGTTTGGCTATAGGCCATTGTCACCGGTCCAGATTATCTGTCGTATTAAGGCCCCTAATATAATTCAGTTTGTAAATCACAGAGTGTATAAATTCTTCACTATCAGTGACAACATTTACGATATATTAATTGACTTCAAGTTACTTACTACAATGACACAAGTTATACTGATTTACTACACAGCAAATAAGCGGGACACTTAATAAAAGTAACTGACCATGAGGAAGCCAGATAAGGGGGATATCAGAACAAACTACTCGCATTACATAATACTGAACTTTGTGAAGTGTAATAGCCTACCTAATCACACAAGCAAAGCATGGCAAAGGCCAGTAAATGACCTCAAATAAGCTGTTCAAAGATATCACACAGAGTACCAAGCAGCCATGAGTTCTCCCAATGATCAGCCAATGTAAAATATAAATCAAAGAACTGGAATTAGTTGAAAGCAATATGGTTACGGTATGATCTGTGATATTGCATCTGGCAATGTCCAATGAGCAGAGCCGGACAGTAACGGAGTACATTTACTTGAGTACAGTACTTGAGTACAATTTTGAGGGATCTGTACTTTACTCGAGTATCATTTTTGGGGAGTACTCATGACTTTACTCAAGTACATTTGAGAGGCAAATATTGTACTCTTTACTCCACTACATTTCATCCAATCAGCAATCACCTTCAGCTTTCCGCCAAAGTCAACTCCATGGTCAGATTTAGATAAGAGACGAAACCATGGACGAAACAATGGATGAAACAATGGATGAAGACGCAGCAGGTCCATCCCAGGAATGTGCCAACCTATGGCCCCACCTCGCCAGACTAATTCAATTTTCTGAACAATGATAGTTTTCGCTTCAAGTGTTTCAATTACAAAATAGTATTTTGTATTTGAAATACGTTTTTTAAATACATGTATTAGAAATACTGCCCATCCCTGGCAACATGGTAAAAATATGAAAATGACTTGATTTTACTTCCAATTCATTTAACATTCTCCAAGGTGTTAACATTAACATTTTTCATAACTCCATGTAGGACGTTTCTGTACATGAATGTAAGCACTGTGGCAGTAGTAATGCAATATTTAGAAAATGTAGGCTACTCTTGTACTCTTGATACTCAAGTACTTTTTAAAAACAAGTACTTTTACTTAAGTAGACATCTGACTGTTGTACTTTTACTTGTACGTGAGTAAAATTTAGCAAAGGGTATCTGTACTTTTACTCAAGTAATGAAGCTGTGTACTCTGTCCGCCTCTGCCAATGAGTTAATAAATACAGCATGTCTGTGGTGCCAGCATCACACAACAACAGTGTTCTTGCCTTGAATCAAGATATCTTTTAGATAAGATGTATGATTAACTGTGAACTTTGAGTATCACATTGATGGGCTAATGATTTTATGGTGACTTTACAAATAGTGTGCAAAGGCTAAAAGGTCCTCTGAAAGGATACCTAATGAACATCTGAACAAATAAGAGGCCAATGGCTCACTTTATTTCTTTAATTAATTCTTCTTTTTGCCATGTACAGATTAGATGCACAAATTACGTGATTATGGCTGTCAATTGGCTTTCCAAATTATTTTTAGTTAATTTATTATGTTCATTCATTTTAGTTAATTCTATCACTCTTGGATGGTTGAATGAAAGTCCTTAACTCTCGTTTAGTGTAAATTCAATGTATTTGAAGGATGCTGATGATGCAAAACAGGGACCTTTCTGTAGCTTGGCTGGTACTTGACACAATGGCAAATGATAGCAATGTGGCTGGGCCATTCAATATTGTTATGTCCTTCCTGCAAAGAAATGTCAATGCTCATAGGTCACATGCTGGACCTCAATGCGCAGTTCAGTCAATATCTCCACACAACAAACATGCTACTGTCTTAAAACTTCAGCAGCCACATGAAAGCAATAAACAAATCAGCTTTTTATCACCTTACCAGACTAAGAGATCTTATGACAGACACATAGTGATGTAACGATTACCGGTATAATGGTAAACCGCGATAAACATGTTAATAATAATAATTACGATAATACCGTTTTCATTTCAAACATCATGATTATCACTGTTGATTACCGCGGTGTGGAAACCGTGTGTTTAATCCTTCCCAGCTTCATCCGAGCCTGCTTTTGACATACAGTAGGCCTGGTACAATTGAACAAAACTGGTACCCTACTGATTCTGTTGTCTTATTGATGGTTTGAACTACGATTCGGATTAGGCTACACCTGATTTTAAAAGGCGGAACTTTTTCATGCAAAATGTGCACTGTATCACATGTAGCCACTCTGCTTCTTTTTATGTTCACGTCCACATTAAATCCATTCCACTCACGTTATCAGGAGAATACAGTAGCCTAAAGTTTTATTTTGAACGCTTACTTTGGTCTCACTCACTGCATCCAAATAACAGAAATAGCAAACTCCAAGTTATGGTAGGATAAGTTAAGCTAGCCTAAGCACATAGCCAATTAAACATTAAGAAAAAAGTGAACGGGACACTTATTGAAACTATTTCAGCTTGTGTAGGCCTATCAGTGCTTTCTGAACATATTGAACACACTTTTAGAAATACCGTGATAATACAGAAAACCATGATCATTTTGGTCACTATAACCGTGAGGTTAAATTTTCATACCGTTACATCCCTACAGACACAACATGCCACAAAAGTATTACAGTTTTTCTCAGTCGCTTTGGTGCTTTTCTCACATCACTATTAACATTTGCACAGCAGTTAGTGCAATTCTCAAAACAATTAGTGCAAACTGCAAAACCTAGTGGATGACCTGCAAAAGCACGTCACTTGCTCAAAATGGATAGTCCATTCCTCAAAAGCAGGTATTCATGTCAATGAAACTGTCAGTGTCATCAAAATGAGAAGTCTTGACACCATCGTTTATGAACAAGATAGTCAAATGGCTTTGTCATGTTTTCATTATGACAGTTCTCTCAGTGTTTTCCAATGCAAAAAAAGGTCAGAACTCGGTGACACTACCTGAACATGCTCAAGACAGCACTATACAGAACTTGCACAGCCATTTGAAAACTACAGTAAAGTTACACATTGCTGTAGTTAGGTGAGTATGTGAGTACAAGACACTGAATACGTACATTTTTACTGTATGCTCTTTGCAATTCTACAGCATTGTGACAGAATTTGATAACTAGTTCAACAATTTTGTATGTAATGACTCAAGCAACGAAATGAAGACTATTAGTTTTATTGGGAACGACTATTAAGCATTCATAAGTATAGTTCATTTTGACTGACATGACATAATCAAATGATAATGTTAAAAAACAGCAGATAATTGTATGAAAGCAACTGATACATGTCCAAAAGTATTTGCAATTTGTTCAGAGGAAGGAGAAATTGCTACTATGATGTGCACAAATGACTAAATGTTGTGGAGGTTGAACTAATAGTTATGAGAATTTTCATTCTGATCTGAAAAAAGCACCAAAGCGACTGAGAAAAACTGTAAGCAGCTTCAAGTAGTACAAAAGGCAGCGAGGATTCTTAAGAAAACCAAAAGATCTGGTTTTGGGTTGGGACCAAAGTATCGGTCAGAGATGCTTCAATGATATGCATAAACTCTCCTGACCTCTCAGATCTCAGGAGAAAAATGTTTTAATAGACACAGTTACACATGCTTTTATTTATCTTTGCCTCTTATTCTCTGTTTTCTGACCATGTAAAGCCCTTTGAGTTGCCTTGTCTATGTACAAATAAGACTGCAGTGGTGTGGCTTGCCTCAAAAATAAGATATTTTGAAAATGTTGATTTGCCTTTTAAAATGCTATGAAACTTCTTAATTATAATTATGTAAAAAAACACAATTCTTCGCAAATGCATTAAACAAGCTTTACTATACTTCCAAGATAAAGTTAGATAGGCCTAGACAAACATCCAGAAACCTGGTGTCATGTATGATATAAGACTGACCAGGAATGTGAACTGTAAAATGTCCACAGTACCACTATCTGCTCTTTACCCATGCATCTTGGCTAATATTTTGTGTCATAACATGTTATGGAAGAAAAATATACCTTTCCAACAGATTTTGTTAATAATGGTGAGGACATTGTCATGACTGTGGGACTGTCATAAATGGCATAATAGCATTTTGGGTCAGAGGTTAGCCCCGATTTTTGTATTACACAAGATACCTTTTTGATGACTTGCTGGAAACATAAAATAATTAAACAGAGATGATGCTTTATATTTAAATGCAAATTGAAATTGTAAAATATATTTGGAAATAAATTATGTACAGATAACTCAAAATTATTCAACTTTCTTCACCCTGTTTATGAGACTATTTATCAGTGGATCAGTGGTTTGTCTGCTATATTAAGACCAGGCCTGACATGAAAACCACAATCACAAACAGTCAAGGGTCTGTCCTATTTTGAGGGTGTAACTGCTGAGGAAGCTAGCATTAACTTGACATCAGGCCACGTTGAACCAGAAT
Organism: Alosa pseudoharengus; assembly: GCF_046254945.1. Lineage (NCBI taxonomy): Eukaryota > Metazoa > Chordata > Actinopteri > Clupeiformes > Clupeidae > Alosa > Alosa pseudoharengus. The sequence goes on along the minus strand of NW_027468837.1, from coordinate 8,429,684 downwards.
ATTGCAAAATAGGGATTCCAGCATATCAGTAAACTAAAATCCCTAGTGGCCTGGGATGATCGGGATGTCACTTAAACCCAATGGAAAAAAAAACACTGCAATGGCATAAAAGGCTTTTATCCACGAGGAGTGGGCTAAGATCCACAGTGGGGTGCTATCTGGTCTTGTGCACCATTTTCTTTTCATCACAGAGGTTAAAATGCAGTCTTTTGGTAAATAGCTTTGCACATTGGCTTTTTGACAAATTTACATTAATAATTCAAATAATTTAAATAAAAAAAAAAAAACTTTATGTTTGTTTAAGAGTGAAATACTTCCCCCCACAATTTATTATCATGTGTAGTTTATTCTCATCAAATCATTGGAATGCGTTGATGCCCAAAGTGACGACCATACGGGATCCAGTTGTAAGATAAGGTTTCAAAATATTATCTTTTTGTAAAGCTTTTTAGTTATCCCTTTGCATTCCATTCTGCTCTCCTCATTCGTAACAAAGACAAAACAGCTTATGTGCCGTAAGGTATTCTGACTTCATCGGCTGTTGTCCCAGACACGGATTAAGCCTAGTCCTGACTAGGCTCTTTTTCAGTGGAGAACTTCATTGAAGTTCTCTTTTAGTCTGGAACTATGTTTAATCCATGTCTGGGAAATGACCCTTTTATATTCAAAGCATTTTGTAAACAACGAAAAACAAAAATTATTTGAGTCATTGCAAGTGGGTATGGATTGCATGTTTAATAACATTTAATTTATTTAAAACTTCTTACAAAAATGTTACATGTGAATTCAACAGGTTTGAAAAATAAATAAATAATGTGACTAGTGATAAACATTCCCTTAATGAATAATTATGAAAAAATTAATACATTTCTTAAGCTGTACTGCATCCAGACATGCTAACACACTTCTTGAACTTGACAGAAAAGGAGTTCCGGGTGTTATCAGTGAGATACGGACAGCTATTCCTAGCTATATTAACCATTATTTCCCTGTATTTCTGTGAAAATTGACATGAAATGTCAAACAGATGTTCAAAAAGGCATGTTTGTCCATAAGACAAGAGGCACTTTACACCATGGCAACAGATCTCTGTCACCACAGTAAATCATTGTTTAAAAAAATCAGTGCTTTTTACAGTAAGTAATGACACCAGCATTCAGACTTTTGAATCTTCATCCTTCAACGGCTCTTTGTGGTTGAGGCTTGAGGTGAGGTACTCGTAATCAGAAGGCATGTCAAAGAACAACTCGTCATCAAAGCAGAAGTCATCTGAGAACGGTGCCAGGAAAGGAAGCTTCAAGACCAGACCGGTCAGCACCCCACCGACCGCTGCCGCTGCTATGGTGGAAAAAATGGCCGCCACCTGGTAGAGAGCCTGCGTTTCAGCTGTGCGACCCAGGCCCGGCTTGAGCCCTGGGATCAGCTGCTGGAGCTCCAGAAGTTTTGGGTCTCCCTCCATGGGGGCGCGATGGGCAAAGATCTGGTACATGCTGGGGCCGTAGGTCTCTTCGGAGGCCAGGAGGATGGCACAGATACCAGCTAGACAGGATATGAGGCCAGTCAGCCCATGGAGGTTGTGGATGCCGCACATGTCTTGAATCCTCAGGCGGCGGGCGAGGAAAGGAGTGAGATACTTGTAGCCTAGCATGCAGGCTGTGCAGCCTATCATCCCAAGGGCATAGGCGGCCACCGGGGAGATCATCATGTCAACGGAGGCCCCGACTGTGACACCTCCAGCCAGGGTGACATTCTGGACGTCGGCCATTGTGATCTTGCCCCTCTTGTTGAGCATGGTGGAGAGGGCGAAGGCAGTGAGCGTGGAGGCGCTCAGTCCAATGAACGTGTGGAGGATGGCCCTGTGCTGGTCGTCCCCTTTGTGGGTCAGCGCCGAGTTGAAGGAGGGCCAGAACACCCAGAGAAACAGAGTCCCTATCACAGACAGGATGTCAGACTGGTAGCTGGTGAGCTCCTTCGGGTGGCCGTTGTTTAGCGAGGGGCGGTAGAGCACAAACGTGACCCCCAGGCCAAAGTAGCAGGCGAAGAGGTGGATAAGGATAGACCCGCCGGAATCAGTGATCTTCAGATACTTGAGCACTGCCCACTCAGTGAGGGAAAAAAACGGGATTTCGAGGATAGCCATCACCAGGAGTTGCACTGGACTCGTCTTCCCCAGGACGGCCCCGAAGGAGATCAGCACAACGGCGCAGGCGAACTCGGCATTCAGAAGGTTTATCACGCCCAGGTGAATCTTTCCATCGGAGTAGAACTGGAAGTAGCCCTGCACCAGGATGGCCCACTGGATGGCAAACGTGGCCGTCAGGAAGTTGAAGACCATACCACTGAAGCCATAGAAACGCAAGAATGCCAGCAGGCAGCCGAAGCCAATAAAGATCATGACCTGCACGTCTGCAAAGTAGGGATAATCCCTGTAGAGGGAGTTGTCCATGGGATTGGTGAGGTTGTTCTGAAACTTAGCGTCAGCATTGTCGTCGTAGGTTACGAAGCCGGCATACAGGGCCAGGAACACTATCTCTGACACAAACACCAGCACCGGCAGGCGCACCCTGAGGCTCGTGGCTTGCTTCATCATCGCACTGACAGGAGTGATCACACTGAGATGGACGCTCCACTCTCCCCCTGCTTTTATACAGGACTGACTGATAAACAGGGCCGTTGGCAATAGCAGAGTGTGCGTACACTCCGCGCAGGACTCCACTGGTCCCACATGCCCTATGAGAAAATACGGTTTGGACTTTGACCCTTTTAATTACCCACCGATGCATTGTGACAGGCCAGCAAATTTGTTAGAATTGCATAAGATAATCTGATTAATAATGAAATGGCCACTGATGGTACTGAAGGAGATGGCAGTGAAGGTAATGATGTAAGGGGTGTCTATATTGTTTCTGAAATTTCTCCAAAATGGGAAAGGAGTGTTACTTACTAGTCTGTGTTAAGTGTTAAGTACTGAGCCTGTGAGTTGATTAAAAAAAGGAAAATAAAGACCTCAAGTCTTTCATTACTTAAGACCTCATACAGTGCCAAAGAAAAGGATTGACCTATTATATATCCCCAAAGCCAAAGACTGCAGCCTGCTGTGAAATAGACTGCAAACAATCTTCATCTCCAAACCATTATGTATCATTAATATAAATTAAGCACAAATGAGTCAAACAACCTGGTAGATTATTTCTGTCTCACTAAACAGCAATTTAGTGAATTAGCATTCTGGTATCACATACTTACTCCCAGAGTTCTGTAACAGCATTGAGCTGCAAACCTCCACTCATAAAATATCTCTTAAGTTTTCTATTGACATCTTGTGGAGAACTGGAAGAACAGCATCTATTTGCTCATCTGCATTGACCTGCTTACCTCCCATTAGTTGCACAAAAATCCTGGGCACATGCATTGTGAAATGAAGTTTTATAATGTTATGCTTTCAAGTTGGATATTTTAGGCCTACTCTTTTTAAATCATGGAAAGCATGGCACGGACATCCAACTGACAACTGCACTTTACCTTCACAGGGGGGTCCTCCAGACAGAGTTGAACTATTCTTCCAATCTCTTGAGAACTGTGGTTCGTGGGCTATCAGTTGCCAAAGTTCTCATTTCTAAACAGAGCTATTATCTGGACATGTTATCCAGGTTGATGTTGGTATTGGTCAGTTTAAAGCAACACCAAAGAACTTTCCCTCTGTCGCACGCACTCTATTTGTTTATCCAGCACCGGCTTTGCAAATAACGATGTCCACAGACAAGGTAGACTATTTTGCCTGACTTTTAAAAGTACGATGTATTGCAACATCAGATGCAAGTCAAATGTGTAGTTTCTTATGTCTCATTCCATCGAACTACAGATCTGCTACCCGATCTGGCAAACTTACATAGTGCGGTTATAGCCGATAGAGGGCCACGAAGCGAATGCAGATTGCCGTTCACCCTGTTACGAGTTGATGAACCACTAAAACGATTTTGGAAACATTATTTTAAGGTATAAAAAAGTCTTTGGTGTTGCTTTAAAACCCTGAGTTTTTCTGCAGCCTCTGTACCAGATCACGTGGATCTGCTCGTTGAGGCAAGAATCAAGGATGTGTTTTCCCACAATGCATTGCATTGCCAACGTAGACAAACTGGTGCTGAATCGTCAACATGGCTACCGGTGTCTGAGCTCTTTCTTATTTATCTTACTAAATGAATAGAACATTTAACTAAATAATAATTTTGACAACACAGCCAATGAAATATAGCACTTACGCAAATCGAGCATTTTTGTAAGTAACTGATATAGCAAGGTAAGACATCTGAAGATAAATGTTTTGTTCCCTATGCTAACACTAACACAAGAAGATCTTTGCTGTCAAGCTAGCTAACAAGAAGGCTTAGATGCCTCGATACCGAATGAGCTATTTATGCAGTGTATGTTGGACTGGAATTTCATTTTTTGCATATCTAAATATTTCAGTGTCGTAAATTGTTTGCATCGATTTAATTTTGGCGTGATCTCTCTGCTAGTCTGCCTATGCTAACGTGTTACCTTCATGCTCTGTGTTTGTAGGCGAGTTACCTGTGGTGAGGTGGCACATAACGTTCATGTTAACGTTATTTCATTTGGCTCAGTGTCATTGTTGTCTTAAGTATTGAAATCCATGAAAGAAAACACTAGGTGCTGAGCACAACTGCAGTAATTTGCTTGTTCTAACATAATGTCAGACCTTGTCTAATGTTAGCTGTAACAAAAGCATTAACTTTAGCATACGTGTCGTGAGGACGGTCAGTAGTGCGATTACAAGGTTTTGACATTCTTATCTTGGGGCCAGTGAAGCATATAACTTCGATTTTCTCCAACTCCATGATGATTTGCTAAGATGCTTCACAGATCAAACGTCAACGATTGCTAACCTTATCGGTACTGATTATCTTCGTCTAGGAGAAATGGCTAGTCCAAGGACCAGGCGAGTGCTGAAAGAAGTGAGAACAAACGATGGGAACAACGTAAGTGCTCAGATTGGTGTTAGCGCAAGGAATTTAATATGTCGTGTTGTGTTTTATTAGAGTCAGACGAGCATGGCAGGCTCCCTACAGCCTACAATGCCGTCCAACTGTGTGCCTTTGTCTCTCCATAGATTTGTTTCGAATGTGGTGCATTCAATCCGCAATGGGTGAGCGTGACCTATGGGATATGGATATGCCTGGAGTGCTCTGGGAAACATCGTGGCCTTGGAGTTCATCTCAGGTGTGTATATTTCTCCACTTGTGTCTTCATTTTTTTTGCCATCGCAGTGTTTTGATTTTACTTTCAGTCCTGCTGGTGACTATTGATCTTTACACATCATTGGTGAGATGGCGTTACTTTTCCATGGAAAACGGCAATATGATAGGTTTCCCAGAACATCTCCCTGTGTAAGATGCACAAAGCTCCTCATAAGTTTTCCCACAACCTTTAAAAGTACAGTCAGCAACTGTTATGAAATAGAGAGTGTTTTTTAGACTTAGGTTATTTGTAAGTTGCTTACACATTAAATAATATGAATGTTATGTCTCAATATTGCATTGACTTTAGTTGTATTGTCTAATAATTTTCAGCTTTGTTCGCTCTGTGTCCATGGACAAATGGAAGGACATAGAGCTCGAGAAGATGAAAGCTGGGGGCAATGAGAAATTCCGGCTCTTTCTGGAGCTGCAGGATGATTACGATTCCAACTGGAACATGCAGGACAAGTACAACAGCAAAGCTGCAGCCCTGTTCAGAGACAAGGTACACTGATTTCTGGTTGCGTTGATATGATTAGTTGCTTACTTGTCTGGAAAACATATTGATTGTATAACAAGAAAAGCAATAAATGCACACCTGAAATTGTTTTCCCTATTCTGCCTTCTGTGTTTATCTGTCTCTAGTGGGGAAATGGTCTGAGTGAATGCATGAAATTATGAAAAACTGCTTACCAGTATACCTGTATAACTGTCTGCCTTGTTGCAGGTTGCCACTCTTGCAGATGGAAAGGAATGGTCCATTGAAGATAGCACTGCTAAAAACTGGACTCCACCACAACCCAAGATGGGACTGTCTTCCTCACACCGGTAAACATGCTAAGATAGCAGACACGTCAATACATTCTCTTGGGAAAGTGCATATAAAAATCCACAGCTCCCAGTTCTTCTGGTCCAATCAGAGCAGGACTGTGTGAGATCTGACAGTCAATCACAGTCTGGTGCAGTCTGGTGCGCATTGACGAGCACAAACTCGATGAAAGGGTGCTCGGTGGTAGTGGGGGAAGGGCATGAGAATTGTAACAGTTCCAACAGTTGGCAGTCCCCTCAATCTGTCAGACTTGCCAACTGCAGCTTTAATAAGTAATTGTGTATTTATAAATGGTAGTTTTGAAAACATTACTATTTTTTTCTTCTCCTAATTGTCTTCGCTTAGCTGAAATAGTTATTTGTAGAAAGTATTTGTTTTTTGGTGTTCTTGTTGTGAATGAATCTCATTTTGCTGAAAGTCCACATGTGAGAATTGACCTTGCTGTTTTGCAGCAGCTCAGCTGGCCCGGGCCAGAACTCTGGCAACCCCTCGGACAAAGCCTTTGAGGACTGGCTGAGTGATGATGTCAACTCGTACCAAAGGTTGGTGTCTTGCCTGTCTTGAAGCAGACAGAGATATCTGGAATAATTTGTTCACAGTACAGTCGATACTCCTAGTTGTGTTGTTGTTGCTGCACTATAACTTGCTTGTGTGTGTGTATGTTTGCGTGTGTGTGTTTGCAGTGGAGGTGGTTATAGTGGTGGCCAAGATAATCGCTATGTTGGATTTGGCAATACAGTCGACCCCCCCAAGAAGGATGAGGATTTCCTGAATAATGCCATGTCCTCAATTTATACGGTAAGTTGAAAGAAATGTACCATGAAAGAAATGTGTGTAAAAATGCAGACTTTCAGTGGCTTAGCTGTACCAATTATTGTCCTCTGTTGTAATTTGTCACTGGTGTTCAGTCGGAAAATAAAAACGAACTCAGGTTGTGTCAATTATATTTGCACATAGACTCTGAAACTTTTGTCGATTAAAGAAGTCAGTGAATGAGGTTTCGTATTGCAGCGTACTGTATTTGACGAATTGAAAATTAAAAAAAAAAAAAATAAAGCTTGTAAAATTACAGATTTTAGTGTGCAAAGGCATTTAGTTTGTGTTTTCTGAAGTTTAATCTTGAGATGGAGTTTACCCATTAAATGTGCCTGCACCTCTTTTGTCCTGAGTAAAATGAGTAAAAAGTAATGCTCTGTGTTGATGCAGGGCTGGAGCAGTTTCACAGTTGGTGCGAGCAAAATTGCATCTGTTGCTAAGGACAATGTAAGTATGTGTACATGTATGTGTACATTTTAGCTTGGGTGGAGTTAGAACATAGAAATACCAGCTGTTCTACCAGCTACACTTCCTATGGAGAGGAATGAGAAAACCCCAAAAAGGTGCTATTATAATGAAGAAGACTGAATTGTCATTGAATCGGCTGATCTAATTATGACATTTTATTAAGTTTGCATACTGACAATTAAAATTTTTAGTACAGCGGCTAAGCACCGGAATCGTTCAGTTTTTGCAGAAAGCATGAAACTTGGCACAGTTATACTACTACCCCTAGTGATCAAAAATTGAAATGGACCCCAACACATTGCGCCCCCTAGTGGCCGCCACCTTGAATTCAAATATGGCTACCATTCTTAATAGAATTGTTGATACAACTTTGAAATTAAACAATATAAAAAAGTTCTAAGTTTATAAAAGTTCTAACACGCACTTTTAGGGTCAAGGAAGCTATTGACATTATTTCCAAACAAACTTGATGTTGGCCATTTTGAAATTCAATATGGAGGATACCAAATGTGAAAAAATAGACAATTTTAAAGTTTGAACAGTCATTTTATCACATGACAACCTCAATAATATACGAGGCATCAAGTATAATCTGGTAAGATTCCAATATGGCCACTATGTGTAAGAAAATAAGCCAATTATTCTATATTTTGGTTAATTAAAGTAACTACCTACATCATCAATAAATTCTTATTCTACCTTTTTCTCTTTCTGAGCAAACCTTAACTATACACTGCTCAAAAAAGTATACACCTTTAAAAAATAAAACACATCAGATCTCAATGGGGAAAAAACATGCTGGATATCTACATTACATTACATTTGGCTGACACATTTTTAGCCAAAGCGACTTAAAACCTGGTAAACAGTTTACCGCTTTTAAAACAATTCTACCAATGAGGAACAACAGATGAAAAAAGTTTGGATTGACCTGAGCGTACAGGTGGCAGAACTAGACGATATTTGTCTGAAGAGCGCAAAGGTCGGGGGGTAGCATACAGTATACTGTATGCCTGTCTGAGGGCATTCCAGTAAGTGGGAGCAGTAGATTTAGCTGGGAGGACCAGCAGTTTGGTTTTTGAGTGGTTTAGCTGGAGGTGGTGTGCCTTCATCCATGAAGATATGTCTGAGAGGCAATCCGAGATCCGTGCACAAGGGGTCATCAGGTGGAAAGAACAGATAAAGCTGTGTGTCATCTGCATAGCAGTGGAGCAGAGAAGCTATGTGAATGGATAATCTGTCCCAAAGAAGTTGCGTGGATAGCAAAGAGAAGGGGGCCCAGTACTGAGCCCTGGGGACCCCTGTGGTGGGATGGTGAGGTGCGGACACCTGTCCAAGCCATGATACGTTAAACGAGCATCCTGTGAGGTAGGATTCACAGGATTCTGATATGGACTGGGTAATATGTTATATGGAACAAAAGGATGGCACTTCGTTATTTGGGAATAAAAAATGATCAATCTACAGAGGACTGAATTCAAAGACCCCCCCGAAAAGTGGAAAAAATTTCACGGCAAGCTAGTCCATTTTGCTTGAATTTCAGCGCAGCAACTCATGATGGTACTCGGTAGTTCGTATGGCCCCGACATGCTTGATGGCATCAGGGCATGCTCCTAATGAAACGGTGGATGGTGTCCTGGGGGATCTGCTCCCAGATGTGGACATGGCCATCACTGAGCTCCTTGACAGTTGGTGGTGCAACCTGGCGGTGTTGGATGGACCAAAATATAATGTCCCAGAGGTGTTCAGGACACCTTCAATTAAGTCAGGGGAGTGTGGGGGGACAGTCAATGGTATCAATGCCTTCATCCTCCAGGAACTGCCTGCACATTCTCGCTACATGTGTCCAGCCATTGTTGTGCACCAGGAGAAAATCCAGGGCCCACTGCACCAATACAGGGTCAGACAATGGGTCTGAAGAGCAGTGAGGGTGCAGTTGTCTTGCCCGTAGAGGTGTATGCGTCCTTCCAAGGATATCCCTTCCTAGACCATCACTGGCCCACCACCAAACCAGTCATGCTGAATGATTTTGCAGGTAGCATTACATTCTCCAAGACATCTTCAGACGTCACATGTGCTCAGGGTGAACCTGGTCTCATTTGTGAAAAGCACAGGGCGTCAATGGCGATCCTGCCAATTCTGTATTCTTTGGCAAATACCAATTGAGCTGCACGGTGCTGGGCAGTGAGCATAGGTCCTTCCAGAGGCCATCGGGCCCTCAGGCCATCCTCATGAAGTCTGACAGTGTGGTCAGAGACATTCACACCAGCGGCCTGGAGGAGGTCATTTTGTAGGGCTCTGGCAGGGCTCCTACTGTTTGTTGTTGCACAAAGGAGCAGATACTGGTCCTGCTGCTGGGTTAAGGACCCTCTACCATCCTGCCCAGCTAGAGCAACTGTCTCCTGGAATCTCCTACATGCTCTTGAGGCTGCGCTGGGAGACACAGCAATCCTTCTGGCAATGGAACGAATTATTGGTGTGCCATTCTGGAGGAGTTGGACTACCTGTGCAACGTTTGTAGGCTCCAGGTACTGGCTTATGCTACCAGTAGTGACACTGACCCTAGCAAAATGTGAAACTAGTGAAAAATCAGTCAAGGAGGATAAAGATGGAAAATGTATCATTTGACACCACTAAAACCTTTCCTGTTTTTACAGACCTATCTCCCTTCTTCCTTTCTTGTCAAAGTTTTTGGAGAAAGTGATCTTCAAGCAAGTCTTGGACTTACTATATCAGAACAACCTGCTAGACCCTATGCAGTCTGTTTTCAAGAGTCATTCTACTGAAACTGCTTTTCTGTCTGTGACTGAAGCATTGAGAGTAGCTAAGTCCTCATCTAAGTTGCTAAGTCATTAGTATCCATTCTACTAGACTTATCTGCAGCCTTCTATACTGTTAACCATGACATTCTCATTTCTACACTATCTGAACTGGGATGTCTAGGAAATCCCTTGACTGGTTTAAATCCTACCTTAAAGGGCACATGACTTCACCACAGGTGTGCCTCAGGGATTAGTATCAGGGCCCCTACGTTTCTCTATTTACACACTTCCTTGGGTGAGACCATTCGCTCCCATGAATTTGATTATCACTCTTATGCGGACGATACTCAACTTTACCTGTCTTGAGCTTTTGGTGTTTCCACCACAAAGCACACCCAAGGACTGGGCGCTGAACGCACTAGCCAGTGTCCTAAAAGTGCTGGTTCACCGACTAGCATGAGCCCTAATGTGTCAGGAGGGAGCTAAACTCATAAGGTATTACGTATTTAAGTTAGATTCATTTACAGGCATAATCATTTTATGGGATGCAAAATGTAAAACTACAATAAAACAAAATGGATCTTTTCTAACAATCACTATAAGTCTTAAAAGAAACTTTAGCATATGCTAATTGGCCCCACCCACCTCAATTGAACAATAGGATGTGTTGGACTGGGTTATGTACTAATTATCTAACTCTAAATGGGTGTATGTACTAATTTATCTAACTCTAGGATAGAAGACAAAATAGCTAATTTCCCAAAAGGCAGCATATGTTTCTTTAAGAGACTTGACAGACGCTAGCATCCATGGGTTTTAGCCTCCTTGCTAGCATGCCAGGCAAGTGCAGTGTTTAGTCACACAGTCGAAACTTCACACATAGCCTAAACGCACCCCAGTTTTTGACTCAGTGTCAGAATGTATGGCTACTTCCAACATGTCTGCCATTTTAATTATGCATGATTGTCTCAATATGTATTTCATAATGCTGAAAGATGGCTATAGACACACATTTTATGTGTTAAAAGCAGCATAGCATTATAAATGTAGAAAAAAGGACATATTTTGGTGGCCATATTTAAAGTCAAGATAGGGGCCACTAGGGGGCGCTATGTGTTGGGGTCCATTACAATTTTTTTTATCACTAGGGGTAGTACTATACCTATACCTCGTGCTTTCTGCAAAAACTGAATGATTCAGGTAAAAATCTGGCCTTAGCCGCTGTACTATTTAGGGCTGTCAGGTGTTTGTTGGAAACAAACTACTAAACTGCTAAACTGTGTTTCTGTAATATTTTTAACAACATATTTATTCCTCTCTCCTAACAGACTGTGAAACTTGCCAACCAAGCAACTCTTAAGGTATGTGAGGTTGCTGAAACAGTCTTCTATCTATTGTAAGTTTTTTCACCGTAGTGTGTAAAAGTGAAGTAGCTTCATACTTAATGGATACATCAATGATTCCATCCACACTCTGTACATTAATCACTGAGGATTCTGTGCGGACGCATTTTATGCTGCTAAATAGTAGTATGAAATTAAGGTGTATTCCAAGTTGTGTAACTGCGTTGATTTGAATGGAGCGTAATAATATGGCATGGTCTTCTCTAGGTGTCTAAGTTTTAACTGTGTGAGTGTTGCTTTCCCTAACTCTTTCTGCCTACTGTGGATAAAGCTGAGGGGCTACAAGCCGCCTCCTGAGCCGGTAAAACCATTAATAGTGCATGGCTCTCACTAGTCCGCCATTTTATGTTCAATCGCTCTCGCTAGTTTTATGTTCAGTCTTGTCTACACAACCGTGCATTTCATTTGTATGTCATGTTCCATTTTTTTGTAAGTAACTTTTGTCTTGCTTACTGGCTGCATCTCATGTGTGAATGGATTGTTTAATGCTGTTATCTGTATATGAGTAATTAGCTGTGTTCAGTGTACTTTTCGCTTATGTTTAATGCATATTTATCGACCAGATGGATGCTCTATGTGCTGAGAGTTACTGGCCACATATTGATGGGACAGCTTCTTTACTTGTAGTATTCTTGCCCTTGGTTCCATCAAAATATGACATATGTTTGTTAGTTTATGACTTTTTATAATCTCAACAGTATCAAGACACACCTAAAGATTATTAAAGTAACACAATATAGGAATCCCCCATTTCATCAATTTTTAAATGTACAGTGTACCCGTTTAGCACTAAGGGGATACCAAATTTGTCTGAAACTGACGAGAAGGGCATACTGCTGCCCGTGACAACAATGTTACATATTGCAATACCTGCCATTCAGTGCGCACATCGGCATTCAGATATGTCAGATCCTCCATTTGCCTTCATGTTAGTCAGAGTGACATGTATCCAAATGAGCTTGAAGCCATTATTACTAACTACATTGTGTTGCTTTAATGAGCTCTTCAGACAATGTCTCAATTGATTCTCCAGTCAAACTAATTTGACAACAGAATCAGAACACAGACTTATGGATATGGCTATTGGTCTCCTTGCCATAAGCTAAATAGGGTCGGAGACTCCATCAGAGGCCAAGCTGTGTTTTGAAATAGCAATATTTGTCGCCAGGGTAACTTGCACCTATATCCTGATTTAACTTGCCCCAAAAGCCTTTACAAGTGCCTTCACTAATCCTGTCATGAGTATCCATTTGATCATCATTCACTAACCCATCATTAGCAGTAGTGATTCTCTGCCCGGTCACTGGCATGCCGCGTCCAAGGGAATGTTGTCCCCTCCGACCTGTTCATCTCTGTATGTTGAATGAGTGATGGTGGTTTGTGAATGTGACTTCCTTCACCCGTCTTCTCTTTTTTTCACTCCCAACTAGGCAACAGAGTTAGGCCAGACATTAAATGAGAATGTTATCAAACCGACCCAAGAAAAGGTAACACTGTTGTTTGGCGTCTGTGGTGATTTGGTGGTGGTGGGTCAGAATTACATAGTTAAGAGGTTCATAGAACCTGTAGTCTAGTTGCTATTGTATAGTTTTTTTTTTGTCTGATCTATGACCTTGAATTAATAGATGACCAAGCAGAAGACTCCTTTTAGTAATACAACCCCAAATAAGAAAAGGTTGTGATGTGTAAAATGCAAATAGTAATCCAAAATGCAAATTTTGCAGCTAAATGTGGGTTTACAGGATTTGCAGATTATCATTTTACACAACGTCCCAACTGTTTCTGATTTGGGGATGTACAAAAGCTATCCTGGAACACCTGGAGTACATGCTGTTTTGTTGGAATGATCTAAACTGTCATATAAAGTTTTATTTTCCTTCCATTTGTCATTTTACATTCAACAAACATATTGATGCTTGATGCTTTAATCATGCAGTTGTCTTGTCTTTCATACATTACTTTGACATGCCATTTATTAGTTTGTGTCATCACTAAGGTTTGTCCCCAGGTTGCAGTGCTTGGAGTTTGCCTTTTGGGTGATTGAGCTTCAACATGAAATTAATACTGCTTTGACTTGTTTAGGTAAAAGAGGGGAAGTTGCTTGATGAAGTGACTGTGAGCCTCTCTGGGTTTGCTTCAAAGGTAGGAGACAGAGGCACAAGCCTCTGAACTAACCCACAACCAAGCCTTCTCTGTGGCATAGACATGGGCATTGATATCAACTAATCAACCTTGGTCAGACTCTGATTGTGGTGAAACAGTGGCCTCTAGTGGCAGTCCATCACACCACCAGATTTGCACCATTTGAACTATTTGCACCATTTGATCAGGGGTGATGATCGCTGGGGAGGTGACTTTCTTAAGACAGAGCTGTAGCTCCCACTTAAGAGACTGAGACAGTATAATAAGCAAAGGGGAATATCACGTTGGTTGTAGATGTATTTGGGAAATGCAGTCACTCTGCCCTTGTCTGTGGTTGCCAAAGGAGGCTGGTTTGGGTACATCATTGCTTATGCTTGAGATCTAATCAAATCTTCCCCACTTCTTTTTATTGCTGCCATTGTAATGCCAATGGTGAGTACCAGTGTGGTTTCTGCACCGAGTCGCATTTGTTACCAACCTTTTAGTAAAATGGGTGCTTTAATTTTGAATAATTATTACCGCAAAATGTTAAAGTTAAATTGTGTGAGGCTGTGAGCTTTGCTTAATTAGCCTGTGTATGTATTGCTGTCTTTAGGCTGTATCAGAAACGTGTTTGCTGCAGTATAATCTTGAGGTTAATGATGCTAAGATAAGTTCTTTGAAGTAAAAAAAAAAAGTCCTCAGGAGTTTCCTTGTTTTGGGTTTAGATCCAGGGGGCAGGAGCTAAAGGCTGGAAGGACATGTCACAGTTTCTCAGCGGCCAAACGGAGAACTCTGCCGATGGGTATGAGGAACACTTGCACACCTCTCCGACCTTCTCCCTCGCCTCCACACCCTCTTGACCCCGCAGCCTGGGACCAAAACCATTAGCACATAAGTGCTCATTCGAACATTACTTAGCGCTAAAGTGTTCTCCTTGGAGACTCGAAGGAATCAGGCACAGCTCATAATTAAGTGTGAGCGAGCTAATTTGCTCCCTTCGTGCCACATTAGTGAGGGGGGGGGGGGGTTGAAGGGATGCAATTATTCTGTTTGGTGCTCATATCTGTTCAATCAACAGTTGTTGTTATTTGTTTATTTCTTCAGTGGCAGCTTATTAACACCAGTCACCTGTCGATAGATAAAGATATCTAGAATTTCCCCTTTGGGATCAATAAAGTATCTATCTATCTATCTATCTATCTATCTATCTATCGATCGATCGATCGATCGATCGATCGATCGATCTATCTATTAGACAGGGCACGATGTTACAGACGACACTGGCGGATAAAGAAGTCAATATTGTTGGCTTTTCCCCCCTTCCCACTGCTCCACAGGTCCCAAGGGGAGGGCTACCAGAACATGGACTCGTCGGCGGGCTACCAGAACAGCGGTGGCGGCGAGGAGCACGAGGGCTGGGAGACCTTCGGCAGCAGCTCCAAGCCCAAGAAGTCGCCCAGCAGCGACAGCTGGACCGTCGCCGACAACTCGGCCGGCAAGAAGAGCTCCGACAGCTGGGACAACTGGGGCTCGGAGGGCCAGCAGTCCAACAACAAGCACAGCACCGGCGACAGCTGGGAGACCTGGGACACCAACTGGGAAAGCGCCGGCGGCAGCGACAGCAAAGCCAAGAAGAGCCCCGCCAAGCCGGTGGAGGAGTCCTGGGACAATGCCGACTGGTAGAGTGGACGCCCCGACGGAGGGTCGTGTCGCCTTTGCTGTGAAGGTGGGCTGCAGTCACCTTGACAACCATACCAATTGTGTCAGATGTGTGAAAATGTATTATTTTGTTTGTTTGTTTTGTTTCCTTTTTTGGAAATTCTGAGTAATTTTTGATGCCACAAAAGTGAAAGGTTATTTTAGGATAGTGTAATCTGTTAAAGAACCTCCCGCCCCCCAGTGTGTGCAGATTGCCTTTCTGTAATGAGACCGTTCGCTTTTCGCGATTCGCCTTCACACTCCCAGAGGCACTGATAGCAACGCACTGCAGGGTTATAGTAGGTTGTTCCTTTTTAGTTCTCCCACATGTCGGTGTTTCCTTTTAACACAGCAGACTGTGCTGGAGCCAGACTGCTGGTTTTTTGATCAGCTTCACAGAAGACGGCAACATGTGGACCAGTTTCTGCTTTAGCGTTTCATGTATTTGAAGTCTTCAGTGAACCTGTCTCACATATTTTTCTAAAGATATTTTTTTGTTCATGTCCTGAAGTCAACTCTATTTTCTTTTCTGAAATATGTTTTTTTTTATTTATTTTTTTGTGTTGTGACAGCTCCCAACCCTTCTCTGATGAATCTAAATTGTATCAGTAGTGTTGTGTAGTTGTTTTGAGCACGTTTGACGTTTTTCATCCACAATTTTGCACCATCTCATCATAAGCCTCCTCTCTCTTTGAGAAAAAAAACAAAAAAAAAAGAAGTAAGGTTGCAGCCCCTGCAAAGACTATAGAAGTCATTTGAAGTATGCTGCTGACTTCAAAGGAAACGAAGTAAACAAACTAGCAGCATAAAAGAGGGGGGAAACGACATGCATCCCATCCCTACATGATCCACCTGGTTCGACTTAAAAGTCGATACCCACTGAAAACTCGCCCAGAGCCGTGTGTGTGTGTGTGCGTGTGTGTGTGTGTGCGTGTGTGCGTGTGTGCGTGTGTGCGTGTGTGCGCGTGTGCGCGTGTGCGTATGTATGTGTTGTATAATCTTGTGTTTATAAAATCTGTTTTTTTTTATTTGTTTTGTTTTTAACTGATTTCCTCTTGAGCACCTGAGATGCAGACAAACCGACCTCAGCCTACACTCTACCCTGTGACCGATCACATGCGTATGCTGTCAAAAAAAGAACCCGATCGTTACCGCGGTGATCGTTTGTGACCTCGGCATTTTAACACCCATGTCTAATGTTAATTCAAGGCAATGCTGAGACTCTTCTCTGTGTCAGATGATTTCTCAGAGTCAATGGTACGTGTGTCTCCACTGTCTTTGTGCAGTCACACCGTGCTTTATGTCTCAGGGTGAAACTCGGTCTGAAGTGTCTATGCAACAAGGCTTTCTTCATGGACGAGGAAAGTCCTGGCTGGCATGACGACCAGTATTTGCCCTTTGTGATGATTTGTGCAGTACATGGAGAAGTCCTATGAGAGAGATGTTTCATATGTGAAATGCCTTTTTGTCCCATATGTTGTTGTCAGTATCTTCTACCTGCTCCTTCTCTTGGGGGGAGAGGAGGAGACTGAATATGTTGAAATATTTGGAAAAGACTCACTGAAGGCATCTTTTTGAGGCAGTGTTACCACAGCGTTTGTGGGGATCCCTTACAAGTGTGATATTTGTGCAAGCGGATGGATTGTGCATCACTAACTGCCATCCTTTTTCTAAAGCACCACCTGTGGAGCCCGTCCACTCCCAAGTGCAGCCTGGTTCTGTGTGTGTCGGAGGTGTCAGTGCATGTTTTTACAGCCATTAGATCGATGTTGTGTGTCTGTCGAAACACAGGCCAGAATCAACGTGACGTGCCCCTGAATGTTTTCCTTCGTTGATTCAGGTGTGTAGGTGAGGGGGTAGTATGCGGTTGTCTGCATGTTTCTATCGTGAGCGTGAGACTGACACACTTTCTGGAAATGCATGCTTTTTCAAAACAAAAAACAAACAAAAAAGAGATCATTAAATAATGAAAATGGAATGAATGTGGAAAAATAGTGAGACATAAAAAACCTGGTGCATTGTTTGGAGAATACTGAATACTGAAATATTGTGCATCCTGTACCTGAGTTAAACTATTTAATGCAGTCTGTTATACAGAGCCTTAAAGAGCTGCTGTTGAGATACTTTGCAAAACAGATAGCTTGGCTGTGTGTGTGTGAGTATGTATATGTGTGTGTGTGTCTCTGTCGGTCTGTCTGTCTGTCTGTCTGTCTGTCTGTCTCTGTCTGTGCGTGTGAGTTTGTGAGTATACCTGTATGAGTGGAAGTATGTTGCTTATTTGCCATGAATGTTGGATGGAGTCTAGAAATTCTATATCTGAAGAAATTACCAAACTCAGTCAGTTGATAAGATGTTGATAGGATGTTTTAATTTCCTCTCATTCTCGATAATTTAAAGAGTGCTGGTTCTTTTATACTGTATTTTTTATTTTCTGAAGTATATCACATATTTATATACAAATAGTTAAAGGAAAATAACATAGATCATGGTGGTGTAACCTTAAAACTGCAGGTCTATGTCTGGAAAGATATCATTGAATGCTTTATTTTTCACTTTGTCTTTCTCATGGAAATCAAAAAATATTGTTGATTTAATTAACTGACTAAGTTTTTAATAAACCAGCTGGGGTATTGTATGGTTTGTTGTTAACTTCAAACACGTAATATTTCTGTTTTCTGACAATTCCAAGATTATTCACGTGCTCCCATCATTGTAAATTTGTTCCATTTAAATATCTTGAAACAAATGCTATTTTTCAATGTAAACATAATGACGGAAATAATCGAATAGCGCATTTAATATTGTACCTAGGCTATATGCTATATGTTTTATGTTAAAGTGTTTGTGATGGTGTGCCGCTGTATTTGCGTTGTCATTCATACTGTCGCCATCCCCACCACTCCCCCCAAATAACAGCACGCTTTCTACGTGGTTATAAACAAGGTGGAACTGAATACATGTTTTGGTGTGCAACTTTTCATTCCTCAAAACCCTGTCTGAAAGTTGTGTTGTGCAAAGCTGGCTAAGAGCCTTTGCAGTGTGTCATTGAAGTTCATTGATGGTATGTCTTCTGAGAAAATAAAGAAATGTATATGAATTAAATGTTTGTTCATTGGCTTTTGTATACATATTAGGGGTCTGAAAACTAAACGTAGGCCGTAAACATTCCTTTGTTTTTTTCTTGTGCAACACATTGACTGCGCACAGTCCATAGTGTTGGGAAATTCCGTTGTAATTGGGGTGGGGGGCGGGAGTGGACGCACAGAATTAGAAGTTGTCTTGGAATCGCGGTAAATATTCTGATTCAAATTATGATGTTGCTGTCTTTGGATTCATATGTTTGCCCTCGTTGTCGTGAATGGCACAAATGGCAGCCATAGAAGCGTGTCTTCGCAGCCAGTGGCAACTGAGAAATGCTTTGTAGCCCGCCTAGAAGGCGAGGCTTCAGCGCACTTCGCCGCCTGAGAGGCATCCACCCGTAGATGTGCAGAAATCTAGCAGTGGCC
The DNA here is from genome assembly GCF_046254945.1 of Alosa pseudoharengus. Lineage (NCBI taxonomy): Eukaryota > Metazoa > Chordata > Actinopteri > Clupeiformes > Clupeidae > Alosa > Alosa pseudoharengus. Next base: position 8,410,823 of record NW_027468837.1, on the reverse strand, counting down.
CTGATTTGTCGGAAACCATGGGGTAAGGACTATACACTTATAAGCATGTTTTGCTTGTGCATTTCAAAAGAGTGTAGACTGCAATTTTAATGTCGAAATCAGGCGTTTCATAGTCGAAATGTTTTCGTAGGAAAATGGAAAGCGCAACAGGAATACATTGCGAATAGATAGCTGAACTCCACATTCTCGTCTCTGAAGATCCCATTCGTATTCCTCAAAGGTTAGCATAGCTTTTTTACTGTACTGCAATGATGGTGACATTTGCCTAGGTTTGTGGTGGATTACATTGCCCATTTAGTGTTTTATCCTATTATTATAACGCCATGTGAACCACACCGATTTTAACCAGTGGCGATGTCTGTGTCATTAGCCTAAACCAGTCTCAAGTAGCCATGACTTAACATTGCTGAATTCATCATCTGAGCACTCTGCTTGAGACTTGATGTATGAATAATTGGCATAGCCTAGTAGACAAACTCAACACATTTTACTGCCCCATAGGAGACAGACAGCACGACAATGAGACGGCTTCAGTGCACAGTCGTCTAAATCATTCCTAACTTACAGTTCTATGGTGAAATAACAGGCTACTTGCCTGATGGTCCGCCTATTGCCTGTTCGTTTCAAATAGCCTATTGCCTAAATAAGAATTGATTGAACAGATGCCTCTTTAGACGTGAAATGCAAGGTCGTTGGTCTAACTGGCTACTAATGTAGCCTAACTGCAGTGTGACTACTACTAGAACGATAGGCTGTCACATAAGGAATCTGTATCTAGTAGAAAATTTCAGCCGTCCTGTGCTTTCCAAAAAGCTTGTACATAGACGAGCTAGATTTGTTCATGCGGTTGTCATGTATAGCCTAGCTTTACCGATAACCTATTTGATGCACAGTAGGCTAATTCCGTTTTTTAATTGGGGAAGGAGGTGGACTGAAGGTCTGAAACAGTTCTAACCAGTTAGGATACAATAGCTGCAATGGAGTTCCAATGATACGCTTGTGATTGAATACGCTTGTGATTGAAGGTTGATTGATTTGCGTCATATGGTGGGTCTCTGATCTATCATTGTTGCTGTTTTGACTACACTTGGAGATCAGGACAGAATTAAATGTATGTAACAAATAGCTACATAATGTCTTGATACATTGTTACTCTGTACCACGCACCCAGGTTCACACAGGTCACACATATCTGCGTCTTAGCACATACTTATATCTCTGTTGCTGTGTTATTACACTTTTGTGGTTGGCCTAGTGGTTGCTGAGTAACAGCACCGCACAGCAACCGCACAGCCTGATCTAGCACCATGTTCATGACCATGCTTCATCCTAGAAATGAAACCATATTTCTCTCACACTCTTCTGAAATGGAACGAGCATTTTGGACGGTTTGAAGGGGTTCTGCTATTAAAGTAATTTATTCTCATACATAAGACCACCTACATGATATTAGATAAGCCTGAAGCTGTGCATTTGTTGTGAAAATGTTTGACAGTGATATATATATATATATATATATATATATATATATATATATATAATTGCATATATAATATATATAACTATAAGCTTTAGGCCTGTATGCATTTTGAAAATAGATACAATTAGATGGGTAGAGCTGGAAACCACATATTTCAGTATCTGCTGCTTTACGAAAATTTGTGCAGATGCACTGTGCACCCTTGGTTTTGCTTGTCCTAACAGGTGTTACTGCTGTTTCTCAACAGGAAAGCTGGGGTCTGAGTTGTGAGAGCGAGAAAGAGATAGAGATAGAGAGTGACCCGCGTGCTCTCTTGAGGTGTGCCGATCCTGTTCACTGTTCCTGTTGCAGGTATGCTCTATTAGTCATCATCATCATCATCATCATCTCTGTGCCATTCTTCTCATACCTCCACTGAAAGCATTCCTGAGAGAACATTGAAGATAGGGAAATACATCCAATGATAAGATCTTATAAACCAAGACTGGATTATAAATTGTTTTATTTAAAGCTTGGAAGGCTGTTTCTGTCTGTCGAGTAGAAACGGGGTGAGTGTGTGTGTGTGTGTGGGGGGGGGGATTGTCCTAATGCCGTTCATGAGGCTGACAGGAAATAGAATTGTGTTTGTTGTTGCTGGGCATAGAATAGGTGTTTGTGTTCCTGCCCTCCTGTCTGTGGTAGCCTACGTACTTTGTGGTGGCTTAATCTAAGAAGCAAAACTGCAATTGAGCTTAGCTGAATTGACCATCAGAGGCTTTGCATTTTAAACATTGATAGAGAAAGAAAATGTGTCATTGTCTGTGTCTCATCTCTGTTGAACTGCTCTGTAAAATGAAACACTTCATGTGAACATGTGGCTGCTCAAGTTGCGTCTTGCGTCTCATCTGCACCGTTAAGGAGGAGGAGGTCTAGCCCACTAAATTAAGGTTCTTTCTCAGGCTAACCCAGGCATCTGTTTTCAATTCCCCACTTTATCGCCGAGGTTCAGGGGCTCTGCTGTGACTCCACAGGCCATGCTCAGCTCTCTCTCACTGTCTCTCTCTCTCTCCCTCTCTCTCACTCTCTCTCTCTCTCGACTGCTCCGGTCCGTGGTTTTTCCCACCATTGTGGTCGGCCAGGGGCATTCCACCAGAAAGCCTAAATTGTACATGGGATTCACGTAAAGCTATACTTACAGCATGTTGTTCTCTCGCACTGGGCCTTCACTACACTGGCGTATTCAGCAGACCAAGCTGGACAGACCAAACAACATGCATTAAAAGGCATGAAATAGTTCATGGCTGCCAGGAACTGTGCATGTGCATTTTTGTGCATAGGAATCTCAGTAATTTAGTCATTATTTGGTGATGTGACAATGTGAATTCCTGGTTCTTTTGCAAGTAGCCTGTGTTGGTATTGCATGCTGGAAAGATATTATTTCTTCTGGAGTGGTAACAAGTCATTCGTTAAAAAGAATAATTTCACCTGCCAGTGATGTAACTGTGTTATAAACAAAGCAACATCCTTAAAATATCACAGCCAATCATAAGCAAGCTGAATGCTACACACTGCCGAAGGACATGACTGCAGTCAACAAAGGTTTCTGTTGGTCGGAATCTCAGCTATTTCTCTTTTCTTTCTTAATTTCAGATGTAGCTAAGCTGCATACAGAGAGCGCAGGACTTTTAGTACAATGAGTGGATGCCACGGAGAGTCCTTCTGAAAGAGCCCCTAATGAGTTTCCTCTCCCATGACCAGCACTGTTATGCTGTTGTAATGGACTGCTCAGTTTGCGCACTCACAATGCTCTGCTTTGTGCCACGGTCAGTGACAGGGGGTCCAGTTGTAACTGGAGTTGTGTGGCTCACAGTGTTAACGTTAACCGTCTCCGGTCTGATTCATGCCTCACAGCGTGAGCGTGCTTTTTCTGCCATTTACCCAAACGGGAGTCTTGACGAGTGAAGAATCTCAGACTCAAACGTCTCAAGGAGGGAAGTAAAGGTTCACTGGCAACGTCAAAGTAAGGAGTTGTCAAGAATGTAAAGGTTCACTGGTGTTTTAAAAGGACACAATTTCTGTAATTATAGATTTTTGGAGAGAGTTTTGTGTGTGTGTGTGTGCACACCCTCAGACAGACGTTCATGTTGAACCTGGCTTGGTCATTTTTTGACGACTTTAAAATGAAAGTGTATGAAGCCTCTTGTGCCATACATTTCTGTGAAGTAAATCTGCAGATGTTACTAGGTCTGTTTTGTGTCAGGAGCCATGCGGTTGCTGCATCCTAGTTCCCAAGCTGAGCCGTATACCTGACCTGGTTTTGGGTTGCTTCACAGGAAGTTTTAGTCAATCCACTTTCAGAACATAAATATTTCATGAGGTGACACCATTTAGTAAGTGTCTTTGATTCTGTGATCAATAGCATTAGAAGCTCCATAATACAAACTTTCACTATCAGGCGTATGTAAAGAGGGATCTTGTTTGTTGTGGTCATCCTGAAAGGATATAGACAAGTTTCCTCACAGCCGGTTGGTGAAAGATCGGCTAAACAAACATGGATGCCTTTTAGTGGCAGTCATACCGGGGCCTGCTGGCCCAGCCTGAGTGCCTCTCTCCCTGGAGACAGAGAAGGGATTCTGGGAGCAGACTTGCTCTCTGATGTCTTTGGGTTCGTTCCAGCCATTGTACATTTGGCAGAGGAGCAAGCGCTTTGACGTTTTCCTAAAACAAACCGGCTTTTTTGGACACCTAAATAAGCACCCTAACCCCTCCACCCAAGCCACTCCTGCCCCCCCCCCCTTCCCTATCCCAAGCCCCTCTCTCAGGGACTTTTCAGACGAACAGGAAGTGTGTAAATCAGGCTTGTTGCGCAGTTTCGGTCATCACCCAGTCAACTTGCTCTGTGCTTTGGCAATGTGGTCCACTCCAGCGCTTTGAGAATGGCCGGCAGGCATGAGAAAGTGACCGTGTGCAAAAACGCTGGCGTTTTATTGTCAGTGTTGGAGCTGCCCGCTGGGAAGCAGAGCGATCGCTGGATGATGGCTCTTGTCTCCGGCGCTGGATCCGAGTGGGTTTCTCGTGGCTGTGGAAGCACAGAAGCCGGAGCCCACGTAAAGGTGCAAGGGGCCTCCTGAGTGGGAGTGCAGTGCAGGCGCAGCCTGTCAGAGGCTCGCCAAGAGAGGAGTCGATTACGCCATGGTGCAAAATGTGGGCATGCATGTGTGTCTGCCAAACGTGTGTGTGTGTGTGTGTGTGTGTTGGTGTTTGTGTGTGTGTGGGTCTGCCAAAGTGTGTTTGTGTGAGAGAGTGTGAGAGAAAGAGATGCAGATCATCTACACGATGCGAAACTGTAGGTGTATTAAACCCATTTTAATCAGTGAATGAGTTTTACAAGCAGTGGCTCCAGGCAGTGAAAATCGTAATACAGAGCATGATGTCCTACTCCAGAAGGGTGCCCTTCCGAAACGGCTATACATCTGTCAGATTTGAGTTTTTTATTAGCCTATATGCTTTTGTCTAGCCTATTTTGCCGTTTTTTGACCACAGCACTCAAATAATCCCTGCTGTTGCGAGCCGTTGTGTCCTGAGGGGAAGGATTTGGGTAATGGCCCAGCTGTATGTCTCCGTGGTGAGGATTAAACCAAATGGATGTGGATCTCTCTCACCGCAGTGTCTCTTTTGCCCTTTTTAAGGTCTTCATATCGACATATTGAAACACAGCCCTTTGCATTGACGTGTTGTGGGAAAGTTCGCCTGTCTGCACTTCAGTCTGCTCTCTCCAGGAAAGAGCTTTCATCATGGCCAGGACTCACTTAACCCAAATGGAGTGATTTCTGAAAAAACAAATATATATCCCATATGGTGCATTAGAGTATAGACCAGCATGAACAGTCTTTTATTTAACATAGAGACAAAGATCCTTGATTACTGACTCCCCTTCCACCCTCTCCTATAGAGATGCAACATGCCAAACATGTATCTGACAAACCTCAACAGCAGCTGTATTGTTTAAGTTGTGCTATTTCTCTACAATTATATAAAATCAATAAAAGGAAAGCCAGAAAGTTTGAATGTCAGATCTCTAGTTGTTATTCAAATCTACAGTCATTCAGTTGGGTCATTTACAGATGAAGCATTAACACTACAGGTTAGAGAACTGCAGTATCTTCACAGGCAGTCATGTTGTCATGGTCACCGAATCTTGACTATTCTCGTTGAATCACTAGATTGTCAGTGAAGAATGGAAAAAATAGAAAAATAAAAGCTAGAAATGATGCCACTTTTCATTTGAAAATAGCCTTTGGAATCATCAATATTAGCTCAGCTGCAATAACTGGTTCCTGACCATAGTAGTTCCTGACCACCAGCTGAATATTTGTCTTCAGAAACAGGTCCAGTTCCAATTTTGTTACAGAAAAAGGCCTGAGAGTGTCTATTTCTCTTGTGTGTGGGGAGGCTAGGATACCCTGTACTGTGTGTGCCCGTTGTGAGTGTAAAAGTGAGTGTGTGTGTGTGTGTGTGCGTGTGCGCGTGCGCGTGCATGCGTGCGTGTGTGTGTGTGTTTCTGCAGAGGGATTCTCCGTATGTGTGTCGACCTCATTCTCTCTCTCTCTGCAGTGCCGCCCCAGCAGCGCGTAACAAAGCCATGCCTCCCCCGTCGGACATCGTGAAGGTGGCCATCGAGTGGCCTGGCGCCAACGCGCAGCTCATCGAGATTGACCAGGTTGGTGTCTGTGAGAATTGTAATTCACACATTGGGAAAGACAAGAGGGATCTCTCTGGTGCCTGAGGATATTTTAGTCTATGGCCATCTTACTTCACTAAATAATTAAAGTGAAAACAAATCTGTTTCTTGTGGGCTTCCCAGGCAGATATAAACCAGAGTACTTGTGAGCTTTTACGTATGTGTGTGGTTAGAATGCTCAAGTCAGATGTCATTGAGTTTTTTTTTACATTTATTATTAACATATTTTATTATGTTTGCTCAGTTTACTTCAAACATCTATATATTAAAAGTAATGCCCTAATCCTTTTGCAAAAAAATAAGGTTTATGTTTTTTTAGAGAGAGATTGTGTGAAACTGGTTGGAGTTTTTAACTTTCCATTTGTTTTTGTAGAAGAAGCCCCTCTCCTCCATAATACGAGAAGTGTGTGATGGGTAAGAAACACACACACACACACACACACACACACACACACACACACACACACACACACAAAATGAGAGAACAGCTTAATATGGCAATATAGCAGGACTTTTTTGTGCATTAGGATTTAATTGCCCAACAGTTTCACAACACAGTTGCAAAGTGGTGTTCACAGGATTTGTGATGTGTTTGCTTATGTAAGAACACCAAATGTACCATGTGTTTGGAAAACACACACACACAGTGCACACACACATACACACACACACACAGCACACACATGCACAGCACATACACATACACACACAACACACACACAAACACACACACACACATACACATACACACACAGAGCACACACAACACACACACACGGCACACATACACATACACATACACACACACACGTAGCACACACACATAACACACACACACACAAATACAAATGCAGAGCCACTTTCTCATGTGTTTTTGGAATACAAGGCAGACTATTACTGTGGTTTTGTGCGCTGATGTTGGGTGTGCAAGACAACGAGCAAAAATGGGAAAAAGAACTGTGCATTCCTCAACTGTGCATTCCTCAACCACTGTCTGCAATGCTGCTTCTGGTCCCCTGAGGCTCCCAGCATTTCAGAGAATCCAAACCCATTTCTGTGTTAGATTCAAGAATTCATCTCACAGTTTGTAAACATGGCAACTGGAAAAACAGACACACCTCTCTTCCCCCCCCCTCCATCTCTCTCTAAATACACCAGTTTTTATTCTGTCATCTTTGCATCAGCCAAGTGCTCTCATTAAGAAGACCCAATGAACTCTCATTCTTCTGACTGAGTGCTGGAGCCAAATGAGAGGGGAGTGATATGTCCCGCCTCTCGGTGCTGCCCTCGTCATGTCTGCCATACTGTTTCTCTCCTCCTCCTGCGGCTAAGCCCTGTCTGTCCGTCTCTCCCGCTTTCCTCAGCCGTGTTCTTCAAAGGCCTTGTTCCTAGACTAATAAAGGCCAGCTAATGGTCCGCAGATGGTAGCCAGACGCAGCACTGGAAGACTTCGCTGCTTATATAATCACTTTAATTGCTTTCCCTATGCCAGTCTGAGGGATTTCGCTCTCTCTCTCTCTGTCTGTGTTTCTCTTTTATTTTTCCCTCTCTTCCCCCATCTCTCTCTCTCCCTCTCTCTATGGCTCTCTCTCTCTTTCCTTCTCTCCTACTTCCCTCTGGCCGTGCTTCTCAAATCCCTCTGGGAGCATTATATACTGTTCATTGTCCTTCCATATCCTATTGTTTCACATAAACTCCCCTTTTCCCCCCCGATGTGCAGTTTTCTCCATTCAGTGTCCTGCTGTCTTTCACAGACTCCTCTTCTCTCTCTGCCTATTCCTCCCACTCATCCCTCTCTCTCTCTCTTCCTTTCTCTCTCCCTCTATCTCCCTCTCTCTCTTCCTTTTTTACACATCTTGCATGCTGACACAACGCCTACTGAAGGTCCACCTCCCTATCAGTGCCTCCATCTGGACGGTTTAACAACCCAAAGAACAAGCAACACTGGTATTGGCTCTAGCCAAGAACCACAGATACGTCAGAACCTGAACTAGACCACAAGTTAACCATCAGACCTCCAGAACCATCATATTTCCACCTCAGTTTCTGCTTTTGCTCTGTGTACTGTGTGGTACAAATGGCTATTTGTTTCTCTTTTTTAAATGTGCCTTTATTTGCAAACCCTGAATTATAGAGAGGCTAAGAAGATATGTAATCAAGATATGCAGTGATGAATCTGTGCCTTGTATAATCCAGTTAGTTGTGGTGTGTTGGCTCCAACAAATTGAGTGGAGAACACAAAATATAAGCTCGCACTGAAAGAGGATATAGAACACTAAATAAAAGTCCACTCGGAACATTTCTAATCTTACAGACTTCACATGCAAATGCCTAATATTTACAGTATTGTGTAAACATTTTGGGTCACCCCATCCTTAGAGCAAACAAAAACTCTTGGATTTGCCAAGATAAAAAGGAACTGACACAGAGAGTCATTGACCAGTGGCACATTCAAAATGACCAATCAGAGGGCATTCCCACAAACATAACAATCCCGGGTATGACGTACCGTCTGCAAGTGTATTTTCTCAGGCAAAGTATTTTCACTATCGGAAATGTACATTGTATTGTTCAAATGTACAGTTGTATTGAGACATATTTAAATGTCACAAAATAATTCGTACGTATCAAACACTGGAAATGTTAAGCATTCACATGTGAAGTCTGTTAGGCAATACATTTCCCTAGTAGACTTTTTTGTTTGTGTTTTCATCCATTGACTGTGAAATTTTCCGTGATCTCTAAGAGGACACATGAACTGGTGAATGAAACGGCTCGCCCTTCTCAGAGATATGAGGACTGAATGAATAGACTGAACATGCCTGTGTCTGTGTCTGATAGAGGTCATGCCAAGGCTCTTAGTGTAATTACAGTGGCCACTTGCTGCGTGTGTGTCTCTCGCAGCTGGTCTTTGTCTGGGTCGGAGCAGTTTGCCCTGCGCTATGCTGACGGCCCTCAACTGTACATCACAGAGCAGGTGAGACTGTACGCTCAAGCATGCGCACACACACACACACATACACATACACAGACAAAAGCATAAGATATGCCACAAAGTATTTCTATGTGAAGTATAAAACTCTCAGGTAGCCCTCATGACACACAAGCTCTTTATTTTTGTACAAAGCTAATTGGAAATTGATTAGATTTACGATAACATTTGATTTAATCCAAAACGGATTAATTTAATCTAATCCAAACCCTGAATTCCTTTTTCTACAGAGCCGTGGTGAGATCAAGAATGGGACCATCCTTCGACTAGCCATCTCCCCGGTAAGCTCCTAACGTTTATTTGGGAATTTGAGGGTATTACACATGAATGTTTCAGTGCACATGGCCGTCATTTGCCCTGCACTGAGATTGACTGTACATGGTCACCGCCCAGGCAGCAGCTGGCGGTTATTTCCAAATGGCCAGCGCTTGCCTTGGAACAGTGTGAGTGTAACAGTCAGGTTCGTGCCTGCCGAAAACGGAGCTCGTTATCTCTGCCACTGATCCCTGTTTCCCCTGCGTGCCGGGAGCAGCGAGCGACTAATGAGAGGCCTGTAATTGGGGGAGATCATGGGCCGCCTCTGCCCCCCCGCTGGTCGCCCACGCGTGACCTTTGCACCCCCCACCCCACCCCCCGTCTGCCCCCACGCCACCCACCCCATGTCCCCGCAGGCTCGGGCAGCGCGGCAGCTGCTGGACAGAATCCAGTCGCACGGGATCGACGCGCGCCTCGAGGCCCTGAAGGAGCTGGCCAAGCTGTCGGCCGACCCCACGTTCGCCACCGAGTTCATCAACATGGACGGCATCAGCACTCTGGCGCGCCTGGTGGAGAGCGGCACACAGTGAGTCTCGGACGGATGAGGTCGCATGGGAGGTGGACAACTCTGACTTCAGAAAGTTAAAGTCCACTACCAGCGATTGGTTCTACCAGTACACTTTGACTAATTTGCTGGCATCACAGGGAATTTCACTAATTAGCCGATGCAGTCCTAGGCAATTGAACAGTATAGATATCTTATTTCTTAGTAAACAGAAAGCAAAACTTTAATCATCCCTTTTCCAAAAATGCGGTTGATTACTTACATTACAGGAAGAGGCAGGATATGTGTAGCCAACTGCCATCTTGGTGTTACAAACTGCCCCCGTACATTTCTATGGGGGATTATGTAAGCGCTGTGTCTCATCATTATAAAGTCTCTGATCTGCTTAGCTGGAGAGTTGTTCTAATTATAATTAGCTGGTTTAGTGAATGAGTATGCGATAGCACTTTTGCTTTCTGAAGCTGGGTCATCCACCTCTGCATGTGAACCGGGCGGGGTGACATGAGCTGTCTGTGATCGATTAGAAAGACTGTACCTCGGGGAACAGTGTTGTGATTTGCTGCAGTCATCTTGTCCTCTTGCGGCAGACTGAGCTCTGTTTTCAAAACAGCTGAGATAGATACATATTAATTTGGTCCTTTTGGATATTCATCCTGTGCCAAATGTTCAGACAACAGCTACAGAATAACAATGACACCAACAACCAGTACACATAACACCAATAAGCAGTACACATCTCTCTACCGATCTCTACATTATAGAAGAGTACAGCACACATAACACCAATAACCAGTACACATACACACATAACACCAATAAGCAGTACACATATCTCTACCGATCTCTACATTATAGAAGAGTACAGCACACATAACACCAATAAGCAGTACACATATCTCTACCGATCTCTACATTATAGAAGAGTACAGTGCAGTGTGATCAGTATCTTATGTATAGTAAGTGCAGTATTACTCTCAGAGGTGCAAGTGTCAACCGTGTAATACTGGTAGGGACGAATGGTTCAGAGGGACAGCACCCTATACCATCTACCTGATGACAGCAGTTCATACACCTGGTAGAGGGGATGTAATGTGTCCCTACTAATAGGCTGTGCTTTCCTTACCACTCAGGATTCACAGATCATTGTCGTGGAATTTTGCTGTTGTCCAGCAGTCTTATTGGCCATGTTGAGATATGAGATATAACATGGGTTTTAAACCACCTGATATCACATGGGTTCTATTTCTCAGTTCAGTTTCAGTGTGGAGATCGTTGTACTGTTTGACCTGCTCAACTGTGTTTGTCCTCTCGTAGTTTCGGTGAGATGCTGGCCTTCACTCTCACAGCGTTCCTGGAGCTGATGGACCATGGCATCGTGTCCTGGGACCTCATCTCTCTCTCCTTCATAAAGCAGGTGAGAGAAACACAACTGACCGCTAGCTAACGAAAACGAGAGGACCTCAAAGGCACACCACAAAGGCACTACGATATCACTCCGTAAATGAGTAAACTGAGTGCACAGGTTATGCAGTGGTGCACTAATTGTGCACTCTCTTCAGGGAGCAGGTTGTGCAGTGTTTTGCACTAATTGTGCACTCTCTTCAGGGAGCAGGATGTGCAGTGTTTTGCACTAATTGTGCAGCAGGTTGTGCAGTGTTTTGCACTAATTGTGCACTCTCTTCAGGGAGCAGGATGTGCAGTGTTTTGCACTAATTGTGCAGCAGGTTGTGCAGTGTTTTGCACTAATTGTGCACTCTTCAGGGAGTAGCACAAGGGGCGAGGGAGCAAGAATGCAGTTGTGAGTCCTCACAGTGATTTAGAGCAGAACAGAACAGAACAGTTTGTCCCTGCGGCCCGGTCCCGGGGGTCCAATAGCACCAGGGCTGTCATGAGCCACATGTGTCGGAGAACCTCCCTGCGTCAGTCAGTGAGCAGTATTTTCTCATCAACAGAGGAGCGAACTTGCTTATCACTACTGGCAATAAAATCCACCTCATCATGTAGGGGTTTTGTGAGGAGAGCAATCATCCATCTTTTTTCTGTCTCTCTCTCTCTCTAATTGCTTCACCTCTGAACTGCCATCCCCTGCCATTACTGAGTGGGAGTGCTTGTTACCTAGCAACTTTTAGTTTTGGACCGGAGTTTTCCGCAGTTGTCTAGTCTGTGAATCAGTTTCTTTTTGTACTGTTTCCATGCTTCTCCAGTCTCAAGAGGGCATGAGCATACAAACGTATCAAGTTGTGAGGCTACTGCACTCACATATTTTCACATAATAGCCACATTGTTTGCCATTTACTACCAAGCTCTTATTTGAAGACACAAAGGATTCCTAGTTTTTATATCTTTGTGTATTTCAGCCCATGCAATGGGATTTTGAACAGTGTCAAACCATGGAAGCAGATGTGATCTGGGCTTTATGCCATGGTAATATTGTCAGCAGTTAACATAACAGTTAGGTTAATGTGTCCATTCATGGAACATTTCAGACACTACAGATATTAAGTCTTTGATGATTCACAGCCCAGCTGTGGATAGGCTTTTAGGGCTGGTCTCCCAAACATGGATTAAGCCTAGTCTGAGACTAAAAGAGACAAGAGACACTGAAGAAGAGTCTATGGCAAGGCTTAATCCATGTCTGGGAAAGTCCCCCTCAAACATTAGGCCAATGTCGAACCTCCAAAAGAATAGAATAGTCTGAGGAAGAGCCGCATGGCTGGAAACATCACAAGCAAAATGAAAAAAACTATGAATGGGAGCTATCTAGTGTGCGGATTATCTCTTATTCCTTTGGATATTCTTGTACTGGATCCATGTTTGGCCTGGGATGTGCGCGGCCTCACACTGCTTCTTCAATGTCCAACCTCCCCCGTCCCCAGATTGCGGGCTACGTGAACCAGCCCATGGTGGACGTGTCCATCCTCCAGCGCTCGCTGGCCATTCTGGAGAGCATGGTGCTGAACAGCCACAGCCTGTACCACCGCGTGGCCCAGGAGATCACCGTGGGACAGCTCATCGGACACCTGCAAGTGTGAGCACAGACACGCACACATGCACGCACGCACACACACGCCGCCTCCGCAGAGAGGCCCGCCGACTCACACACACCCTCTGGAGGCTCGCACGCACGCACGCACGCACGCACGCACCCATTCATCCCATGTGGAGACGGTAAGCTTGGCCCAGTGGCCAGTTGCCATGTTCAGGCCTAGACAGCAAATGCTGCTAAATGACTTTTTGATTGCTGATTTAATAGCACAATAAATAGCTAATTTACTTGGGAGTTTGTTAAACACTGCAGTTGTAATTGCAGTGTAATGTAATGTCATTCATTGGCTTGGAACTGCTCGAGTGTTATTAGATTCCCTTCAGTGGGATTTATACTGAGTGGGATTTTCTCGGAGGCTAGCCCCGTAGGTTGTCCGCGCTCGTAGACAGTCTGAATGTATTGGAGCATGCCAAGAACAAGATACCTCTAACTGTGTGCTCCACGGCCCATGTGCCCTCAGGTCAAATCAGGAGATCCAGACGTACGCCATCGCGCTCATCAATGCCCTCTTTCTCAAAGCTCCTGAGGACAGGCGACAGGTGGGTACTCATTTATCACACGACCATCTAACCATAACACTCCCCCCATACACACACACACACACACATACACACATACACATGCCTCAGCAACAAACATCCACCCCATTGTCACCATCCATGTGCACACACACACACACACACACACACACACACACATGTGTCTCAACCAAGCGTGACCGCATGTGCTCACCCCCCCCCCCCCCACTAGGACTCCCTGCTGAAAGATGAGTGTGTGTGTAGCGTGTCACAACAGCCCATCACTCAGTGCTTACACACCTCTGCGTGGCGTCTCCGCTCTCCGAGCGAGGGGACTTTTATTGTGGAAGATTTATGTCCATCCTTGGCGTCCTGTGATCTCCCAGTCTGGGAACATTAGGCGGACTTCCTGATCCTCTCTAGTGTGCCCAGTGTGTGTGATGTAGCAGAATGCTGACCATGCCATGGTGATTTGCTTGATCTCGAGATAGCGCTTGAGTAATGGCTTCACGTTGGTTAAATAGACTCACAAATTCACTGTGTATCCTCACTGAATTATAAACTGCTTTAGATAAAACCGTTCACCTGATAGAAAGCTTTGCCCACATACCAATCGACTCACTTGTGCATGTCTGTACACGGGAATGCGTACTTAATGCTCCTCCTATGTAAATCCCGTCTGCCCATGGTGGGAAACATGCTAGCATAACACAATAGATATGAGATATGAGCGTGGCACCCCCCACCCTCCCCCCCTTAACCTTTTGTCATGTTCTCATGGAGAGTTACACACACAAGTGTCTGAGCGCAGCAGGGATTGCAGCCATTTTGTCTGGGTCACCATGGGAACTGCCTTTGGCAGGCTCGGCGTGACAGCTGTAGTTGTAGAGTAGTGCTTTGGTGTGGAGTGACACAAGTGGCGCTCATTCATTGTTCTCACAAGTGGCACGTCGCCCACGCTCATTGGCTGACTCCTCCTCTACTTCTTTTCATCATCTGTTCCTTGTTGTTTTTTTTTCTTCTTCTCCTTCTTCTTGTTCTTCTTTGCCAACCTTTGAAAAAGTTTTTTTTTGCGTCTGAGCGCCAGTGACTCACCGGGAAGGCGGCTGCATGCTTATGCAAATGGGTGAAATCCGTTGGGGTGTCATGTGGCCACTCTCTCCGTGTGAGGCTCTGCCCCGCTGTGCTTGTGCTGGGCTTTGAAGTGCCCCCAGCTGCCAGGCGGCTCCACCGTACTTTGGCTGTGCTGTATATCTGTTGTACTCTGTCTGCTGTGCCCATCTCTGTGCATGCCAGCCTACCCGCTCTCTCGTGATGTGTGCCCGTGTTTCATGGTCTGTGTGTATAAGTGTTGCACTCTCTCTCTTTCCATTGCTGTCCCACCTGCATCCCCCACTCCCCCCAATCCCACCCCCCCAACACCCTCGTCCCTCAGGAGGAGCATACTAACCCACTGGACCAGCGGCTCACTGTGAGTAATCACACCGGGACTACGTTTACCACAATGCCTTTCACCTGACCCACCCGCACGCAACCATTTTAACACCAAGGGAACCAGCCCAAATGCCTGAATATAAATATGAGTATGAGAGATCCTCAGGCGTCTGTGCATTGGAACTTTTTGTAGAACAGGAGATGACATGCTATGTCTCCCCACTTTAGAGAATATTACAAACCAGCTTGCTAGGTTACAAAAATCATACCTAATATTTTGATGTCATCCCTTTGCATTGCACTACCATTCCATTACTATTACAACAGAGGAAGCATGTAGAATACAGAAACTGATGTGGATGTAGGTATAGATGTTGTTTGTAGATTTAACAGTTCATAGATATTTATAGATATACAGTATTAGTCAGCTGTATATGCAGTATTAATCAGCAAGCTTGTAGTTAGTTTCTCACGGTGCATGTGCCAGGATGCCAGACATTGGCAGTCATTCAGCTTAGACCTGTCCCGCTCTTGCTCCAGGCCAGGTGGGACTGATCTCTCCCCGCATGGAGTGCTTGTCTCTGATTGGACGTTCTTGTGTTCTCTCCACAGGAAATGGCAAGCACCTTGGCCCAGAAGCACCTCCGATCCATCATCCTCAATGTAGGTGTCAAAGCCTTTAGTGGTGCTTCTGTAATTCTAGTAAACATTGACCTCTAAAATGTAGCTTACAAATTCATGCAGCTTACACACAGAATATTTATTAGAATATCATCTAAATAGAATATTTTATTAGCCATTTTGTTGTTTTGAAGAAATCAAGTCTTGCTGAAGCTAAGAATTTTACCCAGTGGTCCTGCAACATTAATGAATGTGGAGAACTGTAAGCATATTAGAAACCTGTTATTTCATGTAGTGATGCAGCCTAAGACACTCAGAAACAAATTATTTTAGCTAAATAAAATATGCATCCTCATATCTCTGTGTTTAATAAATCAAATATTGTGGTGGAAGTTCAAAAATGTGCCTAGCAAAGTAATAATGCTCAAATAGAATGAAAAGTAAGAATGAAAAGAGTTAGAAACTGAAAAATTTTCAGCTGTTTAAAGTTAAAGCAACATTATGGAACAGTTTGGTACTTTCTGACTGATGTTAGTATGTTTTATTTTCATGTCCAATTTAATGTTGATATATTTGGTTATATGAAGAATAGATAAGCACATAAACAGATCGTCGTGTCGTTCCCATTAGCCCTAAAGAATTTGCACTACACTATGTACTGTAGTTCTATGTTGGGCTGGAACACCTCGCAAACATAAACAGTAAGAAAGGCTTCCACAGCACGGCATTGTCAACTATGTCATCAAAAGAGACCAGTTGGCCTGTTAGCTTTAAACAAACTTTCCAAGCAACTGCTATTTGTGGTGTTTCCCGGGTTTTTGTGTGCCATTAAGGTCATTAGTCCACTACTGTTAGACCAAAACTCCTTACGGCTGCTTTAAGTCATCATCAATGCAGTGTGACGCCAGGGGACACCATTTTGAGCCCAGACTCATCCAGCAGAATGAACTTGAGCTGAATGACAAGGGTGTATCGCTATGGCGACAGCAGTGCAGGAATGGCCAGGGAGGAATCAATAGCAGAAGATGGCACAGGAGTCTCCTCTGAGTGCCTCTCTTTCATCTGTTCTCTCTCTCTCTCTCTCTCTCACACTCACTCACACTCACTCACACACACACACACACACACACACACACACACACACACACACACACACACACACACACACACACACACACACACACACACACACACACACCTTCCCTGTGTAGCACATCATCAGAGGGAATCGACCAATCAAAGCGGAAATGGCCCACCAGCTCTACGTGCTGCAGGTCCTGACATTTAATCTGCTGGAGGAGCGCATGATGACCAAAATGGATCCCACTGATCAGGTACAATTCGAACACTACTGATTTGATTTCCTGTCAGAATGGATTTTAGAATCACATGTTACAAAATACAGGACATTCCACAATAGAACTCAATACAATCCATTATGTTTTTCCATTATGAAATCACGGGTAAAACAGTGAATAAAAAATTAATACCCTAAACAAACACTCTTTGTCTTTTTCATAATAGAACTTCATAATAGAGCTGGCTTCTACTGGAAATAGGGCCTGGAGACTTTATATACAGAAAATGAGAATATTATATAACCTAGAATAATTAGGAACAATGTGAGATATTTTCAACACAATTCTTAATGTATGGATTATCTTTAGGCGCAGAGAGACATTATATTTGAGTTGAGACGGATCGCCTTCGATGGAGACAATGACCCCAGCAACACAGAGAAGAGGAAGGCCATGTACACCAAGGACTACAAGATGCTGGGCTTTACTGTGAGTGCCACTAGCTCCCTCTGGTGACACAGCTGTGCTATTACCATGCATGCAGCCCACGCTAATGAGGACAGGCTGTTATGAGGAGGGGGTTTCTGAAGTGAACTTGGTGACGCAGTGAGAATTATTTCTAATTTAGTGAAAGTCATTGAGATTGAGATCTTGTCAAAATTCGTATCAGTTGTATTTATGAACACCAATTACTCAATGATTCTGAGTCTGTTCCCATTTAAGGATGTTTTGGTTGAAAATGTCAGGTAGCAGTATGGATATTTGTGGGTACCAGTAAGATGCTGTTATTGACCTGGGTGCTGTGCGGTCTGCTGCTGTAGTCTTGGCTGGCACATTTATCATTCCTCCCTGTGTGTGATTTTTTGCAGAACCATGTAAACCCAGCCATGGACTTCACCCAGACTCCCCCGGGGATGTTGGCCCTGGATAACATGCTCTACCTGGCCAAGCTGCACCAAGACACCTACATCAGGGTGAGACCTTACCCTAGCCGCAAAGCATATGAACCAGACGTTACACAAATCAGCAGTAACGTTTCCAGTGCAATCTCCCCATGGCCCTGGCGTCTCTTAACGTTTCTGGAATTTTCTGCAGAAGTTTACAGGAGTGTCTAAACCACCCAGTATGCAGCGTCAGCCATGTTGTTCCTTCCTGGATCACGTCTCTCCTGTGCTCTCACCAGGCTTTGGCACTGTCATAAAGGGTCCATCTGCAAACATCTGGAGCTGCTTATTTTCATCTTTCAGTTTTGATTTGCCCTTTAAAAGACAGAGCTGACACTGTGTATAATAAGTAATGCCTGTGAATCATTTTGGGCTGGATTCCGTGCCCTTGTAGGCTTCTGCTTTTTCACTTCAGCTGTTTATTTGAACGTTTATTTAGTGGCTATGGGATGAAGTGCCAAGACTACATGAAGCCATTAAGAAAGAGATGATGTCTTTTTTGCCCTTGTCCCTAGATTGTTCTGGAAAATAGCAGTCGTGAGGACAAACACGAGTGTCCCTTTGGCCGCTGTGCCATCGAGCTCACACGCATGCTGTGTGAGATCCTACAAGTAGGAGAACTACGTAAGTGTCTGCATAAGGCAGGGAAACACACACATTCAAACACACACTCTTCCTTCACAACCATCAGTATCATCTATGGCCGGGGTGGGTCGCGAAATGATTTCCATAAATCAAATAAATTTGGAAAAAATAAAATTCTGAAAAATTATGACTGGATAAGATCACCATTCACTGTAACCACCGCAAGTCATCTGTCGGCCGGCATGGAGGACGAACTGGTTGAGCTGTCATGTGACCGCACTTTAAAGACAGATTTTAATTCCAAGACGCTTGCTGAGTTCTGGATTTCAGTCGAGAGGGAATATCCACAGCTATCCAAGGCCGCGATGGACGTACTGACGCCGTTCTTTGCACTGAAATATATTTAAAACAAATACAGATCGCGTCTAAATGTGGAGGATGATCTCCGTGTGGCCGTCTCCACAATTAAACCAAGAATGGACTTGCTGTGTTCCGCGCATAGCGCGCATTCATCTCATTAGATGAGATTAACGCTGAAACGTAGTTGCCAAAATGTAAATTTGCGCAGTAACAATGTACATATGTTTACAACAGTTTGTGGATATTACCCTGACTGAGATATTCTTCTGTTAAAGCAACACCAAAGACTTTTTTGTACATTAAAATATTGTTTCCAAAATCATCAACTCGTAACAGGGTGAACGGCACTTTTGCATTCTCTTCGCGACCCTCTATCGGCTATAACCGCAAGTTTGCCAGATCGGGTAGCGGATCTGTAGTTCGATGGAATGAGACATAAGAAACTACAAATTTCACTTGCTTCTGATGTCGCAATACATTATACTTTCATAAAATCATGCAACGTACTCTACCTTGTCTGTAGACATCGTTATTTCCAAAGCCAGTGCTGGATAAACAAGCGTGCGTGCGACAGGAAAAGTGCTTTGGTGTTGCTTTAAAATGGAAATTAAAGTAATGTTTCAAAGTTACGTTTGCATATGACAGCAATAATGTGCACTCATGGATATTATTTTTTGACTAAGGTATTCTGCTTTTATCATATAGTAAAGTTCTATATGTAAAATCATAACAGGCTGCTCTGTTCTTTTGTGTTGTCGTTAAGCCCGTGTTTGGATAAGCCTAATGCGTATGGCCGGTGCGCACATTTTATTTTATTTTTTGAGTCACATCCAGGGATAGTGGGGGTCGCCAGTTTCTGGCACGGTTATTTTGGGGGTCGCGGGTTGAAAAGTTTGGGAACCCCTGATCTATGGTGATGATATCATTGATTTTTTTCCTAATGTTTACATAAATATAAGGTAGAATCCTAATAAGTCAAGTATATACCAGTATATTAATAAGCAAATCATAATTACTAATGCAACAAATAAACAGTTCTCTCATCCCACCCATTAGCTTAATATTATTTAGCTCTGCACCAGCTGCTCCCCATCTGTGTAAAGGTCAATAGATGTCAGTTACTGACCTTTGAAAAATGTACCCCTAATACAAACCAACATACAAAACACAGACAGAATGCATTTTGTGACTTTTGTGGTGTGTGTGTTTGTGTGTGTGTGTGGTCCAGCGAACGAGGGCTGTAACGACTACCACCCCATGTTCTTTACCCACGATCGTGCCTGGGAAGAGTTCTTCTGCGTGTGCATCCAGCTCGTCAACAAGACCTGGAAGGAGATGAGAGCTACTGCCGAGGACTTCAACAAGGTCAGGGAGAAGCCCAAACGTGTGTGTGTGTGTGTGTGTGTGTGTGTGTGTGTGTGTGTGTGTGTGTGTGTGTGTGTGTGTGTGTGTGTGTGTGTGTGTGTGTGTGTGTGTGTGTGTGTGTGTGTGTGTGTGTGTGTGTGTGTGTGTGTGTGTGTGTGTGTGTGTGTGTGTGTGTGTGTGTGTGTGTGTGTGTGTGTGTGTGTGTGTGTGTGTGGATGGTATGAGTATCTGCAAGCATGTGTAAATGGTGAAAAAGCTGAAACTGTGTTTGTGTGAATGCCTGTATTTTTATGGAAATTATTTACTTTACATCATTTATTAATAATTGAATTTACTTTACTGTAACAGTTTTTTTCGGACCTTGACTAGCATTGCTTATTTTCATATGCATGAATTTACGATGTTTATGTGTACATGCATTTTGTATAGTTCATGTATAACAAATGAGCAAATATTTAGGCTCTTCTGAGCACAAAGTTATGTTCATGTGTGTGCATGTGACACATGAGCATTCTGTGTGTGTGTGTGTGTGTGTGTGCGTGTGTGCCTGCCTGCCTGCCTGCCTGCGTGTGTACTTATACATGTGTGCTGTGTGTAGGTGATGCAGGTGGTGCGCGAGCAGATCACGCGTGCTCTGGCCCTGAAGCCCTCGTCTCTGGACCAGCTCAAGAGTAAACTCCGCGCCCTCAGCTACTCAGAGATCCTGCGCCTCAGGCAGTCAGAGAGGATGAACCAGGACGACTTCCAGTCTCCCCCCATCATGTAAGAGAGTGCACTCACACACACACACCACCTCTTCTCTCTGCCTGTCTGTCTTTCTCGCTATCTCTGTCTCTCGCACACACACGCACACACACACACACACACACATACACACACATGCGCGCACGCAGAGAGAGAGAGAGAGAGAGAGAGAGAGAGACTAATACTAACATTATCCCTACTCTTTGTTTTTTTTACAAAGAATTGGTTGGACATTTTTTCAATGTTTATGAATTACCCTAGGCCTAATCCTAGTCCTTGCATTTTTGTGTGTGTGCGTGCGTGCGTGCGTGCGTGCGTGCGTGCGTGCGTGCGTGCGTGCGTGCGTGCGTGCGTGCGTGCGTGTGTGTGCTCGTGTGTGTGTGTGTGTGTGTGTGTGTGTGTGTGTGTGTGTGTGATTCAGTGAGCTCCGTGAGCGGATCCAGCCGGAGATCTTGGAGCTGATCAAACAGCAGCGTCTGAATCGGCTGTGCGAAGGCAGCTGTTTCCGCAAGCTAGGCAACCGAAGGAGACAAGGTGAGATGCTGAAATCACACCGTCTCTGAGCAGCACACACTCACAACCTATGTGTCTCTGCTTATCTACGAGAGACAGCTATGTGTTTCTGCTCCACTATGAGAGACAGCTATGTGTTTCTGCTCCACTATGAGAGACAGCTGTGTGTTTCTGCTCCACTATGAGAGACAGCTATGTGTTTCTGCTCATCTACGAGAGACAGCTATGTGTTTCTGCTCCACTATGAGAGACAGCTGTGTGTTTCTGCTCCACTATGAGAGACAGCTATGTGTTTCTGCTCCACTATGAGAGACAGCTGTGTGTTTCTGCTCCACTATGAGAGACAGCTATGTGTTTCTGCTCCGCTATGATAGACAGCTTAAGCCAGACATCATTTAGAGCTCTTACATGGAGGCTAAGCCGGGCACATAACTGAAGCGTTCTGTTCACACAGCGTCTGCTGCAACAATTAACTTCCACTGTAATCAGTGGAACTGGCTACACCACAAGTGATGGTGGTGTACAGTATATGTTGGAAAAATTAGACCAGTTAGACCGAAACAATTTTTACGCTCTGCGAACAGAGCACTTCACTTCAGTTGCGGACCTAGTGTAGCCTCCCTGGTACACTATCCCATCTTATCCTATTTTGTCATGCCTCCTACCATAGGAATATTCTCTCTCTAATGGCACGCACAAAAAAATGAGTATGTTTTGATATTTAGATAGATATTAGTAGCATAACATTCGCATATTTTGATATTTAGGTATATATGTATTGTCTTGGTAGAACTATTTTCAGAGTTTACCACTCATTCTTTCCCCCCTCTCTTTGGTAATGGTCCACAGAGAAGTTCTGGTTCTGTCGGTTGTCTCTGAACCATAAGGTTCTTCACTACGGGGACCTGGACGAGTCCCCTCAGGGAGAGGTGCCCTTTGAGATGCTCACGGACAAGAGTGAGTGACCTGACCTTTCCCCTCTAACCCCTAACCTCTGACTGTCAGGGTAATGACTTCAGGCTGAGAAATGACTAGTAAATCATTAACCGATAGACCATTGAAAGTAGAGGCGATGATAAACGATCACACATGTTTGGTTATCTGTAAATGGTTTTGCTATATACATGGATTGTGATGGATGGTTATTTAAACTCAAATGGGATTTGGGGTCTTATCTAAACCCTCCTGAACTGAAATTAATTTGTACAAATCTTTTGGAGTTATTGCTTGGAAAAGGTAGATGGCACCATGCATGAGGGGAACAGGATAAGATGATGACTCATGGCACTGACTCAGAAATGACCTCTTGTGTCCAGTCCCGGTGTCGGACATAAAGTCGGTGGTGACGGGGAAGGACTGTCCTCACATGAAGGAGAAGAGTGCGCTCAAGCAGAACAAGGTATTGTCACTGCCACCGAGTGGCCCCCCTCCCCGCCCGCCACCTGGGCTGTCTCATCAAGGCAGAGTTATTGCAGGCCACTGGACCTCCTGTATGCGCTTCCCAGTGAATGATTTGTTCTCTGGGTTTTTTAGGAAGTGCTGGAGTTGGCGTTCTCCATCCTCTATGACCCAGATGAGGCGCTCAACTTTGTAGCTCCCAACAAGTATGAGGTGAGCGTCTCTAATACTCCAACAAGTATGAGGTGAGCGTCTCTAATACTCCAACAAGTTTGAGGTGAGGGTCTCTAATACTCCAACAAGTATGAGGTGAGGGTCTCTAATACTCCAACAAGTTTGAGGTGAGCGTTTCTAATACTCCAACAAGTATGAGGTGAGGGTCTCTAATACTCCAACAAGTTTGAAGTGAGGGTCTCTAATACTCCAACAAGTTTGAAGTGAGGGTCTCTAATACTCCAACAAGTTTGAAGTGAGGGTCTCTAATACTCCAATAAGTATGAGGTGAGGGTCTCTAATACTCCAATAAGTTTGAGGTGAGGGTCTCTAATACTCCAATAAGTATGAGGTGAGGGTCTCTAATACTGCTGTGTCACAGCAAATGTAATTGATGATGGTGATTGACTGTAATGGTCATTGACAGGGTGTGATTTCTTTTTTGATTTACTGTCACTGTAATTTGGCTGGCTAACATGTATATCTGTTTTGTGTGTGTGTGTGTGTGCGTGTGTGCATGTGTGTGCGTGTGCGCGCACGCGTGTGTGTGTTTGTGTGTGTGCGTGCGTGCCTCCTGCAGTACTGCATCTGGACAGATGGTCTGTGTGCCCTGTTGGGGCGGGAGATGGGGAGTGACCTCACGCGCAGCGACTTGGACACACTCATCAGCATGGAGATGAAGCTCCGCCTACTGGACCTGGAGAACATCACCATCCCCGAGGCCCCGCCTCCCGTGCCCAAAGAGCCCAGCACCTACAACTTCACCTACAACTACGGCTGAGCTGAGTGTGTGTGTGTGTGTGTGTGTGTGTGTGTGTGTGTGTGTGTGTGTGTGTGTGTGTGTGTGTGTCTGTGTGTGTGTGTGTGTGTGTGTGTGTGTGTGTGTGTGTGTGTGTGTGTCTGTCTGTCTGTGTGTGTGTGTGTTTGAGTGTGTGTGCGTGCGTGCGTGCGTGCGTGTCTGTGCGTGTCTGTGTGTGTATGTGTGCATGTATGACAGAGTGACTGGCCTTGCATCTCATGTAAGAAGACATGTAGGGAGCGATCCATTCAGACCCTTTACAGATCTTCACTGTTGAGAGAAAACATATTTTCACATAAAGCTGCCCTCAAGCTGCCCTCAAGTAATTCATGCAAAATAGT
Organism: Alosa pseudoharengus; assembly: GCF_046254945.1. NCBI lineage: Eukaryota > Metazoa > Chordata > Actinopteri > Clupeiformes > Clupeidae > Alosa > Alosa pseudoharengus. Next base: position 8,386,632 of record NW_027468837.1, on the reverse strand, counting down.
GCCGAGCATTGGAACCTTTTTCTAGAAGACCTTGCAGCATTGTAAACAGTGTAAGCGTGAAGCATTTTCTTTTTTTCTCATAAAGTGATCATTTGTTTTCTGGATCACTTAAGGCCTTATCAGATGTGTCCCTGTGTTTACTTCAACTCGTTTACCTGCACGATCCTCTGTAATGACGCCAGTGTTTTAATAGTCGTTTTAATTTTGTTTCTTTATGAGTCTGTTTCGCAGGGACCAAGTGTTGGACATGGAGAGAAAAGAGTCTATTTAATCTCTACTAATCTCAATCAGTGTTTATTATTTGGAATAGAATTATATTTTTGTAAATGCTGTTACAACACCAGAGAGAACTATGATTGACAGGACAGGACGGTATGATATCCCCTACGAGTGGGAGTGTTGCATACATGAAAGGAAAATGCAAGACTAGAGCTCTTCAACTAACTGCACTCCAAATTGTAGTCATTACTGCTGTTAAGAGGGAGTTGTTTAGAGAATGAAGCATCTCATGCCCTATGATACCCTTAATGTCCTTTATTACAAAGCTGGCAAATGCATGACATTGTTAATTGAAAGGAATACGGGCTCTGATGCAACGCAGGCTTTGAAATCGTTTGCATTCAGACGGTAATGGTGTCCTCAGATACGTTGAAATGATCTGAATGAGATAGGCATTGAAGGACTTGAATAGACCTTGATCAGGTACTATTTTTTCGAGAGGAAATTAAAGTAATGATTATATTAAAGGTCAAGCATAGTGTGCTACTACACTAAATGACGGGTCAGATCGGGGGCTGTGGACGCACGTGAGGTGCAATTCTAGAATCGGACGTTCCCAAATAATGTGAGAACTCTTCCTTGAAGAATCCACAGGTGCATGACTAGACAATACATGCAATTCTAGGTACACCAAGAGTAACACATCAGCTTTTAATAACATACATATCATAAGAACGGGAAAGGTTATATGGACTCAGTACTTTATGAAGGCTAATGCTAGTGGCTAATGCTAATGGCTCATGGACATTATCTGTACTCTGTAATATGTTTTTCTGTGTATTTTCACAACGATGTCGCCTCCACTGTGGACGCTCTGTGGTTCTTGATTGTGAAGGAATGTTTTTGCACACCGACAACACTAAAGAAGACCCATGTCTGATGCCATGACCAGCCGAAGTTAGCTTTGGACTGGCATGAAGGCTTCTGAGAGGGTTATCACTGGTGGAAGGTCCAAAACCTGGGAGAACGCTCAGTCTTACATTACTTTAAAGTTGATTAACCATTACCCTGTGGAGGCTTGTGATGGTAGTCATTGACATGTTGTTAGTTGAGAAATAACAACATTTTAAAGTTTAAATATGGTATTCATATATAAATCATTGTCTGTATATATTGTGCTGCCTTATTGAAACACTTGTCATTAGTTTGTGTGAATAAAATGCAAAGTTTAATTGGTCACTATTGGTGTTGTTTAATTGGTCAGTATTGATGTTGAAAAGGCTTTGTTCCTTTCTGTGTGCATGCTAGATTTCCACAGTATAGTATCTTCTTCGTACAGATTTATCTAACCTTCTAAGTCACTGGCAAATTCGGTCAGCACTCCCTTAGTAGATGGTCAGTGATATATTAGTATATGAGTGAATATTTCTGAGATGGATTAGTTTCAGTTACCTACAGTTAACCAGTTTATCCATTTTGGTTGTGACTCATTAATAGTTTACTGTAGTTTACACTGCAGCATGGTCTGCCATAATTAAGAATGTACTGGTAGTAAATCCTTCTCAAAATCCTTAGTTGGTCACTTTATGGTCACGTCCTGACCTGTCAAATATGTTGCCCGTTATGCAGCAGTATCATCATGGTGATTAACCAGTGATGTACCATCACAGCATGCATGTATAGAGATGCAGCCATTAAAAACGACTGGTAGTCTTTAAAGGTGCCATGTGTAAGAATTGAGGTAAAAATATCCATAAAATGAGCTACACGCATCAAAAGAATGAGAAGAAATAAGGGCGATGATGTCATTAAATAAATGACAAAGTATAGTGCTGCAGAGATATCAACCTGAATTAGCATGCTAAATTACTAGCCACAGCCTGACAGGTGTCATAATACCAGTTTCAGCCATGGGAGGTGGTATGTGGGCAACATAACCGCCAGTCAAACTGCAATACACTAATAACTCGCACGGCTTGTGGGTGTACTTGAACCAAAGAGTATACACCTGTGGCTAGTGGCTAGTAATTTAGCATGCTAATTCAGGTTGATATCTCTGCAGCACTATACCTTGTCATTTTTTTAATGACATCATCACCCTTATTACTTCTCATTCTTTTGATGCGTGTAGCTCATTTTTTTGGATATTTTTACCTCAATTCTTACACATGGCACCTTTAAGCCCATACTGTATAATGTTTCAACAGCACAAAATGTGCCATGGGACAACAGCATTTTTTTTTTGATGTGTTGAGGTTAGAGAAAGGCTATCAGTAATCCTTTAATGAATTATTCAACCTAAAAAGTCTACTTGTAAGGAAAATGCTGCGAGCCACTGTTTGGTCCTGAGAGAACTGCCAGTCTCATTGAGATTCTCTATCATCAAAATGCCCTTTTTTGCATTGATGATGCTACTGCTGTCTACAGTACATGAGACTATAACAAAAGCGCTGGCGGACATTGTCTGCACCATGAACTTCAGTCGCCTGAAATGGCGTGCTTGGATCGAGTGCTTCTGTCTTCTGCAACCTTGTGATCTGCATGCAGATGTAATCTCCCCCTTTCCTGACCATGGATCAATACCTTTACAGTAACAGTACTGACTGCAGTGACAGCAACCATAAGGAGGTCGGGGGCTAAAAGCGGGAAAAACACACACACACACACACCTTCCTTTAAGCACGGCCATCTAAAAATATGCCCTCTCCTTGAAGTGTGCCTGTGACTACTAATGAGATCTAGAACTCAGGGAGGCCTGACATCAAGGCTTTTTCTCTCCTTTCCATCTTTCTTTCTCTCTCTTTCTTTCTGGCTTATCACTCTGTGTCTATCGCTTTGTTTCACACACACATACACACACAAGAAGCATCCATAAGACTGCACACCCATCACCGTTGTTCATCCCCTCCCTTTAGTTCCCTACACCAGCACTGTGCGGCATTCTGGGCTTTTTGCCCAAGCTGCCATTAAGATATTCTTGACATTTTCAAAGGATCACGCTGGTTCCCTTTTTCTTTTTCCAGGTTCCTGCCCTCACCCTTCATCCCTGGAGTCTGCGGCTCCATTCCTACGGAAGGATGGGCTCTGTGGGTGTTGTTTTATTATTGCCAGATATCATCCCAAACAGTGTGCAATGACTAATCTCCATTAGACACCAGTTTAAAGCATTTCTCCAAAATATTATCAGATGTAGTCATCTCCTGAGACCAGGTTGCATCCTTAATGTACTCCTAGTTGCAAAGACTTGTTAAAGGCGTCTTTTAGTCTTGGACTGAACCCATGGAGTTTTGTGTGGTTTTTGTCCAATTCTGTGGAGAATGTGGGATAAATATGGGAACGATTACTCCTTGTATGTTGGAAAGTAATAACACTGTCTCAGTCTCAGTATGATGTCATAGTGCCAGGTGTCCTCTTGAGTCGACCAATCAAAAGGGACGTGATGAGGACGTGGTCAGGCCCAGTGTTGATGTTTGTGTCGCTCTTCCCAACTGTAGCATCATTTGAAGTGCTTAGTTTTCATCAGGGCTTCTTTGAGGGGGAGAGATGTTTGCATCCAGGAGTTCTTAAGGTCACAGAGAAACGTGACTTTGGATGATTACTGCCCCTCCCTGATTACCCTGGTTCCCCTGATTTCTCTAAAAATGGTGAGTTAAGAAGAGTGTATAGATGGGAAAATACTCACCTCATCTGTTGTTTGTCTCTTTTGAATATCTAACTTTGAGCTCTAAGGAAAAATATCTCTGACAGGAATTAAATAGTGGGAGGGTATTGGTATGAACATCCCCAGCAGCATGTTGGAACTGTTCAGTGAATATCAACTCCTACGGGCTATAAGGTCTGGAAAGCATTAGTGATGATTGAGCTAATGAAAGAAGCAAGCTAGCTGGTAGAGATTCCCATGTCTTAAGCCAACTCTGATGGCTCTTGTACATCTCGTAATAATTACAACACTCGCACGAAGCGTGGGTGTGTGACCGAATCGGACTCAAATTTGTCCTCAGGATGAATTTGTGTTGGAGCTTCGCTTGGGAACTTTGCTGTCAAAACCAAATTGAAGAATCTCCACTAACTCAAAAGGCTCTGAGTTCCTGAATGCCTGCTGCACTTGCACAGATCTCCCTCTAGAGGGAGTATTGGACATGGCCATGTGGTATGAGGGTCTTGGACCCTGCAGGCAAACCCACCACCTCACGGCAGTAGACCACCACGGCATAGCAAAGCCTGCAGTGCAGACCCTGAGCAACACAACCGTGACAAATGCAACTGTGTATAAGCCATGGGTGTGCAGGTGCAGGTTATTCACTGTAATCTCTCCTAGATCTAGACCTGCACGCACTTTTCAGGTTATGTGACCCCAACCTCTCAATCTCTAGGCTGTGATTAGGGGTGCATGTAGAATGCCAAATTGAATGTATCTAAATATCCTCAGTGTAGTCTGTGTGAATGATTCATTTAGAGGAAACGGAGCAGTGAACGTGAGCAGCGTTGAGGCGGCCTCGTCAAACGGGCCGTTCCATTTCAGTCAACTGGTCCGGTCATGAATGACAGCTGCATAAGGTCAAAGCAGGAGAGAGAGAGAGAGAGACAGAGAGAGAGAGAGAGAATCAGCTGGTCCAATCAGAACAGCTGTGGGCGAGCGCTCCCACAATGTGGACAATGCAGCATGTGCCTGGCTGCCTGCAGTGGACACTCTCGACTTTGCTCGGAGTGTAGAGCTGGAGCTGGACAGGCCAGGAGGGGGGCTGTCCATCCCTGCGTCCATCCACATACCTCTCGTTTGGTGGTCTTTCCCTCTGCCCCCCTCGGGGACCCCCCACCCACCCTGCATTGTTTCTCCTTTCCAGGGTGTGACCAAGACCAGGACTTAATGAACACGGCCAGTGAGTTTGCGTACACACTGTGGCTAGTGTCTCTTAATTAAGTCCTCGTCTCCCCAAATCATGTTATCCACATTCACGCCACCATTGTGGCCACTGGCCCCTTCATGGGGCCAGATACAACTGCTCTGCTCCCTAAATCGTGTCATCTCCTTGCATGGTTTCATTGTGGCTCCTGTTACTGTAAGCATTTCATTTTGTCGATCATGCTCGCTTCACTTCATAGGGCTAATGCCTCCGTATGCCCTGCCAGTCAGCGCCAGAGGCCCAGAAATCTGATGTGAGCCCGCATCCCTTGTGGGTCAGTGTGCCTGTGTGGCTCTTATTGTTGCAAAGGGACAGGTCAGAATCTGTAGAAGTTGACAGTGCACTCGAGCGTGTTTTATTCACAGAAGAAAAAAAATCATTCTGGTTCTCTTCTTTATGTCTTCCCTTGTTTTGGACTGTGCACCATGTTCTCTTCTTTCTCTTTTCCTCTCTCTTTCTCTCTCCCTCACTCTCTTTCTCTCTCTCTGGTTGTCCGTGTGAACCCAGCACCTGCGGGCAGATCTCAGCTCTGCTGATCCAGGACTGGCAGTTTGGACGGGGCTCCGGTCAACAGATAAAACCCTCTGCTTTCTTTTCCTCCCGTCTCTTCTATTCAGCCCAGTCCAAGTATCTTGACAACCTTGCCTGGTATTTTGGCACGGATCCCTTGAGTGTTGATGTCAGCTGAGGAGGGGGGCGAGGGGGAGAGAGAGAGAGAGACAGGGAGAGGGAGAGAGAGGGAGAGAGAGAGGGAGAGGGGGGAGGAGTGAGCGGGCTATTCAAGGCACTTGTCCTCTGTCTCTCACAGAACGAGCGCGAGAGCGAGGAGGGGGTAGCCGCGCGCACACAGACACACACATGCATGCACGCTCACTCACTCACTCAGTCATTCTCTCTCTCTCACATACACACACATGCATACACTCTCCCAAACACACACACACACACGCATGCACGTAAACTAGCACACAGACACATTCTCAGGCAGCTCTCAGAGTGACAGGAGCACACGGACGGGACCGGACCGCAGAGAAGAGAAGAGAAAGAAAAAGCCAAAGAAGAAGGAGAGACAAGGGGAACGATAGAGAGAGAGAGAAAGAGAGAGAGAGAGAGAGAGAGAGAGGCCTGGAGGAGGGAGGACAGACTGGGAGAGCAAGAGAGAGATCAGGACAACTCTGGTGTTTTTATGCTGCTGCGGCACTAACAGCACAAGGGCCCCACTGGGGAGTCGGACTTCAGCAGGAACGGGACAGTGTCGGGGGAGAGAGAAACACACATACATACATACACACACACACACACACACACACACACACACATACACATTCACACTCACACACAGACGGAGTGACAGAGACTCTGAGACAGGAGCTGCACTTTGACCATGGCTTCAGAGCAAACAGTCAGAGAGGGAGAGGTCTCGCGCTCCCCCCGTCCCCTGGCCTGGAGTCAGGGATGGGGCTGGGGCCGGGGGTGGGTCTGGGTCTGGGTCTGCGCCCTGCTCTCGCTGCTTACTGGACTGGGATCAGCTTTTAACCTGGACACCTCGGCTCGACTCATCAAGGAGGGGGCCAAAGGCAGCTTCTTCGGCTTCTCTCTCGCCTTGCACCAGCAACTCACACCAGAACCAAAGAGCTGGTAAGTCCATATGCGTGTGTGTGTTTGTGTTGCGTCAGTGTAGTGTGTGTGTACTAGGGAGGGTAAATGGGCTGATGTAGAATTGACATTTCCTATAAATGTGAAGCAAAAGTGACTTGAAAAAAAACCACTCATTTTAACATGTGGTCAGAGTCCATTAGTTGGTGTTTTGGTGTGGCTGTGTGTGAAAGCCCTTCCAACTTTTATCACTAAATCAGTTCTATGCTACTACTGCTTGTGTGTGTGTGTGTGTGTGTGTGTGTATTTGTGGAATATATGTTTATTTATTTATGATGACAAAGTTAATTTGGAGTGATCAGTTTATCAGTTGTTGAGACATTATTGTTCTGTTTGCTAGGCCAGTTCTGATGTGTGTATATGAAGATGTTCAAAGTGCTTATTCTTCTCTGCATCATCTGGCTCGCACAATAGCCTCTGAGGATGTGATACTCTCTATATTTACAATAGCCTCTGAGGATGTGATACTCTCCATATTTTAATTGTTGAGCCCTTAGCATTTTTGAGATCTCTAAGTGCTGCACATAAAATGTATTGATCACAGAGAGGATAGTACATTTTTGTGCCAATCAGAGGTTTGTATTAGAGTGTCCAGCTTCCTTCCTCTGCGTCTTGGACTCCTCCTCTTTCTCCTGCTCTCTGCTCCTGCGGCTCATTGATATTACATCACGCGGGGGGTGATTTAGTGGAGTGCAGTGGGGCTACAGGAGTTTCATTACGCTTATGGGCCGTGAGGCTGAGCGGAGCGCCGGCCGGCCACAGCCTCGTTTAAGTGGGTCTGATTGATGAGGCGGTGGGCATGCCAGGTCCGGCGTGGGTGAGGCTACCATGCTGAATCAGCAGGACGAAACCTGGGGGAGGGAGAAGAGGAACAGGGGGAGAGAGAGAGTGAGGGAGAGAGAGAGAGAGAGGGAAACAGCTGTTCTACAACAGTGACAAACCCAAACCTTCCTGACAGGCCATTTAAACATATAGAACACTTAAGGTATTTTTTTAACGTGTGGAGAGGCATTTTAGACATTTGCCTGTAACAGATATCTGATCAGTCACGCAGCGTTTCATCGCTGGCTGATTGGAGTGACACACTGAGGTGGAGCTTTGACTGAGGGAAAGCTGTGCCTCTGACTCAGCTGTGGCTCACTGAAGTGAAGTGAGTGGAGCTGCTTTGGGTGACGCCACAGGGCTACTGTCAGTGGCTTTGCTCATTGATTGGTAATGGTGTAACTGGACTAAGCGGCGGTCTCAGGGTCTGTCCCTCCTTTCTCGTCATGAATAAATGATGACGTCAACCAGACAGGGCTGCCATGACGGAGAGTGACCTATACTTAGGCTGCATGGTGCCTGTGTGATGATGGGCTTCATGCTCTGTCTGTCATCTCTCCCCTGCTGTCGGGTGAACAGTGGGAACACCGCTCTCATCTCCTCCCATGACCTATAACTATGTCAGCTCATTATCATTTTACTTTTGGTGGCAAGATACACATATAACATTTCGATATCTATACCGTATCAGGTCAATGTTAGATAGATGTGCTATATCTACGTATAATCTAGTATCTAAAGAAGAAACGCAAAAGGGGCGTTGCGTTCTCACTTTTTATTCTGCATTTAGACACTGCCTTGAAGTCGATGGTGGGGGCCCAAAAGACCATATTTCTTTGTCCGACGTGTATTTCAAGAGTTAATTTGCAAAAACAGATATCAGATTCCATTTTTACAAAGAATTGTGCCTTTTTCTTGTATATTCCAAGTAATGTCAATCAAACTTCAGTTGGTTTGTTTTGATTAAGTGATAAAACTGCAAAACAGTCAACTTTGAATTGATATTAAATTCACAATAAAAAAATGATTTATGAAAATGTATTAAAATGGCACTTGAACTGAAAGGAACTCTTGGTGTACAACAGTAAAGCCTTGTCTTTGTAAACATGGTCTGTGTGAAGGTGAGGGCCCTTGTGAACTGTAAAATCAGTTCCGCTCTGGAGCTTTTTACCTCTTAGCTTCATGGCACCAGGTCCATTAAGAGACAGAGGCTAGCGGTTTATGGGGAAATCTGTGGCTGTCTGGCTTCTCTGTCTGGGTCTCGTCACACAGAGACAAGAAATAACTTTTAAACCATAATAAATCCAGGTCATTTCTCCGTTATTTGGGGGAACATTCTATTAACTTCAACATTGCATTTCTCTGTCTCATTGTGCACCTGTGCACACAGTGCGTCCATGTCAGTCAGACTCGGGATATAACTCATCCTTCAGCCTAGATAGACAGAGGTAGTCAGTGTTAATTTACCACAGGCCCTGTTTAAGTGCTCCATATTTAACAGGCAGTGGAAGTGCCGCATTCTCAGTTTACTCAGAGTGGAGTCGCCCTGTCGCCCTGTCAAGGGTGTGCATATGGGTAAGGGTATACTTTTCCGTGTGTGTGTGTGTGTGTGTGTGTGTGTGTGTGTGTGTGTGTGTGTGTGTGTGTGTGTGTGTGAGAGTGGAGATATATGTATCTTTTTATATGTTTGTATATTATGTGTATGATTTAGTATGTAAGGATATTTAGGCCTCTGTGCAGATGTGAATATGTTTGTGTGTGTGTATGTGTGTGTTTGTGTGTCTGTTTGTGTGTGTGTATGTATGTATGTGAATATGTTTGTGTGTGTGTGTGTGTGTGTGTTTGTGTGTCTGTTTGTGTGTGTGTGTGTGTGTGTGTGTGTGTGTGTGTGTGTGTGTGTGTGTGTGTGTGTGTGTGTGTGTGTGTGTGTGTGTGTGTGTGTGTGTGCGCGTGTGTGTGTCATCAGCACTGTCCGGAAGCTTTGGTCACTCGTATGACTCACCTCGACGTGCTGATATTGACCAGGGATGACCCTGCATCATGTTTAACTCTGTGGGCCGGTACTTATTGGATGCCTGACAGTTGTGCAATCAGGAAAATACAAACATCCTTGATGACCTTTCACTCACATAAGCTTTGATAGCAAGAGGTGTTGACAACACAGAAAAGTTGTCATGCATTATTTCCTAAACGTAGGTCAGGGCAAATAAATATGGACTGAAATGGCCATTTGAAAACACAGCGCTGCGTGACTAATAGGTCATAAGAGAGGCGCATGTATAGATGACTCAGATGTGGTCACTTTATCACGGGCATGAAGATGGGTATGAATCAGCCTTTTGTATCTTTGAAGGCATCATCATATCAGTGACGGTGGCATCATCTGCGGGACATGGGGGTCCTCAAAGTAAAATTGGTCACTATTCAGGGAACAAAACCTAATGTGTGTGGCATGGTATGACTGACCAAAAAAAAGATATCTTCACAAGAAAACCTCTTGTGCTTTTAGTTTCTTGTTTTCTGCCCAAGTGGTGCCAGCTTTGCATCCCCCAAGGCGAGGCTGGAGTTATCGGATCTGTGTGACTGTGAGTCAGTTGTGACTGCAGCTTGTTCTCTCTTATGTGAGAGACATTTGGGTTACTGTAGCTAATGGCTATTGAGTTCCATTTTCTTTGGTTTGGGCTGAAAACTGAGCCTGTGTGACTCTAACTCCTAAATACCATCTCAGGAATGACTCAGGTGCTTCAGTCATGACCTCCAGAATATCACCCATCCAGCCACCACCCACCACTTCAAGTGACCAGCCCCGAGCCACGCCAGCTATCACTGCCAGCTATCACTTTTAGACGCGTTGTGTCTGGAATGCCCGCTGGCGTTTGGCAGGGCCCTGGCTTATCTCCCACCACGCTAACCTTGTCTAGTGTGTGACTGTGTCTCCAGACTGCCCCCGCCGGCCCCTTACCAGCTCACATAACATAGCATAGCACAGTACTCCCCTCCCGACACACACACACACACACACACACACACACACACACACACACACACTCTATTGACTGACTGACTGACCGTAAGGTGATCCAGAAAGGTGCTTTGGAAGGAAGGAAGCAAGCGCTGGTGTGTCTCACTTCTGGGGAATGAGAGGGACACACCATTTGTGGGGGAGTGAGTGGTCTTATTGATCTGTCAGTGTCACTCACAGAGTGGACTGTGAATTTCAGGGGCTGCCAATGCTGCCAATGTTGTCTTCTATCGTTCGTCCTCAGGACACAGATGTGTGGGGCTCATGTAGTGATCCGGGTTACTACATTACAACATACTATTCTCAGTTGACACGCACTTGTCTATTTATACTTGCTATGAGAGTAGGCTCCTGTAATAGCTCTGTTTGCGAGAAGAGAGGAGAGAGTTAAACATATTCTCTGTGCCCGGCCCGGCCTGCGCTGCAAAATTTTCCACTTCACAGGAGGGTGTTTTTTGGCACTTGCGTTTTGATGGATGCCACAGAATTCACATCACAAATCTCACCTCCAGCACGTCAAAATACCTCAAACACTCT
>NW_027468837.1:8357972-8370472 GCF_046254945.1 Alosa pseudoharengus | reverse complement strand
TGTGTGTGTGTGTGTGTGTGTGTGTGTGTGTGTGTGTGTGTGTGTGTGTGTGTGTGTGTGTGTGTGTGTGCATCTACTGTATGTGTGATTTAGAGTGAGCACACGTGTCCATGTGTGGGCCTCCTTGCTAAATCTCTTGGCTATGGGTCGGTCTCCACTCCAGCCCTGGGCAGAGGGGACAGCCGGCATTAGTATTCAGCAAGAGCCTCCCGCAACACGGTGTTTCCACTAGTGATCTAGTGATGCCTGAGCTGCGCATAATGCACTCACACAAACATGTCTGAGCACCCAGTAAGCTGCTATAAATACCTGTGCTTTTTAAAAAAGCATCTCTTTGCACTGACCTCATAGGGGTTTATAGGAGGAAGACTCATGTTGCACTCATGTTTACAGTATGCAGTTGGACATTCGGGACCTGTAGTCTGGACAATGCCCTTTCATAGTGTGTGTGTGTGTGTGTGTGTGTGTGTGTGTGTGTGTGTGTGTGTGTGTATGACCTCATTGGCTATTCTTGGTCTGTAACACACATCTAGAACTTGACACGAATTCATTCAATGTAGAGGAAAGCTTGCTGAATGCATGCATGCCACATAATATGCTGTTGTTTTATTACAGCAGGCTTGTCAGTTGACTGGTATGGATGGTGGCCATTTGTCAATCCATTCAAGTGAACAGAATGAGTGTGGGCCGGCTCTGAGGTAGAAGAGGCAAACGTCAAAGTTAATATGCGGCTGAATGCGGTGAGGGGGGCCTTCATGGAGCCCCCAGGACCCACATATGAGGGATTAACCTGGCCACTCATGCACAACTAATGGGGACGAGACGGCTGTGGTCAGTAGGGGAGGGGCCAGAGCAGTTATGCCTCGCAATTCTTAGTCACCAATTAGCGTAGAAGAGAGCACGCGTGTGTGTGGACAGAGTACCGATCACACAATTAGGATCTGGCCCAAGGCAAGGGGAGGCTGACTTGCAATGCAGATGGTGTGTGTGTGTGTGTGTGCATTTATAATGTAGTATTTTGGTGCACCTCAACTGCAACTTGCATTCAGTAACTGAACACTATCAGAAATACTTGGAATATTTCAGTAATCGAACTGAAGTGAGTCAGTGTTAGTGTGTGATCAGGTGTGTGTGTGTGTGTCTCTCTCTCTCTCTCTCCCTTTCTCTCTCTCCCTTTCTCTCTCTCTGTGTGTGTGCACCCTTTGCAAACCTGGGACAGTTACCCCATCTGGTTCCAAGGATGGCCATTTACTTATTGATTTAAGAGGAGGCAGGTGGCTCAAGGAAAACAAATCAAATCCAGGGCTCCTGCCTGCTGCCATACCTCATCACATTTCCACTATGAATGGAGTCTTTTCATGTTTTATTCACCGATAGTACAGGTTCACTACCATATCAAACAACACACAAATCAATTAAATCTCTTTAATATGTCCTAGTGACAAATGTTTTTCACTCAACACCTGATCACATTTAGCAAGGGGGAATTACACACTCAGAATTACACACTCTGATGTGTATGATACCCAATGTCCAATGCAATATATATGGGCCACACAAACTAATGCTAATTTCTCCAGATGCTACAAAATGCCACAAATTACTCAACTGATTTCTGCAACATTGTGCAAAGTGTCAATAAATGATTTACTCTGTTAATTATTTGTATTTCTTTATTTAGACAATATGACCTTGCAATAAATGTTGCAAGCGTAATGTTAATGTAATGTCTGTTGATGTCATTATATGATGTCTATTTGGACAAAAGCGTCTGTTGAGAACCATAAACGTAACAAACATAAACATAAAGGAGCAAATATTGGTGTCACTGCCTGTTGTCACAGCATGGGTTCCGCTGTGCACTCTATTGGCCCTGTTCCACTATGGGGTAAAAGCCCAGGGTCTGGGGTAAAGCCTCGTACTGTTTGTATTTCCATGATTGAGGCCGGAGCAGGGCCGTGTGGGCCAGCCCCATGCCATATGTATTGCTCTGCGGATTCCAATTACAACCCCAAGTGTCATTGTATGAAACATCCTTATGGATTAAATAGATAATTGTAATTATTGAATAGCAAATAAATGTTTTTTTTTCTCCGCTGTCATGCAAGTGACACATGACTACTGTTAGTGTGTGTAAATGGCGCACATAAAGTGTCAACCGCCCACTTGAAACTTGTAGCGTGCCACTGAGTGAACCTCAGGCGTGATGAGGCCTCCCTTTGGAAATGTGCTGCTGGCGCATCTGTTCCTGTCCATCTCTCTCTCTCTCTCCCCCTCTTCCGTTCTGTCTCTCATCATTCCTTTTCTCTCACTCATTCTACCCTCTTGTGCCCTTGTGTCCTTCTTTCTCTCTCCCTCCCTCTTTTTTTCTGACCAGTTCTGTCCAGTCAGGCAGTCCGGTGGAGATACGGGATAAAGGGCCGTGTTGGCAGAGTCACCGTGCAGACATGTCAGCTGTTGTTTTCTTATCAATAAAGTGCTGAGGCTAATCAGCTGGGAAAACAAGTGGCTTTCAGTAAAACTCACTCCTCATTTGCCCCCCCCCCCCCCGAAGACTCTTTTCTCTCCTTCTGCCCCTCTCTCTCTCTGTCACCTGTCTGTTCACCTGTCTGTAATGTCCACCAGGCCCCGCTGACCTCTGTAACTCTTCTGTGTACTCGCTGGTCCTCTGTATGAAGGCAGCTGAGATCAGCGTAGCAACCCATGTATTGCTTTTAAAGCACCTGAGTATTTGAATTTCCTGCTGATTTATGTGTCCTATCAAGGCTGCCTTTGAAGATGCGTACTGTACCTGTGTAGTCCAGTCAAATCTGCCCTCAGGCGGAGCAGTGCTAGTCCATGTAGCTTTGCCCTGCCCTTTCTGCTCTGGGTCTTGTCTGAGTCTCGCCCGAGGGGTAACAAGGCCAGATCTGAGGACCTTTAGCTCCCCTTTGGACCCTCGAAGACGATGATGGTCTCAAGAGCAACAAATAATTTCCGGACAATCGAACGGAGGGACGTATGGATGGATGGATGGAAAGAGGCAGAGGCAGGCGCTGGGTGGAGGGGAAGAGGGATGGACAGCAGCAGAAAGAGCTGAATAAAGAGGGGAAGAGGGATGGACAGCAGCAGAAAGAGCTGAAGAAAGAGGGGAGAGGCCGGTGGAGAGGGATGGCCACAGGGGTAGAATTGATTTCCAACAGCTGTGCTCTTATGTAATTGCCCTGTAGAAACAGCCTAAAGAGAGAGATTATGTGACGTCTTATGACTGGGATGGTGAAGCACTTCTGCATTGTTTCGACTTCAGTACTGGCACGGTTATTTATGGTGACAACTAAGCTCTACAAATCTCAGGTTATCTTAGAACTTCTGATTTCAATGACTTTTTCAGGTATTAAGGAGTCACCCAACCCATCCAATCCAAATCATCCCAACTTGATTAATGATTTGCTTTAATGTCATGAGTCATGCCATGGGGATGGATTCCAAACAGTATTTGAGAAATTACCAGGATTAGATTTAGATGGCAAAGGCTTGAAGAAAAAAACCGAATCCAGCTATTTCAAGAATGCTTCATCCTGGTTGCCTTTTGGTTCAGTTACCCTGCTGATGGATATGTTGTTAGGGTTCTTTCCTCATTGGAGGGAAAATAATAATCCGTAAGCCCGCTTTGTCACCCCTATTATGTCCTCTAACCTTATCTGGAGCATCAGAGAGTTTTATGGGTTCCTCCTGTGGGGGCTTGTGTTGTGCAGAATGTGTTTTCCTCTCCCAATGGCTTTGCTTTGAGCTCCATCTCATGATGGTCTCTTTGACACTAAGCTGATTTGGCTGATTAGATTGGGTCCTTTATGCTCAGGGCTTCAGACAATGGCCCAGGCCTTCGGTTTTCTTGGAGGAAACGTTAAAGAGGGTTCTCTCTCTCTCTCTCTCTCTCTCTCTCTCTCTCTGCCTCTGCCTCTCTCCATCTCTCTGTTTAGCTCTCTCTCTCTTTCTCTCTCTTTCTCTTATTTTTCTCTTTTTTTGTCTCTCTCTCTCTCTGCGGGGTGAGACTTTCATCACACCCATGGCGGAAGCGCTTCACGTGAGAGCGGGGTGATGAACTCCATTAGGCAGGCTTCCGCATATACAGCCGGTCAGTCATCATAACAAAGGTAGCACGAGATACAAAAGCTGGGGGTCGAGCTGCACCCAGAAGCAGGGACCCTGCAACCATGGGAGAGAGATAGGGGCAGTAGCGGAGCTGAGCCAAGGCCAATGGAGAGGGCTGGTGGGGGGAAGGGTGGCGGTGCTGATTTGGGTGGGGGTGGGTGGGGGTATTGGGTGGAGATTCTGTGGCCCTCGAGAGAGTTAGCGTTGGGGTCAATAAGCACCCACCTCTAGCACTCATGGGAATCAGGCTAAAAAATACACAAGGCCTTTGTGTGTGTGTGTGTGTGTGTGTGTGTGTGTGTGTGTGTGTGTGTGTGTGTGTGTGTGTGTGTTTGTGTGTGTGTGTTTATGTGTGTGTGTGTTTATGTGTGTGTGTGTGTATGTGTGTGTGTGTGTGTGTGTGTGTGTGTGTGTGTGTGTGTGTGTGAGGCTACGAATGTATGACAATGCTGTTGCCTCAGTGACCATTTCTGAGAGTGATAATGCGTTTGTGTGTCTGGTGTTAGAGAGTGTGATGAAAATAGGCTATGATGATGATGTCTCGTGTGTGTGTGTGTGTGTGTGTGTGTGAGAGAGAGAGAGATAGAGAGATAGAGTAGACAGAAGAGGGGGAAGAGCAGTAGATATTTGGGAGTGGGGGAGTAAGGTTATTTGGCTCCCCATGGGCAGGGTGTCAGTGGTGGCAGTTTGTCCATTAGCACCACTGGATCTGTAAGAGCAGATCACACTCCTATTGGCTTTTATGGACTGCAATCTGTAAAGACACCCACCTTTGTCTCACACAATACACACTACACGCACAGCTTTCTCTCTTTTAATGATGTTTGCCAAGCAGTAAATAAGCAGTATATTCAGTATATCAGAATAGTCCATTGTGGATAATCACGCGCATACACACACACACACACACACACACACACACACACACACACACACACACACACACACACACACACACACACACACACACACACACACACACACACACACACACAAACCCTCCATCTCCCTCATTTATATCCAGAGATATGAGGTCATTTAACCTCACCATTTCCCTCTCAATACCCACAGATGACTGCAGTCCAACACTGCAGGACAAAGTGAGCTATTTAATGATAACCATATTAGTATCTGTATTCTGCTTAATCGATTTATGCCGGCAATCCTGTGAAATGATTGTCTGGAAGTGCAGTATTCAATCCCAGTGTGCTAAATCAAATGGTTTATTCAGAAGGCATACAATTGGAGATGCTCAATACAGAGCTGTTTTAATAACTATAAGAACATGAAGAGAAGAGGTGCATCCTTCACCTTACAGATATATTTGCAACATGAACACCCCTTCTCCTATTCACACACACACACACACACACACACACACACACACACACACACATACATACACACAGAGAGAGACACGCACAGGCACACACACTCACACTCTTACGCTCGATGGTGTTTTAAGCCCCCACCGTCGACTTCAAGGCAACGCTGCGACCGTCAACTTCAAGACACCTAACCCTATAACCTTAACCCTAAACCTTGCCTAACCCTAGTAGCTGCCATGCAGTGCTGCCTGGAAGACGACGTTGGGGGCTTAAAATACTGTAAAACCACACTTGCCCCCCCCCCCCCCCCCCGCCACACACACACACACATTCTTTACTCCTCCAACCATCCTCTTTGGCACTGCTGGAGATATGCTGGTGTTGGGCTCATGTGGGCATTCCAGCGCGACCCATCATCTTTCCCACTCGACACGCAGATATGAGCGCAGCCAAACGGGGAATGGGGAGCAGCAGCCTCTTCCCGGGGCAGCCGGCATCCTCCATGTCCAATCAGCGGATTAGAGGGGAGAGCTGAGGGGTGGACGGAGGGGGGGACTTGAGTCAGCCACTCGCTGAAATTGCTTTCACTGAACAAGAGATAATGCATCTGTGTGCGTGCGTGTGTGTGTGTGTGTGTGTGATGGAATGTCGGAGGATGAGAGAGCGACCACTTGGAAAAATTACGCTGTTCTTGGGCTATTGTATCAAAATAAAAGTGACCTTTTTTGAAGGTCACCTTTAGGTTATTTGTGATATTAAATCTGAAAGTCTGTTGATGAAAGAAAGTTTTAATGAAGTAACCCTGTTGGCACACTACTGTATGTCAGAGTGAGTGAATGTGTTTGTATGTTTGTGGATAGTCCAGTGGACATTTCAGAACACGTTTGCTTACGTGGCTGAGTGAATGTTATGGCTGCGATGGTGTTTTCTATAGCGGCCGGGAGCCTCTTGCACCAACATGTTCCCATCCTCCCGAATCAAATACTAGTATAGCAGACCTCACACACAGCTGAACACCTGCTCGCGTGTGTATATACACACACACCCACACACACACACACACACACACACACACACGTAGAGGAGAGAGGTGTCTCATTATAACGTAAACCTGAATTCCTTGGCCGGTCCACTGAGTAAGGGACTTCGCTTGGCTCTCTCGGCTCAGCGTTGTTTATTTTAAAAGGGGCCTTCCTTTTGCTTGGAACTGAGGTTAGCATTAGCGGTGTTAACAGCCTTATGAATGACTAGCGGTATCACGGGTCAGATGCCACAGGCTCCAGGGCTCGCACTCGCTCCCATGCGCCATGCTTGTGTGGCACGCAAGCTGGACGGAGCAACGGGAGAGATATGCAGCCCGGACCACTATACAGGGAGACAGCAGGCTGGAGAGGTAGGGACAGGAGGGTGGAAGGAGAGAGAGAGAGAGGGGGGGGGGGGGAGATGGAGAGAAGAGAGAGAAAGAGAAGAGAGAGGGAGGGAGGGAGAGAGGGAAGATAGAGAGGGAGGGAGAGAGAGAGGGAGGAAGAGAGAGAGAGGGGGATGGGGGGTGGACTGAAGAAAATAAATGAGGAAAAAAGGAAGGGTGGGGGGAGGTGAGTCAGGCAGCACTGGTCATACAGCTGTCTTGACCTCTGTACCCCACCCCACTCCACTTCCACCCCCCCCCCCTCCCCATCCCATATAACCCCCCCCCCCTTCACTCTTCTGCCCTGTTTCCATGGCCACTGGTGCGCGTCCGTGCAGACACAATGGAGATGGTGTGTGGGTGTGTGTGTGTGTGTGCGGGTGGGGGGGGGGTGGGGTGTGTGTGTGCGGGTGGGGGGTGGGGGGGTGTGCGTGTGACAGCTGCGCTCAGGTCACTCTGGCGCTGCTCCGTGCTGAGTGACCACCAGCCCCTGTGAAAACCTCGTGCTGAGACATGCCATAACGCTGCCACAACGCTGGGAAAACGTGTGAGTCAGACGGGTGTCTCCCACCTGCCCTCAATCGTCGTGTGTGTGTGAGTGTGTGTGTGTGTGTAAGTGTGTGTGTGTGTGTGTGTGAGTGTGTGAGTGTGTGTGTGTGTGTAAGTGTGTGTGAGCTCCCAACGACTTCCAGGGTCCTGTGCACTGCTCCCTGTCAGGCCCTACTGTTGGTCTGGCCTATTTAAGCGCTATCAGCTCAGCTGTATTTATAGCCAGGGGTTTTAGCGCGGGACGGGAAAGCTCTAATTTAAGTGTGGTGCCAGCCGAGGCCCTCGCAGAGCCCAGCTACTTGACAGGGACAGCCCCCACCAGCGCTGGGAGGAAGATTACTCTATCTCTCTTTCTCTCTCTCTCTCTCTCTCTTAACTTTGTGTATCCCCTGTTTCTTTTTTTTCTCGTTCTGTTTTTCTCTCACTATCTATTTATCTGTCTATCCCTCTCTCCTTCCGTCCTGTGCAGGCTTTCTCACTCTCTGTGGCTTCTGTCATGGCTGAGAGAGTTGGATGGAATGTGGCCCAACGGTGTGTTTTTAAAATAGCCTTCCAGGATAGAGCCAGGCCAAATAAGGCAGAGAGCCCTGCCACCACCCAAAATATCAGCAGCCATGCCGCTCAGAATAAAAGCCTTTTTAAAAAAAAAAAAGAAAGAAAGAAAGAAAGAAAAGAAGGAAAAAGAAAAGAAAAACAGCCTCCTCTGTGGGGTCCTGGTCACCAAAAGAGAGTGGGAGAGAAAGTCTCATAGCGTGAGGTCATCGGGCACGTCGTTGTTATTCATGAGCAACACGCCTCCACACAGCACCTTGCTGAGATGAGCTGTCACTCAAACAGCTCAAATGGCCATCCTGGCTTTCTTGTTTACGCATTCCGTGGGTCAGTGAGGTGGAACAGGTTAGCCATTAGACAAGTGGACTGCCCGTCTGATTCTCCCATGCTACAATGGAAATCACATCCCATGTAAACAAGTGAACCCTGTCCTTTGTCTGAGAAAAAAAGCCTCAGTTAAAATGAATTGTGCCAAGCCGTTCGACCACAGATTGATACACTGGCCATTTTAGGATCCTGGTTGTTCATAAAAGGGGATGTTTTTTTTCTTCCTGTAGGATCCTGGTTGGGGCACCAAGGGCCCGAGGGGTTGGAGTTATGGGGAACATTCACCCAGGTGCTCTCTACCGTTGCCCCATCACAGCGGAGGAGTTTGACTGTGAACGAGTGGACATTGATGGAGATGGTAAGGGAAGCAGACAGACACTAGACAAAAATACCAGTTTTAATCACATTCATTGTTTGGAGGCACAATGCAGTCTCGTAACACACAAGGGAGTCTTCTAACTTTGGTCCCATGTCCACACAGTGAGACTAGACCGTGAGAGTAAAGACAACCAGTGGCTTGGAGTTACAGTGAAGAGCCAGGGCATTGGAGGAAAAGTTGTGGTAAGTATGGGGCTCGGTAGAAATTTTTAAATGTAACATATTTATTAGAGAGAGAATTTATTCCCCTTAACCAGAGCACACTTGGGCTGCTTCATTAATAAACATTTTCTCTTCTGTGTGAAACATATTTTCTCTTCTGTGATTTTCTCTTCTGTCATTTCACTTTCTCTTCCTTCTCTATCTACAGTATCTATCTATCTATCTATCTGTAATCTTTCTGTCTGTCTGTCTGTCTGTCTGTCTGTCTGTCTGTCTAGTAATCAATCAATCAATCAATCAATCAATCTATCTCTCTATCCTTCTATCCTTCTATCCCTCCATCCCTCCATCCCTCCCATCCCTCCCATCCCTCCACTCCAGACGTGTGCCCATCTGTATGAGCTGAGGCAACGTGTGAGCCAGCCCTCGGAGACGCGCGACCCCATCGGCCGCTGCTACGTGCTGAGCGAGGACCTGACGGAGCGGGACGACCTGGACGGGGGCGAGTGGAAGTTCTGCGAGGGCCGTCCCCAGGGCCACGAGCAGTTTGGCTTCTGCCAGCAGGGCATGGCCGCCAGCTTCACGCCCGACAACAACTTCATCCTGTTCGGGGCGCCAGGCACCTACAACTGGAAAGGTAAAGGGAGGGAACTGTGTTGAGGAAGCATCAGATCTTCATTTGGTGTGTGTGGATTGAAGATTGTTTATTGTTTATAAGATCCCCATTAGCTGGGGCATAAGTGGGTGTGCTATAAAGCTCGAAAGCATATTACAGTTTTTCTCAGTCGCATTGGTGCATTTCTCAAATCATCATTAACATTTAGTGCATTTCTCAAAACAATTAGTGCAAACTGCATCGCAGTTTACAGTGGATTACCTGCAAAAGCACATATCTTGCTCAAAATGCTTTGTTTATGTCTGAAAAGCAAATACTTATGCCAAGGAAACGGTCAGTGGAATCAAAATGACAAGTCCTGATGCCATTGTTTATGTCAATATAGTCAAACTGTTTTGTCTTGTTTTCAATATGACAGTTTACTCTGTACAGTAAGCATTTTCTAATAAACAATGCGCCAGGCAACACTATTTTCCTGTGTGTGGAGGGGGTTGATTGTAGGATAGTGGATATGTTTCAAAGTTTTTACTCTTGACAGACATTGTGACAGCTTTTACAGCATGGGGAAAATTAAAAATGATCAATATACAGTAAAACACCCCATTGGTCAGAGCTGTGCACCACTGTACATCTTTCCATCGTTCCTTTCTGTCAGGTCGGATATATGTATATATGCTAGACAGGATAGGACAACCAGTTGTGACAGCTAGTTCAACACATTTGCAAGTAAATAAATTACATTTCTGCTATGCGATGAAATAAGGCACATTTGTTTTATGGGGAAGGACTATTCAGCATGGAACCAGTATAGTACAACATAACATTAGCAAAATGTAAAAAACAGCAGATATTTGTACAAAATCAGTTGATACTAAATGGACATGGCATGGACATACAGTACTAAAGCATTGCTGCTTGTTCAATATGGGGAGAAACTGCTTTAATGATGTACACATTATGTGTAGATAAAATGATCTGGAGTTTGAACAACAATTGAGAATTTCAATTCTTATCAGAGAATTGTGCCAAAGCGACTGAGAAAAAATTTATATGAAAATTAGATTTTTGACAGATAACCATTTCATGTTCAAGAAAGTGGTTTGTTATATTTTATTTGCTGTCTGATGTTTTGTTCAGGTTCCACTTTACTGAAGAGGTGTGGCAACTAGATTTATGAGTATGTGTTAATTGAAAGTGTAGTAATTAGCTGGCAGTCTTTGCATGACTGATGATGCAGCTGTCAGTTAATTCATTTACATTATGGAATGTCAAAATCCTGGCCCTCTCCAAAAACTTTATCGCTGAGGTAAATCAAATGTTTCATTTAACTTCAAACTCTCAAAAGTTTTTAACAGGGAGACAAATTATGTCTTTTGCTTTCAAGCATTTCCATTTGGTTTTGGCAAAGCCTGTGTGTGTGTGTGTGTGTGTGTGTGTGTGTGTGTGTGTGTGTGTGTGTGTGTGTGTGTGTGTGTGTGTGTGTGTGTGTGTGTGTGTGTGTGTGTGTGTGGGTGGTTGCATTCGCTCAGTTTTTGTGCCAGGGTAAAATAATGATGTTGTTTGTCTGAGGAGATTTTCATTTCAGTGTCTGAGAGGGCTTTTTCGTGTAAAGTGCTTGTGAGTGTCCAGATTTTTTGGACTGTTTTTACTGTACAGAAGGTTTTTGTACATTTCTATTGTTACCCTGTGTATGTGCCTTTTTTCCACTTTAGTAAATGAGTTAATGTATATGTGTGCTTTTGTGAATACATTTCTTTGCGTGTGTCCATGTGTGTGTGTACATTGGATCGTGTGTGTGTGTGTGTGTGTGTGTGTGTGTGTGTGTGTGTGTGTGTGTGTGTGTGTGTGTGTGTGTGCGTGTGTGCATGCGCACACGCACGCACATGCGCGTGTATGCGTGTGAGTGTATATGTGTGTGTGCACGGCAGCGTATTTGTGTTAGAGTCTTTGCGTGCACCAGTGTATATCTCGTCATAATTAGTTGTCTATGTCCCATCTGTGCCCTAACCCCGCTCACATCCCCAGGAGAGATGCATGTCCAGCTTCTCAACCAGACGGTGCTGGAGCTGGGCTTCTACGACGACGGCCCATACGAGGTGGCCGACGAGAAGCAACTGAATGCCTCGCTCATCCCCGTGCCGTACCACAGCTACCTGGGTACGGCCCAGCCGTCCCTCCCCACCGGTCCTCCCCCCAGGACCCCCAGTGGGAGGGTATGGAGAAAGGCCACAGAGGGGCCCCCACACTGAACCTCAAAAGGGCTGGGATGTGTCTGTCATGAGACCGCATCTCCTGCGTCCAGCCGTCCCCAACAGACTGGTCAGGCTCTGCCCTGCCTCTCCTGGCTGGCTCGCCAGGCACGATGATTTGGCTATTAGCTCCACATAGTTTCCCACGTGAACTCAAATTTGGTAAACAGAGCCGTGAACGTCCCTGGTGTTTTTTTTTGTTTTTTGGTCAGGCTCTGCCAGTGGGCATGGTCAGTGTCCCAGCAGGGAGTGGGCGTGCCCTCGACCCCTCTGTGAGGGCTGGACTCTTTAGAGGTTCAGTCTGGGCCTCTCTTGTCGTCCTTCTGGAAGGTTCTGGCCTTGTTAAGGCCAGACCTGAAGTCACTATGAAAGCACAGTACTTCTCACCTGCACCTTTTCTTTTCTTTGTTTCTTTCTCTCTTTTTTTTGTTCTCCTGTCACTCTATCACCCTTTTTGTCACCACCTCACCTTCATCCCCTTCCCCTCTGCACCCTGCATTTCTCTCTCTCTCTCTCTCTCTCTCTCCCTCTCTCCTCCTGTGGGGCCCCAGGGCTCATGTTCTTGGCCAGTCCCACTGAGGATGTACTGGTGTACAAATCACTGGAACCCAGCAGTCGGCCCGTGTTTGAGGATGTAGCTCAGAATAGCTACCTAGGTTTGTTGGCCCTCTCCGTGAACGAAACAAAAACCCCCGGCTACTTTTTTAATGGGAATCGTTTTGTAGTGGTAGACTTACCCTTTCCGTCAAAACTCTTTTTGCCTGGATGCAACTGTAGCATTTGTGTGTGACTTGTGTGGG
>NW_027468837.1:8347972-8352972 GCF_046254945.1 Alosa pseudoharengus | reverse complement strand
AGGTGAGGAACATTCTGGAGGCTTTTAACTTACGAGTTTTAACTTTACTTACCAAAGAGGCCTAGATGTGTCAAGGCCAACTGTCATCAATGCTTGTCACCCAATCAACGACTGCACTGGATCCAGCCTGGTCTAGTTCCCCCCTTTAAGTACCATTCCATTATTCTTGGTACCTCAAGGGAAGGGTGCCAAAAAATGGTACGGTACGGGTGGGTTGTGTAACATGTGAGTGATTGGTGTCGGCAACGTTTTGTGACATCACAATAGGGTCACCTGCCAAAAAAGGTCGGGAAGCCCTGTGCTAACCCCTCTACCTGCTCCAGGTGCTGGATGGGGTAACCGTTGGTGTCGAGCGCTTTGGCTACTCCATCTCTGGGGGCCTGGACATTGATGGGAACCAGTACCCTGACCTGGTGGTGGGCTCGCTAAGCGACCAGGTGGTGCTCTACAGGTGAGAAATGAGGGTCAGAGCAGAAAACAAACTCATCAGAAATCTTAAATCAATAAATATTAATATTTATGTTGAATGAAGCCTTTTCCTTTGCATAGAAAAGTTGAATGCTTGACTAAGATTACAATATATTTATCATGTATAAAGATTCAAAAGATTAACCTGTGCAGGAGGATCGATACTTTATCATGTAAATTCTTCTTTGTGCATTCATTGACCTTTTGTAAACTGGTGGATTAGATTGATTAAAATGACATTTGTATTTAAACCCGATCCATCTTATGCATAATCTATAACCATTTCCATATAATGTTTCACATGCCATGGCTTTCTGACCTCCAGATCTAGTCCGGTGATCCACATACTTAGAGACATAACCATCGAGCCCCAGTATATTGACCTGGAGCAGCACAACTGCAAGGGAAGAGATGGAGTTTGGTGAGTTTGGAATTGAGTATTGTATGTTTGCCATTGATTGCAATTAATCAATATTGACATCACAGACAAGCATTCTATAGATATAGATATAGAAATATGGGAATTAAAAATGCAGTACAAGAGTCTTTGCCCCAATTGAATTCTTATACCAGATGTTTTCACATCATTCTCCCAAAACACATGGACTCTGAAACAATTTTGTGGGAAAAACGTACAAATGGACACATCTGTCTTCTATTGGCAAGTTGATTGTCCCCAACGGTCCTGGGGCATTGCATCCAATATGGACGCCTCGTGAGAAAAGCAGTCTGGCAAATGGCACATATATATATATATGTTTGGTGTAATGACTGTAATGACTGTTTCTCAGCGTGGAGGTGAAAGCCTGCTTTGCATACTCGGCACACCCTGAGACCTACACTCCACGAATCAGTGAGTTCCCCTCAGCAAATATGTCCTCCAGTTGCAGTTCATGACTAACGCTAATGCCGCTTATCAACAGCTGTCAACAGCTTTGTTTACTTCTCTTCCACTTCTCCAGCACTCACCGTTGTGTTTGAAGCTGACACGGAACGCAGGAAGCTGGGCCTTCCCCACAGGGTCAACTTCCTGGGCCGCAGTCTGTCCGAGCCCGAGTACGTCCACACAGAGGAGGTCAAACTGCATGGGCAGACACATCCGGCATGCCAGACCGCCACCTTCCAGCTCAAGGTAAGCCACAAACACTACGCACTAATACACTGTCCATTTGATGTCCAAAGCAGGCCTGTGTAAACATACTCCCTCATGAGACATGCTTGTGTCTGATGTTTTTTGGTTGCTTTGCTAATTCTTCAACCTCTCTCCCAAGATTGCTAGTGTTATCCCAGTGTAGGCTTGCAGTTCTGTACGTCTAACAGTGTGCATTACGCCAAAGTCATTATAGGCAAGTCCCCCCCCCCCCCACCTAGCAGCCATCTGCGTAACAGACTTTGGGCAGTTATCAGGCAGCTATTCTCCTATTCAAGTGAATGGAGAGGCATGGGTAAGGGTTACTTACATTGCAGAAAGGGGCGGGATATGTGTAGACAACTGCTATATTGGCGATACGAACTAACCCCATGCATTTCTATGGAGGATTCTTTGAGTGCTGTGTCTACTCATTAGAAAGTCTCTGGTTACCCTTGCTCATGGACGTCTCGTGTCTCCCTCTCAGGAGAGCCTGTGGGACAAGCTGCGTCCGATCTCTCTGGCCATCACACACACCATCAAACACACCCACCACCACCGGCACACCGGTCCAGAACACCTGGCCATGCTGACCCCCGTGCTGAGCACCCACAGCTCCAACACTCTGCTCTCCGAGGTGTGTGTGTGTGTGTTTGTGTGTGTGTGTGTCTTTATCTGTTCCTTTTGCTTTTATTTACATACAAAGCACATTGAATTGCATCATGAGTGTGTGAAATGTGCTATATAAATTATCCCAGTTCTTGCTCACAAGTCTTACAGTACTCAATTGAATGATGTTCTGTCACAGAGGATTTCTGCGTGTGTCCTTGCTCATTCTGGGCCTCTGTGCTCACATGTTTGTTGATCTTAGGTGAACTTCCTGAGAGAAGGCTGTGGGGACGATAAGGTCTGTCAGAGCAACCTGCAGGTCGTCTGGAAGTTTGGCACCAGAGACCTTTCCTCAGCCGCCTTCTACCCTCTACCCCTGTAAGTGTGTGTGTGTGTGTGTGTGTGTGTGTGTGTGTGTGTGTGTGTGTCTGTGTAGGTTGTAGGTAGGTCTGAGTTGTAGGCATCTGCTAAGGTCTTTGTGCTCTCTTGAGAATCTCTTCTCTCAGATTTACCCTTTACAGACACACTCTTCATAGTAGTTCTCTCTAGCTGTTAAATTCCCTCAAAACGTATACTGTACGTCTGCTTTAACACACACTCACCACATTCCCCATGCTTCTATCACACCTCAAACTGACACCCACCCTCCTGTCTCCCCCCCCCGCCCCCGTCCTCCTGCCTCAGTGATGAGGATGGGGTTCCGGTGCTCTCACTGTTCGATCAGAGGTTGGTGCTGCTGGATGTGGAGGTGAGCAACTCCCCATCTGACCCAGAGCGCCATCAGGAGGACGGAGACGATGCCCACGCCGCCAAGCTGCAGTTCATTCTCCCAGAAACGCTGTCCTACTCCCACGTCAGAGGGCACAGTCAGCAGGTACACGCAGCGGGCATGGCTATGGGTCTATTTCACTTAGTGCTAGCAAATGCTTTTATCCAAAGTCATGGGGATGGCACCACCATGTGCACTGGAATGAATTGAGGGACAGCATAGACTATTATGGCCAATGTGGACTATTTTTTTCCTCCTAAAAATCTGTGGAAAATTATTTGTCATTGATGGATACAATATGCTTCATGCTATCTTATGAAGGGCTTCGGGTGACCAAAATGGGGCATTGTTGTTGCATGTTGCTAGGTAGCCAGGGGACGACAAAATGTCAAAAGAACATACTGGAAGATCACTGGAGGAACTCTGTTGGAACACAATTAATTGATATGGAAAATTTGATTTGAAAACGTGAATGTCGTGAATGTCTATTTAAGATGGATGTGGGAGAACTCCTCCTATAATGTCTCTGTCTTGCTCCTTTCTCAAATGAAGAAAACAGCTTTATGTTTACACATTCACATGCCTTCACATAAACAAGGACAGCAGGAAACACAAACACTGATCTCACACACACACACACACACACACACACAGACTTACAGACTTGATGAACTTGAAAGCAACTCTCTAAATCAAAATAAAAGTTCAAACAGACAATCACACCAAAAGTATGAAGACGGCTAGGCCTAAGCCAAATAGTAACAAACACATAAACATACAAACACACAACCTCCCCACTGGGAGGTGTTTTTGCCGAACCCGGCACACCCTGGCCACACTAGGCCAGTATTTTGCTACATCGTAGCCACTCTCCCCACTGGGAGTAATTGCCGCACTCGGCACACACTAGCACTGTAGTAATCTAAAAATGAGCAGGTCAAGAACACACAGCATGACAACAGCTCAGGACAATACACAACATAAACCATAAACACAATACACACAGCCATCCACGGCTCTCACACAACCGTGGATGCTGGCGGGCTCAAAGGCACTGAACTAACACCATCTTGGGTCTTTTAAGGGCTGTCCAATCAACCCCAATTAGGAACTCCCCTTCCGGCAATCAGCAGTAGGTGGGACCTAAACAAGGGCAAAGGCAAAAGACAGAGATAGACGGCCGAAACACACTAGGGCCGTAACAGTACACATACCCGTAGAATCAATGGCAGATTGTTCATTTTATACATGTTCATTTGGAAGGAAGATCCTAGCATGTACAATACCGTGCTAGATGGACAGTAAGGGAAGGTCATTGTCCCCAAAAGGAAATCCGTCTTGGGCTCCAGCCACTGTGTCACATAACTAACAGTATAACTCAGCATACATGACACACAGCATAACATACGATACATGTACTTCACTTCAAGACACTGTATCAGGCTACATCACAGTACTGGGCTGATGGATATTTGTGTTACCAGGTGGTGTGTGCAGCCAACCAGAATGGCTCCCAGGTTGACTGTGAACTGGGCAACCCATTTAAGAGAGATGGATTGGTAAAGCATCCCAGCTCCTCTTATCTCATGTGGAATATCTGGTGTCATCGTGACACAATGTGCATCTGCTAATTTTGGTCATTTGTAATCAACAGTTGAAATTCTACATCGCTCTAAGCACATCTGAGATCACCATTGAGACCACAGAGCTGTCAGTTGATCTCATTATGTCAACGTAAGTTCATTTTTCCCTGTGCGTGTGTGTGTCTGTGTGTGTGTGTGTGTTCTCACAAATAGTGTGAAAATAAATTGTGATACTTGACCTTGGTTATTTTGTGTATGCGTAATGTTATTGTTTATGTACATACAGTATGTATACTAAATGTTTCTTCTATTTGTGTGTGTGTGTGTGTGTGTGTGTGTTTGTAATGATTTCCATCCACAGCATCAGTGAGCAGCCTGACCTTGCCCCAATCACAGCCAAAGCTAGAGTGGTGATAGAGGTCCCCCTGTCTGTCAGTGGGTA
>NW_027468837.1:8317972-8337972 GCF_046254945.1 Alosa pseudoharengus | reverse complement strand
TAATAAAGATACATTTTACCCGTCTAGCCCCATAGACTCATTCATTCTGCACTAGCTAGCGGCGGCCCCTAGAGGAACAATGAGTAAACTGCAACCAGGTTCGATACAATGAAAGTAAACATGCTCTTCGTAGACAGGCTCTGGTTGAGGCCACATACCCCTCGTCTCGTTTACTCATGTAAGTTGTAATCTAGAGGGTGACAATTTTTCGGGACTCCCGCGGGTCACGGTATTCCCGCGGGTTTCCCGCAGTACGGGAGTAAATTTCACTGTTGGTAACGTGATTGGGACGGGACAGGAAATAATAAACGGGAGCTGGCGGGAAGCCAGAGATTATTAACTTAAAAAATGACGCTGCAATGCAGTGAGTGCGCCCAAAGACGTGAGGCATTTCGTTTTAGAAAAGAGAACCAATTACAACCCACAATACGTTTGTTGTTGATTGGTAGCCTATCAGAGCAAGACAAGCAGCTGCCCTGTTCACAATCAATCAGCTTCAGCGATAGGCCCTAAGGCAAAATGGATGCAAAGAAACAGTTACAGGCGAAAGTATCAGCAAAGGACAACTCTATTCAATTGCACGAGCTGTCCGGGAAAGCGATTCTCGTTGAGTTTAATGTGTCATGCAATGTTGGGGCATGACACCTTGACGATCGCATTCCTCAATATATTTATCGCATAACCCTGGCGGAACACAAAAAAATGTTTTGTTTACTCATAGCAACGTTGCTATGCTTCGCTGGTTTAACGTGATGAGAACGGTGCAAACTTAACTGATGGGATGAGATCTAACTATGAAATGATTTAAGCATAGCCTAGGCTACAGCAAAGTACTGTAAAATATGTAATTTTCATATAGCCCAAAATGATCGGCTATTAAAGAAAAGTTAGACAAGGCTTTCTGCCCTACCAAAATGTATGGTCACCGCACGCTACTGTAGCCTAACAGTCGGATAACTTTAGACATCAACATAGGGAGCGGGACGGGATTCGGGAGTCTTTCTCTCGGGATTTTGCGGGACAGAATTTTTTTGGGGGGGCTGTCACGTGATCGGGATATGACGGGAGTATTTGTGCGGGCTCGGGATGGGACGGGAGTGAAAATTGCTTCCCGTGTCACCCTCTATTGTAATCTCACCAGAAGTTGCTGTAGATCTGTAGAACATTTACCTCTGCTACTACATAGGCTAACGAGATAGCTGAATTCATAAATGACAAAGCCATGAGAAAGGTGATTTTCTTACGTTTCAACAACAAAGAAGCCGATCTGCCATCATTGTGAGAAGTTCCCAAATTTGTCGCTAATCGCTAAAAAGGTTTTCTATCGCTGGGGATGGCCAAACGTCGCTAAATAGGTAACGCTGACAATACAGAAGAACTAGTTTAGCGCTTCAGATCCCTGTACCATGATGGCGGCGGTGTTGACGCATGCTGAGAAGCAGAAGGCGACATCTAGTGTATATATCTATGACTGTATGTAACGTATTGGGTTTCAAAGAAGCGTAGCCTAGGCCTATAATTCACTAAAATTGTGACTATGAACTTCACTTACCCATGTAACCCAAAAGCAGCGAAAATTAGGTTTGGTGAACTTGAAGTACATTTGCCCTGAAATGGGTTGAAATAAATAAATTGTCTTCAACAGCAGACTCCCTTGAAGGAAATGCCGTGTATGCTAGGCTATTTAGCTAATAGACTCAAGAAGACATAGGACTTCAGTGTAGTTTGTGGAATCTGTGCAATGTGGAAGTAGGCTACTGTGCCATGTGAAAACATGGAAATGAAAAAGTATCCTTCATGGCCATCATGGGAGCCTGCACCATCTCTCATTTTATCTATGACGCCTCTCAGCAAAGATTGAACTGATGCCCTTGCTCGTGACCACACAGAGAGATGAGTAATGTGGTTGTTATGGCGATAATGGGTGAGGGGAGTGATGACGGCTGGACCTGGAGGAGTAGAGAGGGAAGAAAGGTGTTTGCGGTGGCTGGAGGATAGACAGACATTAGTGGCTTTGGCAGAAGACCTCTGGAGACGTGGAAGACTCCTCAGGGCCTGCTGACTCAGTGAGGTTAGTCGGAGTGCATTAACTGTGTGACTCGCTCTGTCACAGGTAAAGCTTGAGGGTTTGCCCAGAAAACCCACAGCATCACTTTATTTGGCTCAGTGACACTTGCAGTAATTGGGTTCAACAGTGTTGAGATAACCTGATGCAGAAAAACAAGTGCTGCCAATGGATATCAGCCATAGACTACATGATGGTTGTGTGTGTGTGTGTGTGTGTGTGTGTGTGTGTGTGTTGATGAAAAATGTTGGTAACCTGTTAGTTTGCTTATGAATATGTTTCTTGAGCCTACTGTCAGAATATTTTATAACAATGTCATAGACATGTTGTGGATGCCATAGACTGCCAAAATGTATTACATAACTTTCTTCTTGGAAGTGCTGTCCTGACAAGCTCTACTTTCCCCTATTCCACATGCTTGTCATAAGTTCTCAACACAGCATGGTGCATTAACTGCAGAAAGTATCCAGAACTCATATAGCCTACTTATTTACGGTTGAGTAAATAAAACATACATGCCACTCATTTTCACTGGGATTTTTAAATCATTAAAGTCAGAATCAGTAATCGTCTGCTTGCCAGAGGTCTAGTTGTTAACAACAGGCTCGACTACAATGAATCGCATGTTATTTCCCTGGTTTGTTCACATATTCACCAGTGGCTTAGTCTTGTCACCTCATTTTTAGGATAGAGGGCGCAAATAAGCACAGGGTGCAAATCCACAAGATTGACCACTTTAATAACCCTGACAGACTAGTGCATCTTTCTGCTCCCGCGGGCCACTTAATGCACACATTTTCATCACCGTCCTAATTCCCTAACTCCTTTAAATGGACCGGGGGCAGCTTGTAGTCCCTCACTTCTGTTTTTCCGTCCTTCCTTACCCCCCTTTCCCTAGGGCTTCTAGAAGCCTGGTCATCCATTCTGTCTCTTTATCTCCAGGGTCCAAACACAACGAGCATTGCAGGGGTATATAAGGTCCACCACAATGTCCTCCACCACTGAAGTTAGCCTGTGCTGCTGGAGCAGACAAAGTTGCTGTACTATCGATACCCACGTAGAACACAAGCCGAGCGCAGCCGGGTACAAGGCTCTGAGCAACCAGCACTCCCGTTAACAACACCAGTACTAGCACTCTCCTCAGACACCTGAAGAAAATGGAGACGGGATCATGGCTGACTCTGCTTGGGCTCGTCCTGGCTTTGGCTGCGGTGGGGCACTCTATCCAGGAGGAAGGAGCTGGCCAGCACCAGCCCACGGACTCAGAGGAGAATCTGGTGGAGAGGCTGGACGGATTGGTAAGTCTTACTTACTTGCATGGAAAGACCATTTCCAACTACTCCATGCACAGCGTTGGAATAATGTATACTGTAGGAAGTAGGTAGAGTGTGGGTGTAGGAGGAGAAGGTTATGTATGACTTAATAAAATTGTCTTATTTTTTGTTTTTGTTTATTTGACTGAAGTATGACTTCTCATTTGTCTCTATGCTCAGGGGCCATTCTATTGAGTAATGGGTAATGAGTAAATATTTCTTTCTTTTAAACAGTATGCCTTTTATGAAGAACCATTAAAAATGTGTTAATGTGTGAATCTGTGCCCAAACTCTGTAGGACATTGAGGATCCGCTGAGTCGTGCCATTGAGCAACGCCTCTTGTACCCAATCCTTCGCTCCCTTTCCCAGGGCTCCCAGAGATATGGACGCAACCCCTCTGTACTTCACCAGCCACAGAGGTACATCTGCCACTTCACCCATTTCATTCCACACCACCACATTACACTATTATATCCTAGAACAATTCATGTTACTTCAACCCAAGGCACAATTCTTAATAATCATAGGGTATCTTTTGTGGCCTTTCTTTTGCACTGGGGAACTTATTGCCCTCCTATTTATGATGTTGTGTGTGCATATTTTTTGCAGGCATCTGTGGTAGCTGTTATCGTGCCGTAAAAAAAGAAAACAGTATTAAACCTCAGAGGTTTAAGCCTGTTAATGGATTAGGGGGTGCTGGGCTTGAAAATCTCTGTAAGTCTGCACAAAGACTTCTTTTAATGGGACAGATTCCAGCGAATTCTATTTTAGACCTGGCAAACTTCTGTTGAATAATAAAATGAAACAACAGAACACAAACACACAACACAGCAACATATTTATGCAGATCTTTTGGTACTGTAGGCTACTGTGCACTAATGCACTGTGACAGTTCATATGTCTGTCGTGTGAGTTCTGGATCCGGAGGATGTCGAGGGTGCTGTGCTGTTCCCACAGGTTTGGGCGTGGCACTGGAGGAGACGAGGAGCCAGAGAGGATACAATCCCGCGACTGGGAGACCGCCCCTGGTCAAATCTGGAGCATGGCTGTGCCACAGAGATTCGGCCGAAAGTAGAGCAGGAGACTCACGCGACCGACGCGGCCTGAAAGACGGAGAGAGAAGGACCAATTAGGATCAGCTGAATTCCAGGACTGGCAGACAGACATGAATTAATAACACATGCACCAGTTATATTTTTAAAGAAAGGCTTACGCACATCTCACCACCCCACCCTATCTCTCTCTCTCACTCCCAACCTATTGGGCTTGGCACAGAAAACCTTAAACTTAACCTGCATCATGCCATTCGTATTGTAGCCAATCACAAACCTCCACCGCAGTTTTCAGGCTCTCACTCAGCCAGTGGAAAGAAGTTGGCATAGTTTGGAGTGTGTGTGTGTGTACTGGAATGTATGTGCATGCCTACATAGTGCATCTGGTTGGTTTCCTAAATTAACATGCTAAATTGAATGTAATGCAGATGTACAATACAGCAAAATATCATTAGTATGCATTAGTATGTAGCTTTTTCTCATCTCATAGGCTTATGTTGTGAGTGCAAATAAATTGGTTTCTTTAATGAAGGTATGCCCTTGTCTTTACTTACATTTTCTTCACTGTCATCATACAGCAAGTATATTTACCAGAAGCCAGTCATTCTGCAGTAGTCTAACCGCACTCTCCTCTCAGCAGCCCTATAATAGCAACCTGCTGTGCTCAAGTCGAATAGCTCTCTGAGCATAAAACAGGCCATCATATGTCGCAAACCATGACTTCAGAGCCCCGCAAGTCACCGACAGATGTGTTCATTAAGAGTCATCATCACAGGCAATTTTATTTCTTCACATGTGTGGTTGTTATGGTGACAGGTCAGGAGCCTTGACATGCTCACATACAGGAAGCTCAAATTGGCCAAATTGGAAAAAAGTGTGTGTGCAGACAGGAAGGAATGTTATGATAATGACATGAAATGAGGAAATTTAAGAGAGACAATTAAATAAAAAATGTATCATCAGAAGGGTGATACAAATGATAAGGGGTACTAATTTACTGTAAATGTCAATGAGTAGACTTACATAGACTAGATAAAAAATAAGATAAACATATAATCTACAGATACAAAAACAATCAAACAAACAAACAAACAATCTGATCTGTCTCCCTCTCCTTCCCTGTCTGTCACTTTCCAGCCATCTCAGTTAAAGATGACTACAGAAGAAGTTATAGCAGCCTGTCACTTTTCAGATGGATTTGCTGTGACGTAGCCAATCAGCTGCGTGGAACATGGACAGTTTGGCAGGGCTCTACGATGCAACTAAGCAAGAGCACTGCTCACTCTCTCTCTGGCCTGGCTCCTCCCTCCTCACCCTGGCCTGACTCCTCCCTCCTCTCCCTGACTCCTCCCTCCTCTCCCTGGCCCCTCCTTACTCTCCCTGGACTGTCATCTGGAGGGAATGCCCTGCTGGTGGCCTTCCACATGAGGCCAACGCCATTTCACACCTACAGCTCTGTAGTTGTG
Source organism: Alosa pseudoharengus (assembly GCF_046254945.1). NCBI lineage: Eukaryota > Metazoa > Chordata > Actinopteri > Clupeiformes > Clupeidae > Alosa > Alosa pseudoharengus. Next base: position 8,332,075 of record NW_027468837.1, on the reverse strand, counting down.
TACAGTGGGTGTGCTGTGATTGTATATGACAAGTGACAAGTGTGTTCAGTGTGTGTGTGTGTGTGTGTTATTGTATATGTCATGTGTGTGTGTGTGTGTGTGTGTGTGTGTGTGTGGAAATTGAGGTTGTTGGGTTGAGTTGTAAAAGCACTCTCAGAGCTTGTCAGTAATGGTTTCACCACTAATTAAAAGATGCCAGCATGCAATTACTCTACTTTGTGCCGTCTTTGTTTCTGCAGCCAATTACCGCAACGTGAGTATTAACTGCTTCAGACGCCTCCCTCTATTGAACTGACCTTCCGTCTCTGCTTTCCATATGGGAAGAGAGGGAGAGGGGAGGTGAGGATTGCCTGAAAAAAACAAGTGCAATTTATCCTTGTGCTCTCCAATGTTGAAAATGGCATGTTTCCACTTTAAGTGTGGGGGTATGCAGATAATTACAAGATGACAGAGGAATGTGACATTTCAATTTATAATCGGCACTGTGTGTGTGTGTGTGTGTATATATATTGTATGGGTGTGTGTGTGTTTATGTCTTTGTGTGTGTGTGTGTGTGTGTGTGTGTGTGTATTCACGTATGTGTGTGTGCGTGTTTGTGTGTGTATGTGCGTGTGTTCTCGGTGTATATTTATTTGTGTCTCTGGGCCTCTGCAATATTGAATAGTGTGTGTGTGTGTGTGTGTGTGTGTGTGTGTGTGTGTGTGTGTGTGTGTGTGTGTGTGTGTGTGTGTGTGTGAGTGTGTAGGTGTGTAGGTGGCTGCGAGTGTGTGGATATGAATGCATGTAGGTTGATGGTTTTACTGTATATGACCAAAAGTCTACTTTCTACTCTGCTGACTGGTATTTTTTGGATGTATGTGTGTGTGTGTGTGTGTGTGTGTGTGTGTGTTACCCACCTTCCCTACCTCAGCTCTCTCCCCATTTTTTTTCTTTCATTTTGTTGCTGTAGATGACTTTTCCCACCTCTGGTCAGCTGGCACAGATGGATATCACACCCCTTATCTTGTGTAAGAGTGGCAGAACTAAATTGCTTTGGCAGCTGGAAATAGGATGGCACTGTGTTTTCATAAGATATTTCTATAATCGAAAAGAAAAGTCTAGCTAGTGCATTAACTTGTGTGAGAGAGCAAACCTGGCCTAGTAGCTCATGACCATCTCAAAGACTGCACACATTTATTTGCATTTAAATTTAAATTAGAAAAGCTATTGCAACAAAATAAAAACTCAGTTTAAAATAATTGTTTAGGTGTGATATTGCACTGCATAATTATAATCTTATAATAACATAATAATCATATTGGAAACTTCCCTAACTTTGTAGCAGATGAGATATATCCGCCCATGCCCTATTTCCGCCCTTTTACGTGTATGTGTCACTTAATATTCATTTCTATACAAACCAAGATGGCGGATTCCTAAAGAAACGCAAACACCCACACCATAAGTGTATCTAAATTAGCTATGTACCAAAAATTACACTTTACCGTGACCCAAAGCGCTTGGTAAGGCTGCGTGTACAAATCCGAGAATTCTCGGTCTAACCGTTGACGTGCCGTGTGGAAATAGGGCACCCAGCAGCCTAGGACCAAACTCCGAGCACGGTAAACAAAATCGGATTTTGAAGGCAGTAAATGCTCCCGTTAAGAACCAAACCAGATTTTGTTCAAATCTACACACTTATGGCTACTGGAAAATGTAAGGTTCATTTATCAAATGTTATTTTGAAGTATTAAAAAACAGAGGAGCATGGCGTGGATTTAGCAGCCACACAAACTAATGAGAGAGACATGCTGATTGACCCCCACACCTCGGGGATGAGTTGGGATGGAAGGAGGGGGTGGGGGGGTGTTTACAGTAATCGAGACTGATGATAGCAGTAGCAGCATCAGTCTGACAAGCAACAACACTGTGGTATTTAAAAAAGTAATTTTCATACTCTCATAATCGGTTCAGTTCATCTATATATGGTACGTTAAGAGTGCACAGAACACTCCTCTCATAACCTCTGCTTTTAAATTTCTTTGCATTTCAATAGTTTAGTCCCATAATGTGCAGTCAGAGTCTGAAGCAGGAAACATGTTCAAGTGGCACAAAAAGTCACATCAGTGAACAGCCAGTTATTTTCCACTTCTGTCAACATGGAGAGATTGAATGACATCAGTTTTACATAAATCAAGATTTCTTTTCATATGCTGCTTCTGACTGAATATATATATATATATATATATATATATATATATATATATATATATAAATGCCTCGAAATCCTTGAGAGGTTCATTTGCATTCCCTCTCATATATTGTACCTTGAGTTTACATATTCTGCCTGGGCTTGCAGCAAAATGTACTTCACACTGGGATATGTCCTGATTTCTGGGGTAGTCAGCACGTGGTGCAGCTCATTGTGGCTTTGCTGAAGAATTACAATGAGTCTAATGAGTATGAGAAAACTAGAGGGCGGTTCTTTGGCTGCAGGTAACGTGTGCGTGGGTGTGAATGTGTGTGTGTGTGTGTTTGTGTCTGTGTCTGTTTGTGTGTGGTGTGTGTGTGTGTGTGTGTGTGTGTGTGTGTGTGTGTGTGTGTGTGTGTGTGTGTGGGTGTGGGTGAAAGACCTCAGGGTGTATTGCGTAGCTTCTGCAACAAAGTATGTGGCTCTGTGTGTGTGTGGCTTGCCGGTGTTCCGCTTTGAAGACACACACACACACACACACACACACACACACACACCTTGTGGGCCCCTCCTCTGCCCCACCCTGACCTCTCAAAGGAGATGAGGAGTCCTCATTCCCCTCCCCCTCTTGCCCCCTGTATAACACAGGCACTGGCCCTGAACCGAGCACGAGAGGTGTCTCATTTCATCCCCGCATCCCCTTCTCACAGTCCCACATTTGGACAGACTCGTCCACCACGCAGTGAGGAAGTCAAAAAGCCCTCCTCTCCCCACCTGAAGTCGTGCTTCGTGCTGATGTGCATAGACAGATCGCTGAGGGAGGGGGTTCTCCTATCTAAAAATGCCTCCTCCATCAGCGGCTCCTACACAGTCCTCATCAACCCTACTCGTGCTTCACTCTGACTCAGTGGCCTCGACGGATTCGACGTAAATAGACCGGCCTTCCTACACCCTTATTACACTGTGGTGCCATATTTGATCTATGAGAAATCAAAGATTGGTAATTAGGCATTCTAACACCTGTTTTAATTACCTGAATAACCAAGCCATGCTTTATTTCTGTGTCGCCTCTTGACTAATGCTTTCTGTACACTATCATTATCGTTGTGTTGAATTGCTTTTACCAAGTACCACTAATGGAACAAGTAATTGATTGAAAAGTGAGAGCAGCACAATCATTTGTACTGGACAGCTCTGCTGCTGAAATGGGATGTGGATACCGTGTCAGGGGGGTTCAGTTTCCCGCTGTTGATCTGTCATGGCCACCACAAGAGCCAGCTGACAGCTTAGCAGAGAGATCCTCACGGCTCACTGGCTCTGACTCTTTAGCCCTCTCCGATGCTGGGCAATCAACGTCTCAAAGCAGTCAAGCAACACCACGGCTCCCCCATCAGCTACACTGGTGTGATGCTACTCTAGAGTTGCAGTTACAAATAAAGATAAAACACAAGTGAAAGGTACACAAGTGAAATTTAATGTCAAATAAACTATTTCTATAATCTTTTCATAGAAAGAGTACTACAATTCTACTTAATGTACTAGTAAGATATGACAGAAGAAAAAAACAGAATATGTTTGTTTTGTAGTCAAGATGATGCTTAAAAACACCTGCACTGTGCACAAAACAGGCTCATTAGTAAGGCTGAGAAGAGTTAAAGAGATTCTGAACCACAATCTGCATTAAGTGATACTCCCGATGCCCGCCAGCCAATAGCAAGGCAGAGACAGGATAAAAAGGAGGAGCTAAGCCAGAGGGGGAGGCAGAGCTGCCGAATGAGAGGATGAGAAAAAGAGGGGAGGGGGGCGACACATAAGGGAGGTAGAGAGAGAGAGAGAGAGAGAGGGAGCGAGAGAGGTGATCAGTAGCTGAATGTCCTTGGCACTGCGCTGAGCTGAGAGAAGAGGAGAGGAGCCAAACAGAGGGAAGGAGGAGTGAGGAGCCGGGAGACTTCATTTAACAAGGGAGGCCGCGCAGGGATCCACCGGGATAAAGAGGAGACGCAATTGTGCCAGACAGCGTGGAATTAGGGGAGACCTGGGAGGACAGAAAGGGAAGAACACAGAACACAGAACACAGAACACAGAACACAGAACACAGAATCCGCTCACTGCAGCTGCTTCTCTCTCTTCATCACGTCCAGAAAGCCCTCTCCCTCCCCTCTCTCACTCTCACACAGCAGCACCACTTGTTTATCTGTCCTCTGCTCACCCCTCTCTCTCTCTCTCTCTCTTTTTCTTTCTATCTTTCGGTCATTCTCTCTATACTTCCATCCATTCCTCTTCTTAAAATGGAGACCGGGAGCCCGCGCAAGATTCAATTCACTGTGCCACTCCTCGACTCTCACCTGGACCCGGAGGCAGCTGAACAGGTGAGCTGAGTGTGTGTGTGTGTGTGTGTGTGTATCTGTGTGTGTGTGTGTCTGAGAGAGAGATAAAGCGAGTGAGAGACAAAAGAGCCCAAGGTATTGTAGGTGTTCAATGCTGATATGACTCACCGTGCACCAGAACCTCATATCTTTTCAAGAGTGCACTTGAGCAAGTGTTTTAATACCATTTGAGTGGATAACGAAATTGTGTGTGCAATTGCTGGTTACATCCGCATATCCCCACCACACACACACACACACACACACACACACACACACACACACACACACACACACACACACACACACACACACACACACACACACACACACACACACACACACACATTGGAGATCATAGTTGTGTCATAAACACCACTCTGGATGCGCTTGCTTGTTGTCACTGCTCCGAGGTTGCTCCGACAGCCACACAATCCTCCAGGGGCTCTGGGTCAGGCAGCTGTGAGCTGATTTGTTAGTCCATTGTGCTCCCCGTGTCTGCGCTGATCTCCTGTCAGACAGGTAGGGTATTATAAAGCTGAAGAAAGTTCTGCAGGGACCACGGTGAATAGGATGAGGTGTCCGCCGACAGGATCTTAGCAAAGGAAACATCTGATTGAGTGCAGTTAATGAATTTAACATGAATGAAGTTGCACATTTATAATGAATGAGAGGCTTTAAAAGGAAACATTTACAAGACTCAAGCTATCTCCCTTCCTTCTACTTGGATGACTCAGATCAGATATATGAGATGTGAGGAGATAAAAGATAGATGTTAAAATCCAGAATATGACTTTTTAAACCTCAACATTTGAGGTGTGTAAGATGAACACATACTACGTTCTCACTTAAATCTCTCTTATATTAATATTTGTGAAGTGTGAATGATCCTGGACTGTGCTATATGATAACAAAGAGACACAGTATACTTGGCTATAAAACAGATTGTAATAATGAATGACTGCAACCACTTAACCACCACTTCACGATGGTTGTGCACTGGTGTTCAAGGGAAGCCCGGGGCCAAGGCGAGACAAATGAGCCGCGGAAAACATGTTAGCGACCCCGGTCCTTGGGCAGCGAAACTTAATCCTGGAGTAGCTTCATTGATCCTGCTGTAAATAAACTCAGAAAGAAAACCTCTGGAGACCCCCTCTTTCTCTCCCTCATTTTCCTCCCTCCCTCTCTCTCTCTCTCTCTCTCTCTCTCTCTCTCATTCTCCGCGTCAGAGGCAGAGCCCCCACGCAAATGCAGGATGCTGAGTCCATGTGTTGCTGCTGCTGAGAGTTGCTGAGGAGAGGAAAAATGTCAACACCCCGCTTGCTTCTCCTGGTCATTAAAAAGACACCATCTGCACAATTGTAAAATATGGTCCATCTGGTGCTGATGTTAATACAAGGTCCTTTTGCAAGGGATTGCTACAGTCTTTTAAGCAAATCGAGCAAGTCCCTCCAAATGAGAAGGGGGATAGTGTGTTGATCTTGAGGTCCTTTACTGTATATACTGTATTACTGGTGAGTGCCATGAAAAGTGCACGGAAGACATCTCAGCTCTCCCCAGACATTGGGAAGATGAGAGCGCTAACGTTATTGTAATGTGGAACAAAAGCAGCTCTGCAGAGCTGATTGATTTTGCCCAGAGGATGGGAGGCAAAATTAGCCCATTCCCAGCTTACAGTATGATTGAAGCAGGCTTGTAATGAACTCTTTATCAGCTTTTAATTAGCGCACGGGGACCCAGCAGAGACTATCAATGTCCACAGATCTGACTGTGAGTGTTGCATAGTTCTGATCGATTATCATTCATGTCCATGCTGGGTCTGCTTTTAGTGGATTAGCATTACTTCACTGCCCTGGTGCATTAAGTGTTTTTGTTTGTTTTTTGTTTGTTTCTGGGCTTATTTTGATATTTGGAACATCCTCTTATCTAAAGCAGAGCAGAGAACAGTTAGACTCTGCATTAATTATGAGAAAGATCAAGCTCTGATGGCAGCTTCGCTAGCCTGCTGCACCACGCTCTCTGCAGAAGCTGGGCGCTGCTGTCTCTTCTGGCAAGTTTGATTCCTGTGTCTCACCAGAAGAAATCTAGTTTTTGGCTCCCCAAGGTGTCTTAGCTTCACTGGGCACAAGCTGCCTAACCAGGGATCCTCAGGAGAACCTTGGTTCCTTGCCAGACCATTTTTTGTCGGGATTTGTAATTCATGTTTGTGAGTGTGTGTGTGTGTGTGTGTGTGTGTGTGTGTGTGTGTGTCTGTGTGTGTGTGTGTGTGTGTGTGTGTGTGTGTGTGTGTGTGTGTCTGTGTGTCTGTCTGTGTGTGTGTGTGTGTGTGTACTGAGGCATCACGCCACCACTGCTCACCCCACTGCTTAGGTGTTAGGAGTGCAGTGGCGGGTTGCCTTGGACCATCCATCATCCCCTGCTGTACTACGGCCTCCTGACAGCCCACCCAGCAAGTGGACAGCACCTCGGCAGCACTGCCTGTCAGAGTGGCCTCGCTCTGGGGGAGAGTGGTCTCTATCAGACCCTACCACTCCGGGCCCCTCTTAATACGCTGGCTGTCCACCTTAAACCTGTAAAGCGGAACAAGAAGATATACTTGTTATCCCCACAGGATGGGTCTATCTGTCTTAAGCACTAGTGTTAGATGCCCAGTATAAAATGGAGCATTTATAAGCTGATTTACAATAATATAATGTCAAGTTTTCTTTCATTACAATTCAGGTGGATTGGATCTAAAAAATACTGCATTTTACAATCTGCATTCAAAATGTACAATTTGCATTTTATAATGAACATGTATACAGATAACATCATGGTTTGATATTTCATAACCAAGTCATCATGACAGTAATGAATGGGTAATGAATGAGCTGAAGACTTCAGCGTGTGCTGATGATTTATTTCCCAGGGCGCTTTGATTTGCACCCATTATGATGATATTTACATTCAATTCATGCAAGAAAATCCCTCTTTTTACTCAGATATGATTATTATTGGTGGAGTGGAACAGACTATCTCAATCTACTGTACATGTTTTGCTGATCTTCTAAAGTAGTTTGATTAGCATCACATTCTGGTGTCTTAAATTGTCCCTCAAAGATCTTTTGTGTAGATTTCACACATGGTCCAAATAGTGGAAATCATATACTGTATTGTGGTCTTTCTGTACAGTCCATCACCGATCAATCATACAGCCACGATGTAATTAGGTCATCAATGTCATTCAGCACATTTAGCATGCCCTGTAAATACATAGCGACACTTGCTTGTTCATGATGTAAAGAAGATACATGGGTCATGTTTCAGATTAAGTGGTTTCTGTAACAGTAACTTTACATTGGACCCCTGTTGAAACGCTGTTATAACATGAGCAGCGTGAAGAGAGGATTATCTGCCCCCCTTGAGCAGTCAGGCAGAAGGAAAACGCATCACCATGATGTTCAAAAGCGCGGGTTCAGTTCTCATGGTGCTGCGGTGGAGTAATGGTGACAAAAAGCTACTACACACACACACACACACACACACACACACACACACACTATGATGTTTGTACATCCAGCAACACCCAGCTGCACTAAACACCCAGTCTGATGCTCGGGGGAGTTGTGCGTCACATGACCAAGATCACTGAGATAAAAAAGAGCGGGCGGGTTTTCTTGGCACTTGCCACTGAAGTAAAACAGATGGAAGCTTTGAGAGGGGCAGGGTGCCTTCACAGCAGGAGCCTCGGAAAAAACCCCGCTCTTTATTGGCTTCATCTTACACTTCTGAATGAAAAGCAACATATTCCGCTCAGTTCAGTAAACAACAAAATGATGAAAACATATTGGGGGAAAAAAAACCTCGTCCATGCAGAGAGAGGAGAGTTTTTGTGAGAGATATAGTTCACTTCTCTATTTTATTTCATGTTTAATTCATTTGAAATGAATGTGCTCTCAGAGTGACCAGGACTGACCTCACAGGCTGCATTGTGCTCCGTGCATAAGACTAGTCTCTGGAGGAGACGCTGCAATTCAAACGGAGGATTCTTTCCTGCTGGCCATTCCTCTGCTGGAGAGTGGGGGGCAGTGGCTCTTTGTTGCAAGAATGCAGCAGTGCATTTCTAAGCAGAGTGGGCAGACAAGCCCCGAGCTTACAAAGCCAAACCCATGGGGCTAAGATTTGTGTGTGTGTGTGTGTGTGTGTGTGTGTGTGTGTGTACAGTATGTGTGTGTATTTGTGCGTTTGTGTGTGTGGGTGTGGTGTGGTGTGGTGTGTGTGTGTGTGTGTGTGTGTGTGTGTGTGTGTGTGTATTTGTGCGTTTGTGTGTGTGGGTGTGGTGTGGTGTGGTGTGGTGTGTGTGTGTGTGTGTGTGTGTGTGTGTGTGTGTGTGTGTGTGTGTGTGAGTGTGAGTGAGTGAGTGTGTATTTGTATTTGTCTGCACGTCTTTTTGTGCCAGTTTTGCCAGCGTCAATAATTGCATTATAATTGATGTAGAAATGACTGTGAAATGTCAAGCAAATCTTACTATTTGAAGACTGTGTGTGTGTGTGTAAGCCAATAGGTCTGGACTATCAAGCATGCTTGCCTTGCCCCTCCTACATAAACAGTAAGAAAAGGAGATCAGAGGAGTTCAGCAGTATCTTTTCTTTACAATGTCATGCTATAAATGAGCCTGTAGGTGAGGTTGTGGTACCGTTTTGTACAGCAAATCAGATTTGCATCTTAGAAAGCTCCTTCCAGGGCAATAACAGCACCCCCACAACTATAACCAAGGCAAGGATGCCTCCATCTTTATCAGTACAACTGCCATCATTGCGATGGATTATCGCAATACTGTGGAAAACAGGCAGAACAGTACAAGTCTACCCTGCAGACACAGAAATCAACTTACTAGCCAAAATGATCACTGAAGAGAAAGAAGGAGAAAGAATGGGCCTTCAGACCATCTCCTTCACTAAGGAGAAAGAATGGGCCTTCAGACCATTGCAACACAACGACTCACAAGACACATCTATTGCTGCCCATTCCACCTCCGTGCAGAAGAAGATGCAATGATACAGTAAGCTTCTCTGTCAGGAAGTGAGGCTAATCACTTTGTGTGTTTCAGTGTGAAACTAGGACAGTTGCATCATTCTGCATAAGGGCCATATTGCACTCTGAGTCAGTGGTAGGAAAGGGGGTTTTGAACTCCGCCTGTCTCTCTCGGAGTCTGGCTATCGTAGGGGCGAGGATCCAGGTCCACCGCCCTCTGAATACTCAATTAGTTTCATTAACGAGGCCAGGGACAAAAGGAGATGCACTCCTCTTCCTGGAGAAGCCCTTGTTAAGAGGCAATTCTAAAGGAGGAGAGGAAATAGCTTCGGCTTTGTTTGTTCACACACAGGGCTCACACTGTGTGGGGCATGCTGCAGAGTTTAGTTAATGAAGCTCTCTTGTGCATGTGTCTTACCGAGAGCATGATGCAGCCTGAGAGAGTGATCCACAGATGTGTGAAGGAAAACAAAATTGCATATTGCACTGCATCAAGGAGGGAGGGGGGGTTGATACAAACCAATATCCTGACTGCAGTTGTGAAGAACTCCTGAGAGGTTATATGAGGATGGAGCACTTGTATCTGTCTCTGTTGGCAGATGCAGGTGAGCATCAGAAAAATGTGCTGTAATGTCCACAATCGTTGTTATGACACATAAATGCTCACTGACTCACTGGTTTCTTAGTGTGTTTGTTCGTAGCCGCATAGACTGTAACAGCAGGTGAAATTACAATAGAGTCAATTGAGGTTATGCACTGTGTGAACAAAGATGATGCAAGGTGTCTCCTTTTACAAATTGCCCAATGTAACATGACAACTGTCCATGTCAAAAGTAAACTGCTGCATGTCTCTTTCTCCTTGCCATATGGTGAAAGACAAATTATGCAAATGGAGGGGGACCTTTTGGAGGTTTTGGAATGACTTGTGGAGGCATAGGCCTACTGTAAGACTTTGGCAGCCTCAGTCTGCAGTGTGTTCACATGTTTTGAGATAGAAGTGAGACTTTGCAGTAACATCCAAAGGTTTACTTTTTGGTGTCAAACAGTTATGACAGTTATGATTGGTAGGGTAATATAGGGTAAGTGAGTCAAGATCAACTTTGATAGCATCTCTCTGTATCTGCTATGTGTGAAGAGTTCTGCAGTTGTATCAGCATTGTCAATCTCAGTGAAGCACCATAATGTGCCAGCACAGGAATAATACTGTGTATGTCACGCCATCTGAAGGTGCCCGGGTAGTGAGAGATCGTGTCAATGTTTAAACACTCGAGCTGTGAGAGCCTGAGTCAGTCTGGGAGAGGTTACACGAGGCTACGCTAACACTCGGAGGTGATCTGAGGTTGCATGTCCTATGCGAGCGAGCAGCACGTGTAAGTGAATCCTGATGGAAGGTGGGGGAGAGCACGCACACACACACACACACACACACTGGTCTTGGCTTGCTCTGTCTGCAGGGGGAGGCCGACCGGCCCCCTGACTGAGTTTCAGCTTGGCTCAGCAGCCCGACCCGAGTCCGTCAACAACGCCAGCCAGCCAGCGGAGCACAAACACACACACAGTCAGTTCAAGGTGCTCCGCCACAATGCTACCGGGTGATTGGAAGTGTAGACTAGAACTAATGCTCACTCTCTGATTCCTGTGTGTGTGTGTGTGTATCTAAACCCAGATTTAGTTGTAATAAATATGTTAGGTGGTCACTACTAATGTTTGTGTGTTTTGTGAAAACTCTATGTCATAACTAAAAGAAATGAGTTGATTGTACTATTTAAGTGAAATATACAGTGCACTGATCATGTTAAGCAGAGACAACGATAAATGTTATGTTTTTGCAAGGCAGAGGAGGGGTCTAAAAAAATTCTGCCCATCAACCGTTCCTCCTGCTTCTCAGTCCAGATGAATGACTCCTTGCCTCCTGTTGCTGTGACAAATAGGCTACTACATCAAATGGTGGGTGAACTTTCTGATGAACTTGTTGAAAGATTAAAATTCTGATGAAATAACCGAAAATTATGTTCAGTTTGACCAATAGTTAGCTAAATGTTTGTTTACGTGATTAACTTACATTAACCTGAGAAAAGTAAGGTAACATTAGCTCCGTTGTTAGCATGCTAGTAGTCTTTCGGACAGTTAGCTCATGGTAGCTACCTTCCAATGGGTGTGTATGCCAGATTATAACAATATCACATATGTTTTCGTGTAAATATACTTGTCTTGGTGCTACTAAGTTTAATTCAGACTTTATCATTGAAATAGGTATTTGTGTCTGTAGACAGTTTTAGCTAACCATAGCAACACATGTTGGTTAGCTTTTGGCTAATGTTAGCCGATGTCCATTCACTTATTTGTTGCATTCATAGGTGATATAACAAACTTTTATTTCAACTGTGTAAATGAACATGGACTAAAAAATTGTTTTCTTATGTTCTTTTTTATAGGTTCTTCGTCTTTTTTTATAGGTTCTTCATCTACAGTGGATGTGGAATATTTATGAGTTTAAATGTTGTTTGTTCATGTTTTATCAATAATAAAAGGCATTCCTATACATTGATGAATTTCTTTTCAATTTTTAATAAAACAATTAAATTAATACAGTACCCTAATCTTAAAATAAAAAAAACAATAGGCCTATCTACAGAACTTAGTTCATATTTTAATGAATTTGTTAACATGCATTTTAACCTAGTTATTTTATACAACTGCAACTTCTGAAACAATAAGTTAAGTGAACTAAAGATTTTTAGTAAAGACTACTAATGTAAGCTTAATTTGTCTACAGCATCAACATAAGGTTGTTAGTTGACACAACTAAACATGTTTAGTTTTATGTTTTGTAAAAACTAGAATGGTTTAAGGCAATCGGTTTCCACGCAATTTTCTAGTAATGACAACTAGTTCGGGTTTAGAGTGTATGTGTGTGTGTCTACGCCATTTGGGGGAATCTGAAGGATTTATTGTTTGGTATTGCCCCTTATAACTGCATTATCATGTGCTAATAGATTATTCTCTGTGGTCTTAGCTGCTGGCTCTTTAAAGGCAGTAGCCATTAGGCTTGTATTTCGGAAAGGTCTGCATGTGCAAACACATCCACACACTTGCTATCAGCTGCAAAAGAGAAAAATGCCCAAGCTAACCTTTTAGTAGAACATACTGAGGATTGCACCTTTTACATGAGCGAAACAACGTAGGCCATGGCTATGTTCAGGGTCTATTGGGACACTGTGTTTGTGCTGGTAATATCACCTTTAGTACATCAGAAGCAAGTACTCAGTAAAGATTTAGGCAAAGCCAGCAACTTTTCTGTTATTATGACCGCCGCGCAGCGAAGCGGCGGTCATATAGGTTTAGTCAGATTTTTTTTTTTTCGCATGTCCAAATTTCCGTCAAGGATTCCCGGGACACTGAAAGACCGGGGTAGATGAAACTTGGTGGGCATGTAAACCCATATGGATAGCATGGAACTATCGTTTTTCGTTTTGATCTGTAGCCCCCCCGCTGGACTGCACCCCCCGAAAGGAGGGTAGGGCAGACACAGTTTTCTGTGAATATCTCGAGAACCGTAAGGTTTAGGAGGACCATTATTTTTTGTATATTGATCTCAAGGGGCCATGTCGACCCATTCCATAACCACTCATTTCATGTATAGCGCCACCTAGTTAAACACAAAAAAGTAAAAATGAGGTGTTGTAATCGCAGGTATCTGTGACCTAACATAGTCAAAACTGCACGAAATTGGAAGTGTAGGATCATTATGACACCCTCTGAATGCACGCCAAGTTTCGTGGAATTCCGTTCATGGGGGGCCACACAATAAATTAATTTATGTTACTATGCCAACTGGCCTGTAGGTGGCCGGAGACAGTTTTCTGTGAATATCTCGAGAACCATAGGGCCTAGGAGGTCCACCTTTTTTTGTATGTTGGTCTTAAGGGGGCATGTCAACCCATCCCATTACCACTTATTTCATGTATAGCGCCACCTAGTTAAAAATTAAAAAGCAAAAAATTAGGTGTTTTCATCACAATATCTCTGGCTGACATGGTCAAAACTACACGAAATTGAAAGTGTAGGATCATTATGACACCCTCCGAATGCATGCCAAGTTTTGTGAACTTTCGTTCATGGGGGGCCTTACAATAAAATAATTTATGTGTACATTTAGTGACCGTACACCAACAAGGATTCCCGGGACACTGAAAGACCGGGGTACACGAAACTTGGTGGGCATGTAACCCCACATGGATAGCATGGAACCATCGTTTTTCGTTTTGATCTGTAGCCCCCCCGCTGTACTGGACCCCCCGAAAAGAGGGTAGGGCAGACACAGTTTTCTGTGAATATCTTGAGAACCGTAGGGCCTAGGATGACCAATTTTTTCCGTATGTTTGCCTCCAGGGGTCATGTTAACCCATTCCATGTGCACACATGTGCATAAACAGATACACACGCACACACATACATTCACAGTAATCATACGTATGACACATACTCACACAGTAGACATATGCACGCATGCATGCACATGCACAAACACACATACGCAGGCAAACACACAAG
>NW_027468837.1:8260472-8312972 GCF_046254945.1 Alosa pseudoharengus | reverse complement strand
GGTGCTTCCGTCTGCTCTACTGACTGTACCAGTGGCTGTGAACAGGGTGTGGGGATGAGGGGGGGGCATGATAGGTATCACACCACCATGCTAAATGTTGAGCAGAACTCTTACACAAACGCACACATTAACACTGGGCATACTTGGTGTCTGGGGGTGGACGGGTATGGGGGATAGGTTGCCAGGCAACAAGGTGGTGGTGTCCTGGTAAAAAGAAAAAGGTTGAAAGGCTCTGAGATGGCAAAGAGTTCAGGGGCCGGACTATCAACCCCCGCGGGTTAACTGTGCTCTTGATAAATCGATCCCCTCTTTTAGCCATTCGCTGTTCCAGCACTCTTAGCATGTATGTATGTATGTATGTTGTCCTGTTTCCATTCCCTACCATTTTACATTGATTATAGAGTTGATTTGCTATTGCACTTCCTAGTCCAGTTCCATTAGTATTCCGGTTCGTTGGGCAGCCGTTACGGCTGTCGGTCGGCCCCCGGGCAGCGCTCCTCGGGTTGTGTGGCTACGTGTGTGTGTGTGTGTGTGTGTGTGTGTGTGTGTGTGTGGCTCCTCGGGTTCTGTAGGTACTGCTCCCACTGCCGCTGCCGTTGCTGTTGCCGACGGAGACAGATGTCTAGAGGGGGCATGGGGCATTAAACAGTCTGGGTGGCTGCAAGGTCACCTCAGTGGTGAGAGGAGAGGAGTTGGCAGCAGCACCCTACGGCTGCCCGACAGCTCAGCACTCAGAGGAGCGCATAGGGGACTCTCTAAGGACTGTTCCTGTGAAATGGGTGTTTGTGTATGAGTAAGTGCGTGTGTGTGCGTGTGTGTGTGTGTGTGTGTGTGTGTGTGTGTGTGTGTGTGTGTGTGTGTGTGTGTGTGTGTGTGTGTGCTGTAGCTGTGGCTGTGTGTGTGTAAAAAGAGTAAAAGGGCGTAGATGTGTGTGTGTGTGCATGTGTGTGTCTGTATTAGATATCAGCACATGAAATTGATGCTGGTATATCTCATCCTTTTAAATGTAATCCGTTTTAAGGTAAATGTAATGACATGCATTTTACCCAACCAATGTACTTGCCATTTATGTTCATGTGTGTTTTTTTTTCTTTACAGAGATTGACGAAGACCGTCTTCCCAATCAGCTGTACAAGGTAAAATCATATAATCCTAATCTCATTACCACTAAGAGCCCATTATACCTGCCCTGCGCAGAGTCTAAATGCCAGATGTTGACTTCATGAACTCAACAAGCCATCAAGCCAACTTTACAAGCCATCAGGATGTCATATACTGTACAGGCATATAATAACCCATAAACCTTTTACATTCTTGAGTATCCTCTCTTTTGAGGTTGATTTCCATTTTGTTTTTCATGGGAGTTACAGGAAATTCCATTTTGTTTTTTCATGGGAGTTAAGGGAAATGATGCTTTGCCATAATTGACAGCCACCCCTACATGTCTCAGCTGTAGTAAGCTGATTGGATAGAAACACTTGATTGCTCATAATTGGAACCTCTGATTACTGTTAGTTACACACTGAGGTTGGGTGCTCAAACAACAACAACAGGTGACAACAACAATACACAGACTCTGCTCTGACAAGAGCTCTGTACAGCAGTGTTACAGTTTATCTCGATTGCTTTGACCTGCTTAAAGAAACTGGGATCCACTTGGTCTTCATTAGGTGACCTTCTTTGCACAGCATAAGTCATCTCTTGCAAATGTGCTCACACATTTTCATTGAGTTCACACATTTTTCACACCCTTTTGCAAAACAGTTAACACAGATGTCATTCAAAGACCCCAAACTTGATTTCCCTGTCCTAATCAAAACATCTATTTTGCACCTATCTATCTATGATACACCTGTGTGAATTGCCTTTGCACAATTCTTCAATCAGCAATCATTCATTATTCATAACAGATACCAAGTCTGTTCTGTTGCTATTCACAAGTATGGATCTCAGGCACATTTAGAGAAAGTTCTGTATTGCCTATTTGGTGAAGAAAACAGTACAAAAGCTGACAAGTCCAGGTGTGACAAATTGTAGTTTAATGAAATTTGTCTTTAGATGCTGTAGGTCTTACATTTCCATGACAGTTGCATCTTTGGAGGAATGAATACAGTTTCATTTTTATTCAATACATTTTGTCTTTTTACAGTGTTTCTGATACTAGTACAATGAGAAAGAAATGGCAGACATAGCAAAAATGAAGGCTGAAACTCTTCATTTTAAGAACTATGTTTTGCATTTTGTTGTCCAGTGTTGTCACCACCCCTTATTGAAGTCACACAGTGATTTGACTACAAGATGTGTCACTTTTATCTTGTAATTGTAACATGTAAGCATGGCCATATGTGTTTACTTTACTCTGTAAATGCTGAAATGTTGTAGAAATGTTGGTTGTATGTTTTCACAGCAAGCCTTGTTGAATTCCCCCAGGCAGAGGAGGAAGGGGGCACGAGGGAATCCTACCATGAAAGGTGAGGCACTCCAGTAAAGCTCCCTGCCTCGTGGCTCAGAGCACCGAGTTTATTAATGAACACATCTTGCGGCTTCCCACGGCATAAGAGCATCAAACTGATATATTAATCAGCGCTTGCTGGTGACAGTAGAGGTACGCTGTGTTGATTTGCTCTACACCAGGCCTCCCAGTGTTGCTGATGTTTGATGCATAACAGCACACAAACAACAAGCTAAGAACAAACAAGCCATCTATCATCTGTGTCTACAATGACACAGCAGTGAAGCTGTGCTCATGGGGCCATGACAGTTTACGTTCCATTAGTAAATAACTAGTTTGCTGTGTCTAGCCAAGCTCCATCTTTGGGTTCCATAGTACCACCACCGAAGATGGTGCTTTGTATTGCTATGCTGGTACCAGCATTCAAATGCATCTGTTCTCTAAGAACGATGACCATAGTGATCTAGTGCACCACTGAACTGAATGAGTGCCTGATAAAAAAAAAGCATATATTGGATGCAATCCAAAAGGACTTAGATGTGTTGTCCCCTTACATAAAATGGTTTGATTGCACATGATCAGTGGAACTTAGTAAATTGCCATGATATTTCAAAATGGATGCATCTTCCTCCCTCTGCTCTATAGGGTTACCTCCCTCCCACCTCCTTGAGTAGTCTGTTCATCTGGCACAATTTGAGATAGCACTGCAAAGTCTGTGGAGACAGTGAGAGGCAGTATTCTATGTCATTTATCTGAGAGGGAGACATGATAGATTCATTTTAGTACACTGATCTATGTTGCACCTAAATGCTTAGAAACAAGACAAGAAAAACTGTCCATTACCAATATCACTATTTTATTCTGCAAACCATTTTTTTTTATTCAAAGCAACACTTTAGCAAAAAGGTTAATACATTTCTTTATATCTTTGATACAGTTATGTTTTTGAAAATGTCCTTGTGTATGTCTCTCCATTATTTAATACTGTTGTAACCCCCATCTCTGTGAAGAGTGAGGTGCACCATGAAACCTAATCTTTCTAGTGTAGTGGATTCTCTCTATTCTTTGCATGAAACACATAATAAATGAGCAAAACATGACACATGCATTACACACTCCTATAAACCCTGCAAAACACACACACACACACAAACACACACACACACACACACACACACACACTTTTATATGTATCTTTGTGAATACCAATCTTTGTGAATACCATACAGTTGTTTCAGTGTACAGTTATATGTGTGTGTGTGCGCGTGTGTGTGTGTATTTTGCAGAGCTTCAGTTCCTGGTGGAGCACCACCTGTATCGGCAGCAGCAGGGGGCTGACGAGTGCTCCTCAGAGAGCTGTCTGTCGGACCGGCCCAGCCCTGATGCCACGCCCGCCGGAGAGGAGCTGCCCGAGGACGAGGAGGCCTGGAGCACCGGGGACAACGCCACCAGCGAGGCCTTCGAGAAGCTGCGCTGCCAGATGGAGGGTGAGGAGATGGAGCCAGAGGAGGAGGAAGAGAGAGAGAGATAGATAGAGAGAGGAAGAGGAGCTAGAAGAGGGAAAGAAAGAGGAGAGAGAGAGAGAGGAGGTGGAGAGAGAGAGAGGGGAGAAGAATGAGGAAGACAAGGGAGAGGAGAAGGAGGAGGAAGAGAGAGAGAGAGAAGAGGAGCTAGAAGAGGGGAAAAAGAGGAGAGAGAGAGAAGAGGTGGAGAGAGAGGGGAGAAGAATGAGGAAGACAAGGGAGAGGAGAAGGAGGAGGAAGAGAGAGAGAGAGAAGAGGAGCTAGAAGAGGGGAAAAAGAGGAGAGAGAGAGAAGAGGTGGAGAGAGAGGGAAGAAGAATGAGGAAGACCAGGGAGAGGAGAAGGAGGAGGAAGAGAGAGAGATAAGAAAAAGGGAGAAGAGGAGAGAGAAAAGGGAGGAGGGAGATGGAGAGGTGGAGTAGGATGAGTGAGAGGAGAAGGAGGAGGAAGATGGAGAGGGAGAGAAGGAGGAGGATGAGGGGAACACGAAGAGAAGAAAGAGTAGGAAGAAAAGAGAGGGAATACTGAAATGAGAATAAGAGTGTGTGTTCACCTCTATTATACTCCGGATGCATTTGTACTGTAGGTGCACTGCAGAATGGTCCATTCCTTTGAAAGAACTGCTCATCCTTCCTCCCCATTGAGAAGGGGGGGGAATGGTGAATAGAAAGGAGGAGAGGAAAGAGTGAACATGATGGAGACAAGAGAGACAGAGAGAGTGTGTGTGTGTCTGTGTGTGTGTGTGTGTGTGTGTGTGTTAGAGAGAGTAATGAGGAAAACGTATAGTAGACAAGATAGAGAATCAAGGTCATGGCAGGCGAAGCCCTGGAAGACACAGCAGAAAAAGGAGAGGGGAGAATAGAGAGAAAGAGAGAGAGGGATCAAGAAAAACACATCTAATGGAGCAATGCCTTGGCAGCCTCTCAGATAAGAGTGTGCCAGCTGATTCAAGTTGGCCCTGGTAACAGATAGAGAGAGCTGTGGCAGAAATGGCCCCTGTTGTAGCAGGACAGAAAAGACAGTAGTTACAACCAGCATATTCTTTGCCTCCACTCAAAGCGCTTTGATTGTCTTAGTTTCAACCACAAAGAATCTTTGTCAACACATGATAGTTGAACATGATTATGTGCCATGGCAGATGCAGAAAGCATTCAATCAGACTGTAGAAATTGTGTTGGCAAATTCCATCATCAGCTTTATCTGAGAAATAATTTCCCAAACACATATTGGGGCTGAAGAAAAACTTGAGGAAAAATGGAATACCGGATAAACAAATGTATATTTAATCACACTGTCGATTGTGACAATCCAAGGTGAAAAGGAATAAAACTATATAACAGGGGCAATTGTTTACAGATTTACAATTCATCTAGTTCCCAAGTTTTTTCCATTACCCTATGAATTCTCTTTGAACTAGAAAGCCGTGATTTGTTGCATAAAACACAGAAAGATCTCGTTTTTTTCTGGTGATTGTTTTCTTGCAGAGTTTTCACGGGAGAGCCTATTAGAGGCTGCTGGGGGTATAGAGCTTCCTCTGTCAAAGGAAGAAGTGGCCCCTTCTGTCTCCACGGCAACGTCAACACAAAACACGCAACCAGGTAAATTCTTGTATCACTTTTGGTGAGTAGGGAGTAAACTGATCTGGGAAAAATTTTCAAAGCTCTGATGTGATAATGTGTTGACCTACATATTTTCACACATTTGAATGCAATCCTCTGTTAAAAAAAAAAAAAAAAAGAGTTGCACTCTGTGAGAATCAAAATGTGTCCCAGTTTCTGTTGCATCCCTTTGAGAGATGAAAGAGAGAGAGAGAGAGAGAGAGAGAGAGAGAGAGAGAGAGAAAACATCAACCTGTACTTTCATTCTTGCTCCTTTGTTGTCCTCTGCATTTTTATTTTAATGTAATGCACATGTTTGTGTCTGTATTCTCTATCCGCAGACAGCACTGCATCAGCATCTGAGGTGTCGCAGAAAACCAGTGTGGAAAAGAAGAAGTAGGGTCATTGGGAAGATGCCATTCTGTTCGGATGGAAGCAACCCATTAAGAAGGGATCTTTTTTGACTCCAGTTTTGCCTTACCAGAATTGGAGGAAGAAACCATGATGGCATTTATTTCTTGTTTGTCACGTTTGTTTCCAGTTATGACAGTTGGTTTATTTATTTATATTTTCTTTTTTGTTGTATATGTTGTATATCACTTATTTACTGTAAGTAAAATTGTCAAGCCTTGAAAAACAGGGTATAATTAATATTCTTAAATATTTATTTTGACACACTGACTTTGTTGTTTTATGTGCATCACCTTATTTTCTGCCAGATGTTAAAATTTGGTCAAATAGACGTTAAAATGTTTAACCTTAAACAATAGTATTGAGTTTATTTTCCGACAATTGTCATATTGAATTTATTTTGCAGGAAATGTTGATTACTTAAAATTCTGTCCATTTTAAATCCACTAGTTCTGCTTGCAAACATGCAATATCACTACATCTCAGAGTCAATCCACTGTACCTGCTGTCTGTCATTTACACAAGGGGGTAGGGCCTGATTTAGATTTCAGGGCCTGATTTAGATCTAACAGGAGTCCAGCACACCAGATATCCATTTCTATGCACCAGGGGCCTCATTCAGCTGTGTTATCTGGAAAGGCTCAGAATCCATCATAGTTCAGAGAGCGTCAAACAGATCTATCTGAGCCCTCGTGGTTCTCAGTGGAATTCTGGCCCAGCTGGAGTTCTAGAATCTCACCCTGAGAATTCTGACTCAGCTGGAGTTCTAGAATCTCACCCAACCCTGCTATTCACCCTGCCACACACACACACACACACACACACACACACACACACTCACACACACATTTCTCTTGTTGAACAAAAGACCTGTGTGTGCAACATGCTACATTACATTTAATGTTTTTAATGCAATCATTTTTCCAATCAGTAATTTCACATGCAGTGAACATACCACACTTTACACATTACTAAACCCCTGCTATTAACTACTGTAATTTCTGCTTGACATTTTCCTATACATTTTACAATCTCAAATTCTCTTCTGGACCAATAATAATAGCCTATGTCTATGATTGGGTAATATCTCTAGCCAAATATTATGTTCTTTTAGGACTTCTCCTTTCATCTCTCTATTTCTCTCTTTGACACACACGAGCCCACCTAGACACAAAAAGACAAATACACGTGGACACACAAACACGCACACATACAGTGCAAACCCCTGATTTATAGTTTAATTCCTGTGTTCATCCTAGCCCACCAGTTATTATCAACTACAATTGGCCCATAGGGCCATCCTTTGTTGTTTGGGGTCCCATGCATCCTCAGTCAAATGCAATCATAAGGCCACAGGCTCAGTAAGTACTGTAAACCTTTCTCTTTAAGCTGAGGCGAGACTACCTGATAAAAAAAATACAACACTGAATGCATTTCTGGATGACTAAAACCATTTAAGAATTAAAGTATGTTTTTGAACCTTTTTATCGAGTAAAACATTGTCTATAATAAACGTTGGGTGATTTGAAATGGTAGTATTATTGCTGTTATGAGGGAGCCAAATTGCTTTTCTCACATCACACCAAAAAAGGGGGACAGGTTTCATAACGACACGCTCATGAGGATGGAGAACACTGCTCGAAATTTACTTTTTAAGTCAATCTAATGCAGAGGCTCCAAAAATATGAGGGGGGGGGGAGCTTCTGAGTTATAGAAAGGGAGGGTTGAATGAGAATCCTGAGCAACCTGCTGGAAAACATAGGGTGGCAGTGCTCTTACCTCATATGAGGTTTTCACAGAGATGGATCAATCGCCCTGACATTCTCACCTCTACTTTACATAGGGGAAAGCCCTAGACCATAACATATGATGTACTTTGTCACCCTGTCCTTGTGATGTGGCATTTGTATTGCATCACTGACCATAGTGCTGTGCAAGGGTCAAGCAGTCTTAAAATAGAAGCTAGGTATATAAATTATTCAACACACAATGAGCAGTGAGCATAAAACAGGATGGACATAAATATTTCACAATATAACTAGCAGTATATGCCCTTATCTTTATACACACAATGCACTATGGTTAAAATAAGATCAGTGGAATTTACGTTTTACATTACCTTATAACATAACAAACTGCTTACTGCCAAAAGGTTAATATTAGTTAAAGAAATGTTTACCATGTCCTACCGGGCAAAAGAAAGATAATTTCTTACGCTTTTATATAATGTTGGTGGTTCCAGTGGTGTAAAATATAGATGCACAAAGTACCTTTCCTGATGTGAATTTCTAAATGGAGTCCAATCTCTATTCTACTGTACATCCCCTCCTACTGGAGGAGGAGAGGAGCACAGCAGACCTTTGGCTTCTCAGCCGGTAGTGTTTGAAATGAGGACAGGAGGAAGAGAGCCGGATACAAATCTAAAGAAAACAAGTCAAACTGATGGCCTGAAAGAATCAGAGCAGAGGGAGAACAGAACACATTGATTTCATTGATCACATGCTGACCTTTTCTTGCCTTTGCAGTTTGATTGGACACATCTTGGAACAAAGTGGAAAAATCAAAACGTAATCTGCAGCAGGTGGAGTTCAATCAGCTCCTGGTAAAATTACAACATTTCTTTTTTTTTAGACTATTTAGATAATAATTATAGGCAACTACAACGTCATTGTGAAAAAAAAAACACTTTGTTCTTCATCTTGTCAGAGATAAGAGTAGTATTAGGATGAGTTGAACTGCCCTGTTCTCCTTTTGAGGGAAAACAAACGAAGACAACAACGGAAACAGCCTGTTTCCATGGATACCTCACTTTTTTTTTTATTGCAGCGCACAGCAATGCTTACTCTTAAAAATCTCAAACAGCATTTGATGAACAGAACACCCTCATTACACAAAATCTATGTTTATTTTAATATTAACATCACTGTTTGATAGGCACATTTAAGAGACTCCAGAATGACCTGGTGGTATTGGAAACGGTCTCACTCTAAGTCAGATAAACAGCGAGTGAGCTGTCAACCTGACAGTTTTTATTAAGAACTAAAAGTATAACATGACCAGCATGTCTAATGTGTTCTTCTAAAGCTTGTACATCAGAGGTGGTCTGCTGCTCTTATCACAGAAAAAAAGTCGAGGCCTACAGCTACTACCTCTAGTAACTTTGCATGTTCACACTCCTGATGCAACATCTTTCTCACTGTGCAGCACAGTAGAATTCAAAGGGTAACCTGTGCTATCAAGGCAGCTAGTGGTACGCATTAGTCTTACATGTAGATATATTTAGTAAACTCTATTGCGATATTTAGATCTTTTCATAATCCGGATCAGTCTGATGTCAAAATAATCCTATAGTACACCTAAAGCAAATATGTATGTCAATATTCAAAGGCAAACTTGGTGGTGGATATTCAAGTACACATACAGTAAATCCTTTGAACTACGACTGTTTCAGATAGCATATTTAGACAGGGCATTTTTGCTTGTCAGTTCAGGATACTGAATGTGAGAGTTCACTACTGTTTAGTGTTGTTTACAGGCCGCTCCTGGCAGTGTTCCCCTGACAGGTTCTCCTCTCTCGGAGAAGTGTGCTCCTCTAGTACACTCTGATCATTGGCTCCTGGACGGGGGGAAAAAGTTGAAGAAAAAGTTACAAGAGGAACAATGCATTATTTTTGCTTTTCTCTCAGTCATCATTGAATTGGGACAATTCAAAGCCAAATGTGTCTGTCATTTTAAACACCTGCAACAGTAGTGTAACGTGTCCCTACCGTTGGACTCACTTTCCTTCCACATAAACTTATTGTCTTCTGTGTGGCGTGTCCATGTTGATCTGAAGCTGACAAGTTCTGCCGTGATGTGAGGTAAGCTCCACTCCAGGCCTCTTGAACTCTCCTTCCATACTGAACTAAAAAGTCAGAGAGGACATACAGTACATCACTGTGGGTCACATCACCATCCAAAGCCTGGCAATCTGGAAAGTATGTGTTTGGTTGATCTTTTTACAGTCGCTGAAAATATATTATGGGAAGGTAATTGGCATTTGGCAGCATAATCTGCTTGGTGGTCATTCAGTATGATTTATGAAATTATTCAGTATGATTTATGAAATTATTCAGATTTTGGTGCAAATAAATTGTATGTGATATCAAGATTATTGCCCACTGTTGATTATACAGAGAGAGACCAACAATATGTTGAAGTCAGTCAGTGAGGTGCCGCTGCGTAGCCTACCTGTGTCTATTGCAGGGGTCCAGAGGTCCAGGGTTCTCTTGAACCAGAGGAATGACTATCTTCTCTGCCATATCCGTCAATAAGGAGAATGTTGGGTCCACAATAAAGTCAATGAAGCCTGAATGCATTAGACGTAAACATAATTAATGCAATGTTTCGTGATAATTGCAATGTTAATTTATTTTCAGTAGGCTACCTGGCAGTCATAATTTTACATTCTGTGGTAGTTTAACAACACTTTTTTTTTTTTTACGTCCTAGGCCTAAAGCTTTTTTTTTTTTACAGGCTTGAGGTAGGCTCTGTCCATTGGCAACAGCATATCAAGGCACATACAGTAGCCTACCTATTTGAGACTGTGCTATCAAGGTGCTGTTGCGGTCACATAGTGGTGAAAAAGGCAGGCCCAGTTCTGCTTCCTTGTCGCCCTAAGACAAAGAAGCACAAAGGTAGGCCTAAGTTAAGTATCCTACTACACGTTTATTTTAAAAACGGAGATACGTGTAGTCATATAGCACTACAACACTTCACTCAGCGTATTGGTATTGCCTCCCAACATTGATTTAGCATAGCCGTTGTTCCATCTTTTCGATTTGCAAAAGCCTACACATTGCTAGATAAGTCAGCATAGTGCAATAAAGGTAGATAACAACAAGAATATGAAAGGCATCGAATGTGTGTGAATACAATACTTATTAGCCTACTTATTACCTTGCCTAATAAAAACACAATAGTTAAGCTTGCTAACTGGCAGCTGTGCTCAGGAGTGACTGCAAACCAAAGATTCTTTGCTGCAAACTGCACTCACAGCGACTTATCAGATGTTAATAGACACATATTCTATAAACTCAAGTTCCTCTTTCAAAATAAAACTGTCTTGGTTCTAATATGACTGTTCTGTGAAACCTGACATCTAGTACGCCTGTGGCTTTAAAGAGGTCATTTATAAGGTTAGCAGCACTGAGGTTGATACGCAACAGGTTCCAGTGATTAAAATCAACTGCTGTTAACTGCAGTGAAAATTAATTGCTGTGGTGAAAAATTCCCCAGATTCCCCAGATTTGACTCTAAATACCAGTCAGAAATTACCCAAACAACAGCAGCAACATTGGGCAACATTTCTTTTAAAAATGTGCCCTATGAATCATCACCTTAAAGATATTCTAAGCAATGTTGGGTAACATCACTTGTCAAAACAGCTAGCTCGCTCCTCCCTCCCCCTCTCTCCCTTGCAACAGAAACTCTCCTGACCGTGCATCTCGTCGGTGATTGACTGGAACAGCTTGTTATGTTTCATGGTCCAGGCTGGACCAGGCTGTTTTTGTTGCCGTTTTTGGAGCCTGCATGGGCTGTCCACAGAGACTGTGTTTTCTTTTACAGTGTATTCTGGGGACAGGCAGCTAGCAGATGGTGAGGTGATGTTTGCTGTGTGACAAAATATATTTTAACTTAGAAACCGCGTAACATCGCTTAGAGCACCTTTAATTATACCTGTCTGAAGAATTCCTCCATGAGCGCTTTCGTCCAACGGGAGTGTAGCACCCAGGGCTTAGTGGGGTGGCTTATGTCTGCCGTGTGAAGTAGGAGAGAGAGTGCTTTCGGCTTGTCTATTCTGCTTGAATAATGAATACACAGACATACAGCCTCAGTGTAGAGTTAAGGTGAGGATACATGGGGCAACTTTTTGAACAATGTTGCTGGGCAACCACAAAACCAGTTCCATGTGTTCCGATTGGATGATCATAGCAATTTGCCTACTGATTTAAAAAATGTTGCTCACTAGGCCTATCAATGGGAATGTGCTCAAACAATATTGCTCAAAAAGCTGCTTCAGTATTATCAACCAGGAATGTTGGTCTGATTATTTTCATATTGTCTTCAGCTAAAAACTGCATGGCTCTACAGGGCTCAACATTACATTTTAAAGGTGGTTGCCAGCTTGGCAGCAGGCATGAGGTTTTTGTTGCCAAAGGCAACCAAATGTGGCAACAAACTGGTTGCCACTTGTAACAATTTGGTAGCCAAGGGCAACAGGGCAACCGTTAATGTCAAGCCCTGCTCTAAATGTATTAAATAGCTTGAGTAGATTGTGAATCATGCAGTGGACAGATTGAGCTACACTCACCTCTCTTGCTGCTGCAGACAAGTCTTCATTACTTTTACCTGAGCAATGTGGCACGACATGTCTGTGGCCAGCACCATCTCAATGACAAGAGTACGAAGCTCTCTGTGAAGAGAGCACACACACACACACACACACACACATAATGCAGTGTTAACGAGAGAGAGAGAGAGAGAGAGAGAGAGAGAGAAAGTGCTGTGGTCAACCGCACAGTGAAGAACTAACATGGTTTGCTTTGAAATAACTTTGAAAAGAGAAGTCCATGTGTCCATGGTAACATTGTGTCCATTACTACCTCCCATTTATACTCTACAAATTACTGACATAGTGTAAGCGCAAGACATTGGCCAGTCAACAGCTTGCTCACTTAACATTTTGCCTTCAGTGTTGTGGTGTCAATTTATAGTTATGGTGATGTATTTAGCCATCAAAGCTATTTGTTTTTCTGTTCAGTGCTGTTCATTACGTCTGTTTGTTTTACTCTTCCAGTAGCATCCATAGATAAATGTAAGCCACAATAAGCTATCCGTCAACTCCACAGCACTTACATCCACTCTTCTCTGGACAGGTTGGTGAAGATGTTCATCTGGTCGTCCTGGAGCAGACGGAAGGTGGCACTGAGGTGGTGGCTTTCCTGGACAGAGCGATCGTTGTAGATCATGGCTAGCTCAGACCTGCGCGGAGCGATGGAGAACAGGTGGGATTGTAAAGATGTTATTATTGCTCCCCCCATGCATGACAGGCCACAACACACAAGCCGATGCAACCACTGTCATGTCAGAAGTATGTATGTAGAGAGTATGTCATGTGTTTTTATTTAATTGCAGTCAACGTCATTGAATGTGGTGCACCTTAAGGGAAAGCTCTTTAAATTTCGTTTTATCATGTGTATAATGACAATAAAGGTAAAAAACACTGTCATGTCAGAATATGCTTCTGCTGAGCTAAATTCTGCCCTGAAAAAGTGAAAAGCAAACTAATGCTGCACTTGATAAAGTGATAAAGGCAAAACAAATTATGCTGCATTTAAAAGAAGTGAAAAAGGCAAAACAAATTATGCTGCATTTAAAAGAAGTGAAAAAGGTTGAACAAATCAACATGTTAAATTAAAACTTCATCCAAGTTTAGTGAATAATGTGTTTTGCTCATAAATGTTTAAAACTGTTACCTTTCTCTTATCTCTGAGACTAGCAGTCATGAATGTGATTGTATTACCATCTTAATTTAAACTGTTTATGTGAATAGTAATCTATGACAGTAATGACTGTCTACCAGTGAACACTGGTGTACATAGATGAGCACATCATTTCAGCCACGGGCATTTGATCTGTAATTACTTCTTCATCTGTGTAATTATCAGCAATGTTGGCAACGAACATGTTATACTTTATTTGTAGAAGCAGAAATGTAATGTCTGCTGTTGTGAATCACCCCCTGAGGACATTTGTGATTTCTGATATCCAAATTTAACTGCTTAAGTGCTCTTCATGACCTCAAATATGGATAGCTGTAATTCCCCTTGGCCCTGGCTCTTGTACACGATGTTACAGTTTCTGTCTCTTGCTATTTAATGAAAATCCGCTTTGATGCTCCGCTCACTTCCTGGTTGTTCACACTGGTTGTTTGGCCTTGAAAACTTGCTGAGTCTCTGCTAAACAGCAAAAGTAGTTAATATCTCAAGTCTGCTCTGGTCGTAACCAGGTTGTCATGACGTCTTCCTCTCGTTTGAGACTCTCTGCTGGCATTATCTGAAGAATTCCTTCCAGGGGTACTTTTAGCATCAATGTTATGGGAAACTAGAGGGCTGGTCATTGAGCCTTGACATAAGTTGGAACATAACAAGGAATTTTATCGCTCTTTTACTCTCTTCACACAGGTTTATTTATCTCAATGGTAGGCAACTGACAGAGACTTTCAATGGAAGAGCATGCTCTATTAAACATACGCAGTTGTGCTCCTCTCCACTGGCTAAAAGAGGACACATAAAGGGATCTGTAGGGAGTACAAAATGGGCAGAGTGCCAAACTTTTACAGTAAAATTTCCAAAGCATGTACTGTATGAAAAAAAGGCATGTAGATTTTGCCATGGTGCAGGGTTTTGTTTATGAATGTTTCATTCATACAGAATCAGACATGGCATGGGAATTTTCTCTTCACACGTTCCTTTTAGATTTTTTGGGAGGGATTTGTGTTAATGAAACATTAGACCTCTCTCACCTTGAGCCCCCTGGAGAGATGGCCCCTGCAGTCTCGTTCCCAAAATTAGAGTGAGGAGCGAAAACCATGCCAAAAAAGCAACTCTCTGTAGTGCCTGTGTGGAAAGTCTCCATCTAAAAATACTGTTGACGCTCCAAGACTAGTGTTTGCTTAAGCAGCGTCAAAACCCTGAAGTATTTGGGTCTCTCGACTTTACCGCTAATTTGAGATTACAGACATGCTAAGGTTTACCGCTGAACCTTTATAGCTGCTTAGGACCTTTTATGGCCTACCAGATGGCCCTCTTTGAAAGTCATGGAGTGTCTTGTGGCTATTTTGATGGCACTTTTTTACAAAGGTTGGTCTTACCACAAGCTGCTATGCATCCAGTGAACGAGGACAAGCTTGTCTGCTTGAAGGAAGTGGGTTTAGAGGAGTTTAGATTGGACGATTAGTCATTGACCATTCACTTCTCTGTTGTGGCTGTCCAATAAAAGCACCCTACTGTGAGAAGGCACGGACCTGGGTGACTGACGTGGTTGTTATTGAAATCAGTCTCCCTTATTGCTAAAATATTTGATTCTGTCGTTGGCCTTTGGCTATTTTTAGTGTCGGTATGTAAACACTTTGCTGTGTCTTATCTTGCGATATTGGCAAGCATATATAGCCAACCACAGAGCGGTGTACCTAAGAACTCTGTGTGCGTGGAAGGTTTAACAGGCTCTGAAGTCAAACGTGGACACAGTCCTGCATGTATGGCTCTGCTTGTTTCACCCACCTGGTGTGAATGTGAAAATTGTTGGTGGTTCCTGTGTGCTCGTAGTCATGAATGGCTGCTGCAAACAGACAGGCCAGGACTTCCAGCTCACTGAGCCAGTGCTGAAGTTACAAAAGCAGAGAAAAAGGCATGACTGAAAGAGACTGCTAAGGAGTAGCAAACCCTTTGTATCTGGGTAGAACTGACTTAATCATGTGTGTGTTATTATTCGGATTGATTGAAATGTCGTAGTGCAGTCTTCTAAGCAGAAAGCAAATATGGTAGTAGGATGGTAGTATAGACTGTGAGACGTCATGTTGGCCCGTACCACAAGCCCAGTGCGTAGGAGTAGACAGTGCATCGTCTGCGTGACGTCTGCCGCGTGTGTGTGGCCATGGTAAGGGTTGCTGTGCTTGCCGTAGCCTCTTTCTAGTGCAGGCAGGAAGGACATCAAACAGGAAATCGGTATCTGAAAAATGAAGTAGGGCAAAGGCTCAAAGCTGCTGTTAATCGTTCTCTTCACCTCAAACGTTCATGTGTGGACAGCAGAGCAGTGCAAACTACTAATATTTGCCACATTTTCTCCCAGCCGCGCAGACAGACAGGCTTGTATTGGATGGTGGTCAGAAAATGACATTATTTATTGCAGCACAGTGTGTGTGTACCTTAAAGCGACTGTTGAGCTCGTATCTGATGACGAGCTCGACAAAAAGGGCTTGTAACGCGTGTCCCGAGCTTGCGGTGTCCAGAGCGAACACATCGAAGTTCCAGCGGTCCACGTCCTGAGAGAGGAGTTCAATGATAATCAGACATCCCCTTACACTTGACTAAGTCGGGCAGAGCTTAACCAAAATAGCACAAAAGGATCAAAATATTGGGTCATTTGATCATTTTTATTCTTTTTTTTTCGTGTGTCAGACCTAACCATAAACATAGTCACACAAAAAGAGTTGAGATGATTAAAGAGCATTGAACGGTAGTATAATGAATGCATGCAGCACTGATTGTAAACTTGAAAGTGATTATCAGAATAGCCATAGAAAGATGAGTAATTTTGTTTAACTGCCATGTAGTGAACTGTAACCGTTTTAGATGAGCGCATATAGTCATAGTAAGCGCATCATATTAAAATATGATTGAGGCATCTCTCTCAGCTTACCCTGAGACAGTGGGTGACCTCAGCCGGCTGGTCTGGCATGGACACTGTGTAGGCCTTGCGGAACATCCTGGAACAGAACAGATAAGACACTTATATTTCCCACAGATAGCACACACACACACACACATGTCAATGTAAGCGCACAGCGTCATAACGTGCACAGCTGTGCAAAACAGCTGCTTGTAGACCACTGAGCCCTCTGTTTACAGTTTGCACAATAAACTTTGCACAAATTGCACAAATCCACTGACATACATTATTGTAAACACTAACCCACAATCATGTCATACTGACTTCCTGATTTATCCTATCTGACCATGTGTTGCCTGACCTCTCCACGAATATTCCGGCCTGCACGGCGTGGACGATGCTGCGGAACTTGGGTTTTTCATCGGGGCGTCGGCTCAGCCGCCGGGGTCGCTGGGTAAAGGTGGAGGCCAGCCAATCACGCACCTCCGAGGGCACGCCATCTGAACGGAGCTGCTGGAGCTCATCCTCCGTCTCCAGTGTCTGTCTGTTTGTGTGTGTGTGTGTTTGTAGTGTGTGTTTGCATGCGTGCATGTGCGGATGAGTGTAGGATGAGGAAGACAATTTAAAAGATGGAGGATTAGATAATGAAGTAAAACAATCCCTAAATCATTAAGGTATGCTAAGAGGGAACTATATATGTAAGGGATAACGTATAGAACGCCAGTCATTATCGGAAAATAAGTCCCGACAGGGTGAATAGGTCCCGGATGTGCCAGCGGAGGGGTCTTGCTTCGTCCTGAAGGGACTTATTTTCCCATTCAAGTCAATGGAGCGTTCTACTAGCATTGTGAAGAGCCGTATAATAAACAGTTTATTAAATATTATCTAGAGATGCACCGATTGCAATTTTATGGGCCATTTCCAGTTTGACCTGCCAATAGTGATTTTAGCCGATTCCAATTCTATTTTTCTAACCACTTTACAGCACACACAAAGAACTTTTTTTAGAATAGAAATTTAATCAACTTTTCAATAATGGAGTGGCTGTTGAAAAATGGAACAGGTGAACAGACAGATTCTTCGTCTAACTTCAGCTGCAGTATCAAACTATAATGCTTCCCAGTGTGGGACATTTGCAGACTACTAAATGCATTGTGTTATGGAACAACCATTTTCTTGTTCTCATATCCAATATCCAACTAAAAATAAAAAAATCCATGATACATTTGAACATGCTGCCATGGAACATATTGCACATATAACACATGGAATCAGTATTCAGAGCATCGGTTTTCTTCACTGTAGGCTACTATGTGAAAAACAACTTTAACTTTTGTTCTAATATCGAATTTTCACCAGTTAACTCCATTCAACTGCGCTTGTTTTTCAGCTGTGGGCTTGCAATAGAGGCAGGCGTAGAGACATGCAGTGATGAACTCTGTTTACGTAATGAAGTGACATCTTAGTACATTCCACGCAATATGGCAAAGCACAGCGTTCGCTTTCTGTGCATAGAAAAACTCGGTGTTAGCGCTTTCTCTGTACATTCAGCCATGAGTGTTGGCCTTTGCTAGCTTCTTCTTCAGACTTTGTAAACTCAGCTGTGACGCACAAGTGCATTTGACCGGCATATCTTAGACTGACCGGCCGGTTTCCGGTCATGGCCTATAACGTGAAAATCGGCCAATTCCGGTCACCAGCTGGGAGCATCGGTGCAATCGGTATTATGTTAATCACACCCCACTAATACATCTGTGTTACATTGCATTCCCTAAATGACATTATTGTCGAAGTAATTATACATGTAGAATAATGGCATATGCCAATTAAGAAACAGGTATGAGCTAAAATGGAAAAAATGGTGGTGAAATTTTGACGGATTTGCTGGCTATCCACTCTAAGGGCAACATGAGTCTAAATTCAGGTGGGAGACAAACTGCCCCCCTCTGGGTTTGTTTTAGCATTTAAAAGCCTACACTTGTGCTAGTGAGCATATTGGTTCTTCCCTCAAGTGCACATTGTCCCTGAACAACATCACTAGCCTTGGACAAAAATACCCCCCAGGATGCATTTTCTGCAGAGCCAATTACCTCTGAACAATATTTCTGTCGTGTGTGTGTGCAGAAGTGGGAGACAGGCAGAATGACCGTACCTTGTCCCATCGATATACACAGCCTCGAGTAAGGATGCTGTGTACTCCAGGTTCTTTTTCAGTTCCTCCAGATCCACATCCTTCTCCTCTAACTGCCGGACCATGCACCTGAGCCTGGGAAGGAAAAGAGAAGCAAACTAAAAGTCTGATATACACAACACTTCACGTCGCAGTGCAGTTAGCTGAGCGACCTTGATTTTATTTTACCTCATTTGTCCAAAATACAGTATTACTGTAGATATATTTGTATGGGTAAAGGCCTTTTTTGGTTATGTTTGTATGTGTGTTTGAGGAGTGTGTGTATGCATGTATGTGTGTATGCAATCATCACCATAAGACTTACTTTGGTCACTTTTGAGTGTGTGTGTGTGTGTGTGTGTGTTTCTGTCTGTCTGTCTGTCTGTCTTTCTTTCTTTCTGTGTGTGTGCCCGTGCACGTCTGTGTTTGTGTTGAACATGTACTACGTAAACCCAGCCACTCGTGTGATATTTATGTCCAAATGCTCAGGTTTCACCCAAACAGAAGGCGTCTTGTCGGGATGATTATTAGTAAAGCATGTGTTCCACCAGCAGTGGTGTTTAAACTGCCTAACGTCCCCTTTAGGTCAGCGTTGGGGAAGACCGAAATAGCCCACCGTCAGAGAAACGCAGATGATAAAATCAAAGCGTTCCATTTGCATCATAACTTATGTCAGCTAAAGACAAACACTGGGTTGCTGATGTACACACGTGTTCCAGTCTGACATAGGAGAAAGGCCTAGAGGAAGGAAAAGGAATGTTTGAGAAATAGATCATTTAGCTAATAGATTTTAATTTGTTTATATGTGTGTATATATAGGAAGAAGGCTAATCAACATCCTGCTGGCCATCCATATAGCGTCCACTCTTAAGCCACCTCTAGGCACTGGACACACAGGGTGCAAAAGCCATTTATGCACACACTCCTCCCATCAATCAAGCTTAGAAATGCTGCAGGAGAACAGTATGAACAGTAGGCCTATAGACGAATATAAGTGCTGTGCATGATATAGCAGGTCCACACTGGAATCATGTGGATTTGACAAACGCTGCATAATAAACACGGTACAACCCTAGCGGGTAAGCCTTGGTTATTGCCCGCCGTTACCACAACAGTACCAAATAGTCTCAGAGAGAAAATTAACAATGAGTGTCTGCACATCTTATCTACCAAGTCAGCACACATGCAGTTCAATTCCGTTGAATTTATATAGCACCATAACAAAGAATACATCTCAAGGCACTCTACACAGACCAGATTAAATACAAACTTTGATCCCTGACCATGGTTCACATTATGCTGTTTCAGATTGTTCAATCTTGGACAATTTTGCCCGTAAAAGTTCTGAAATGAAAACTGAATAATCCTGTTTACATTAAATGACTTTACTGTTATGAAGGGTAGGCTACACCCTCATGATATTTTACATATTGCAGTTGCACTTCAATAGGTATTTCAGTGCATTTTGCCTCTGCATGCACACATGTATCTCAGTTGAGTATAGTGGAACCAAATATCATTTCAATATTATGGTTGGCATGGAAGGCTGCATTGCAATCAGTTGTATATTAGGAAGCAATCTGTTTTGAAAAGGATCCAGCAGCCTTTCTTGTCTGTGGTCAAATGAATCAGATAAGCATAACTACCTCCACTTTCTGACCATATGTCCCACATTCCTGACGGGGACAGCTCTTTTGTCATGCGACTGAACTTGGTTGTGCTTAAATGGTTCTGTTTATGTACCCATGTTCTGATAAGATGGGGGTGCTTGATGCTCTCTTTGAAGGAACCAAAAAACATTTTGTGAAGCCTTGGCAACAGGTTGAAGCCATTTGCTGCGTGAGAGAGCTCAGTGTGTTTGAAGCGAACTGCTGCTGTGTAATCACTGATGTGGAAGCTCCCCTCTGCAGTGAATATAACGCTGCGGAGGTAGGTGAGGTGAGGCCTGTAACCAGGGTGTGTTGTTGTTAGTGCCCAAAACCCCGTGATGAAAGAGGAGAAAAAAACGTTCCTGTCATTCCGTTATGTCACCATGTGATCGCCGCGGGTGTTGCCGTGGAGACAGAAGAGCTCTCTGGCTCTCAAAGTACGGCTCTGATACCGTGCAACATGGCTCTCGGGCTCCCCTCGCCTAGATATGCCCGTCACCACCACATCAACGCTTCTTGGACACTAAGGCATCATCTGAGCTCCAAGCTTTTGTTTATTGGTTTGGGATGGACAGGCAGCAAATATTTACGCTGCTACAGTAAATCTCATTATTTCTAGTGCCAGTCAGCCAGCAGCCTCAGTGGGGCATGGGTCTTCTCATCTCATTTGGCAGAAAACCATATTTATTGTAAAGCCCCTGACATCATGTCCTCTTACATTCACACATTTCAAACCAAAAAGTGCTCTCCCTTATACTCTCCCTCATAATGTAGTTGAATAGGTTGTGTGTGTATGTATATATATACACACACACACAAACTGTACACACACACAATGTGTATGTACTATATGTGTATGTATACATACATACATTCATACATTCATACATGCATACATACATACATACATACATACATGCATACATGCATACATGCATACATACATGCAAACAACTTTCTCTCTTCATTATACAGTAGATGTAGATAGATGATTGATAAATAGTAGGATGCTGCTACTCTTCTATGTATTTGAGGTGCAATTGTGTTCAAAAAGGTGACATCAGTCATCAGTGTAGTTTTAATGTGTGACCATGCTAAGCTGTGGCTGTGCCTCCGTTACTCCACTCAGTAATAGTGCAGCAGCACATGGTCCCACGGACCATTTGAATGGAGGGGCCTGTTTGGGATCCCAGCTCCTAGCAGATTGCTAATCACTAACAGTCTTGGCAGCATCTCGGAGCTGAGAGCCGCAGCCAAACTCAGGGCAAGTGCACTCAGACCCGCCCTCTTTTATCAAGTGTCTATCACACCCGCACCGTACCAGTTAGTATGAAGTTGTTGACTCACAGGAATAGAATGGTCTGGAATGGTGCCGACCCTATTGAAACTTTGTTTTGAATCTAAGGCTATGTCAACATGCAGCCCAGTATTTTTAATAACGGATATTTTCCCTCCTCATTTTAAAACAATTCCGTTCCCACAGATGCCCAAAAACAGCTGTTAAAGGCTGTCAAGAATTAATCAATCAAACAGATGGCATTGCTGGCCAATCAGAGCCCTGAAAACATTTCAAACAAAGGAGAAAATATCACGTCCAAAACTCAGTTTTGCCTGTCCAGATACAAACACTGAAACCAGAGTTTTTTTTTTTTTTTTTTTTTAAATCTCCACTTTGAGCAAAGTTTTTCAAAATAACTGTTGTGACTGAAAAGTTTTCGTGTGGACGAAAGGCCACAACACATTAAAAAATGTCAACACAATTTAAAAATACCCAGCTCTGTGTGGACATAGCCTAAGAAGTCCTCTCTCCCCATGCAAAAATCTTTTAATCAAGCACGTTAGTAGTAGGTATACATAAATGTACTCCAAATTGTATGTAGCAGTATGTACTTATTTCACTTACACATATGTCCATTCTTATGTGTGTACCTATTGCAGTGTCTTCTAAAGGGAATTTTAGTTTTGGTAATCACATGTACATCATGTGGCTTTAACAGGTACTCTCTTTCGTCAGAGAGGGGAAGAGCTGATAAGCCATCAGTTTACACTAAACAGAGTCACATGATATTACAGCGATACCATGCCTCCTGACTTAAGGTGGACATGCCTCTTCATATCGTCATCTAATGGTTGTTCTCTTGCCTTGCTACAAAACACAAGAATCCAAAATACACACACACACACACACACACACACTCACACACACACACACACACACACACACACACCAAGCAGACATGCACAAATGTTCTCAGACCATCAGTTATCAAAGCCATATCATATTAACGAAACCGCCTTCAAAAAGTAAATGAAAGTCAAAAAGCATCAATCTGCATGCTGCACATAGTGGATTGTTTTCACTTCTCTGCTCATGTACAATCAACATGTTGCTAGACCATTCTCCAGATCTTACTTAAAGAAATAGAAACTCCTAATGAACATACACATATCCCTTAGCGCAGCATTAGCGCAACAGTGGAACATTCACCCCTTACCTTGAAATTGGGGTTTGAAGGTGTTTCTTGCGAACTTTTACCAGTTCTGCCATCCAGTCCTGAGATAAGCAATTTGCTTATAACCCGACAAATATTATGGTAACCAAGAGATGATAAGAGAGAGCCAAGGAATTAGCACTAACACACACATGCGCATACACACACATTTAAAACACAACATGCCAGTACACACACATACATACACACACGCACACACACACACACACACAGATGCAGGCAGGAACCAAGAGAGAGAGTGAGTGGAGAAAGAGGAGAGTGAAAGAGAGCTCTCACAGCGTCTGCCAAAAGTTTGTCTGTCCTGAGACACACTTCTCTCTCAGAGCCACCACCCACTCTTTGGGAGTCTTTCTGCTCTACGATTGGTCGGCCCAAATTGTGTCAGTGCTCTGTGGTGAGAGAGAGACTACGTGTTTGTGTGTGTGTGTGTGTGTGTGTGTGTGTGTACTGTATGTATGTATGTGTGAGAGTGAGTGTTTGTCAGTGTGTGTGTGTGTGTGTGTGTGTGTGAGAGAGAGAGAAGTGAGTGGGTGAGTGAGAGAGAGAAGGTGTCAGTGATGGAGTGTTGATTACAATGCTTTTAGGCAGCCTGTGCGCTGTACTTCAAAACCCAAATGCACATTTTCCACAGGAGATGTCATATCAAAGGGCCCCATGGTTGGTGTGGCATATATAGAGCAAACCAAAATAAACACACCAGGCTGTCATCAAAACATTCCCATAGCCATCCTCAAGGTTAAGTGCCACTTGGTAACCAGCACAATTATTAAAAAGAGAGGGCTAGGAGAAAGAAAGAAAGAAAGAGAGAATGAGAGAGCTTATGATCATAATTGGATTTGTTCTTGGAAACTCCATACTTTCAACCAGCACACATCTCTTGATGGCCCCACTGCAAAAGAGTGTACAGTAGCCTTTTATGCTTTGCAACACACTGTGTGACACACTCACTGAAATTAATTAGCATGGAGGTTCCTGTCTGAAGACTGTTCTTTCAGTGAACAGCAATGATGGTGGTTGTACACCGAAGTCTATTTTTTCCCTGTATCAATCGGAATAAAAATTAAACGTATAAACACCTTGATCGGAATAAAACTGCCGATCCGATTAGGATTTTTATCAGAATAAAGGGGGTGGTGTACTCCGTTCTTGTTCCGATTGAACAGCTATGTATAAGGTCAATCGGATTGCCTGTTGTATCTTCTCAAGCAAAGTAAAACAGCAACGGCTATTTCAATCAAGGATTCTAGAGTGCCTGTAAGCAGCAGATCAGAATAGAACATAGCCATGTAAACAGATGGCAAGAAATGTTTAATTCGTTATAATTTAATCGTAATGACAAAATTGTAAACCCACCTAGTGTGTGACTTAAATGTGATTGACACCAGGTGATGTCATATTAATTTATATACACAAATATGTGTATATTATATGGCCTATATGGCCATAACTCTTACCTTGTCTCTTTTAAAAGTATTCATTATCATGCATACTTTATTATTATTATTATTATTATTATTATTATTATTATTACTATGAGCATCATGTGCAAAAAGACAGTGCTGACGGTGTGTGGAGTCCAGAGAGTGCTGGGCCAGATGGGTCAGGCGTTCAGTCGCTGCCATTTATCTCGGCTTCATTAAAAGGGCTTTTTATAGCCAGAGCCTGAGAGAGAGAGAGAAGAAAGTGAGGAAGGGAGATAGGAGAGAAAGAAAAGAGAGAATGGGGAGAGAGAGGGAGAGAAAGACAAAAGAGATGAGAGAGTGAGAGAGAACAAGTAGAGATAGAGAAGAGACGGAGACAGAGACAGAATGAGAAAAGAGAGAATGAGAAAAGAGAGAGAGAGAGAGAGAGAGAGAGACAGACAGACAGACAGACAGTGAGTGTTGGCCTGGTGGGAAATACCCGCTCGGGTTTGGTCCTGGGCTCCGTCTCCCTCGTCACCCGCCCTGACCGTCCCGGTGGCTCGGGGCACTTTCTCCCATGCTCTCTGACACGCACACCCAGAGATCAAGAGGCCGCGGGTGGGACCGGCCCTTACGCAGGCAATTTCCTGAAGCGGCTTTAAAAGAAAAAGCAAAAAATAAGTGGAGGATGGTCTTGGTCTCTCTCTGCCCCAGTGTGGTTTCGCAGGATGAGAGGAGAGAGAGAGAGAGAGAGAGAGAGAGAGAGAGAGAGAGAGAGAGAGAGAGAGAGAAACTCTTTCAGTCTAGGAGTAGGCTTACAGTTTTTTTCAATTGCTTAAACACTAAAATCGAAAGTATTCCACAGTTGGTGAAACCTTACAGTACAATCAAGGAGCAAAACATCAGCCCAGAACTGCACAACTATAAGCCAAATGTCAGCCTTACACTCACTTTTTACAAAACACTACACATGTTGATTTGCAAAACACTAAAAGCATTTCTCTACTTTAGACACCCATGAACCAACTGATCAAGCACAACTATCAAGCACAACTCATTAATCAGTCTTAAGCAATGTAAGGCAAGCGTGTGGAGGTACAGGAGTAGGGGGAACAAAAGATAGAGGCAGCTGGGACAACACTGGGGAGGGGGGGGATTTGGGATTTTGTGTTTATTGTGTGTAGTGTTTTAAAACAATGGGCCCTTCAAAACGATGCTTAAGCAATTGAAAAAAACTATAATCCATGTCTGGGAAGTTAATACTACTGTACATTCAGTGTAATAGTTTGGCTGCTTCCTGACTTTTGCTCGTCATGTTGTTCGTGCTGGTTTTATAACACCTTGGCCAGAGCTTGGTCTCTCACTTCCTCCAGTGATCTTGCTCTTGTGCTTGGTCAGTTTATTTTCCGCATTGGTCTGTGATATTTCAGTCAGCAGAAGTTTCTGTATGAGCTGTATGAAGTTTCAGATTAAAAGTGTCTGTACATGTAATTGTAGATGTGACCCAAAGCAGCAATCCAAATTTTTGACCACAATAATATTTGCAGTATTTATTTAATTGGCAACATTAAGTATTGTGCAATATAGCATTGCAGTTACCACACAAAAACTCTAGATAATGAGCCTTTTAAATCGCTTTTAATCGTATCTATTTCAATGACTTTGTTTTATTCCTATGCCCAGACTTTAGTGCGTCAGCCCCTCTCCCTCCAGAGTTCAGCTCTAGCAGTAATCGAGGGACTGGCCTTAATATAGCAACATCCCTCTGCGCGTATGTTGTCGTGAAGTAAGCACTTTACCATTAGATATACATGCAGAGGGATCTGGCCGTAAGCCAGCCTTTGGAAAGATGGGAATGATGTCACTCATTTTGCTGTTTTAACGTCATAGTGCACATACACGCAAGTTGCATACGCATGGTCACACACACACAAACACACACACACACACACACAGCCCCGAGGAACAGTTTCTGTCACTAATTCCTCTTCCTGTGTAGTTGAGTCGACCTCTGTCAGACATGACTTCTGCTCTTTCTCATACACAGCCCCTGACCTCAGAGCAGTCATCATTCACTGTTTATTTTCTCTTATTCAACATATCCAACCTTTGCCTCAGTAAATCAGACGGCTTTTTCTCCAAGACCATAAACCCAGAGGACAGAAATATCCACAGCATAGCATGCACATTTCTTCTTGGAACATGTTTAGAACTTGTTTGTCAGATTAGTTTACCTCTGGTCCTTTTAATTGTCTTCAGGCCCACCCACACTGCTAATGATAAGTGTAAAGGTACAGTAACTGTAACATTGGACAATATGAATATCCACACTGACTAAGTCAGGAATAAGAATATCCTTTAATGCAATGTCAAACATGTGATGTACTGTAAGTAAGTAAGTAAGTAAAGTTTATTTTTAGAGCACATTTAACCACAGCTCGCACTGACAAGTGCTGTACATAGTGCATTAGCAAAAGAATAATAATAAAAAATGATGGATTCTGATTGAATGGTAGTGTTACAGTAATATCATTCACAGAATCACTTGGAAAATTATCCCCAAAGATATTGTTTGGTGTGGAAGTTGTGATTGTTAATAAATAGAGAGATTTTTTTAAAACTGTAGCTTTTGCTATTATCGTTATAGATATTGTTTGCCGTGTGCAGCATTTAGTCCTCTTTCTTTTTCCCTTTTAACTCAGTGTGAAGTGTTATTTGTCTTGGCCCTGGTACAATAGTAATCAACTCTAGAGAACAAGAGGTCTCTCCGGTTTCCAGATCTACTCAAACGAAACACAGAACCACTTACTGGAATGAAGACTAGCCTAGTATGCTAAAAATGCTGAAGCCAAATAGCAACTTGGCAAGTCCTTTCTGTCTTTGAGCAAAGCCATCTGCATTACTCGCTGACATTCATAACCAGAAAATATATTCATATCCTTTCATAACATAGAGGATTCAATCTCTCATTTTATCATGAGCATTTATCCAGACCCTGAATGCCTCTTTCTAAATGCTACTGTATGAACATGTGCTATGAGTATGAAGTTTGCATTACATGTAATCAGCCAGTATAGTCGTACAGACAGGCTACACCAGACACATAGCTGAAGCGTTCTGGACACGGAACCTAAAGATAGTTTTATACTGGTCTTATTTTTTTTCAAATGTGCATGCTGCTATCACATCTGGTGTAGCCAGTTACATTGATTATAGTGGAAGTTGGAATTGTTGCGGCATACGTAGATAGATAGATAGATTGATACTTTATTGATCCCCAAGGGGAAATTCAAGAATGGAATGCTTCAGCGCCATGCCTGGTGCAGCCTGCCTATTTGAGATCACCAAGGTACAAAAAAGTCCCGTATGAGTGCACACAGCCTCCCAAACTCTGCTCTGGTTGCTATGTGCATGATGGACTGCCATTGTGCTATCATCAAACAGAGCCTATGGTGTGGAGTGTGATGTGTGGGGCTGGTCTTACAGTTCGCAGGTGGAGGTCCACATCTCCTCAGTCAGCCTCACGTTTGGTGTGGTTCTTGTGGTTCTCCTGGATGACGCTGGGGATCCTGTTGGTCCTGATGCTGCTGTCGGCTGCTGCGGTGGATGCTGATGATTTTGTCACACCTGTCTCAGCTCTCCTGGATGATGCTATGGCTTTTGATACTCCTGCTGCTGATGTCCTCACTGCTGCTGCTGCTGCTGTAGCTGTGGATGGTGCTGATTCAGTTGCACCTGTTTAGGGGTTCAGCCTTCAGATGCTCTGTTGTATGATGCTGGGGTTTCTGCAGGCTCTGCTGCTGCTGCTGCTGCTGTAGCTGTGGGTGGTGCTGATTCAGTCACACCTGTGTTGGGGCAGAAGTAGTTATTCTCTCCTTTTATTTTCCATTCCTGCTCTGCTCCCCTCCGTCATCACTTCCTCTGGAGAGGGAGAGCTCACTGTGGGCCAGTGCAAATGAGCTAGGGACACTCGGCAGAACATGCTGTGTGTGTGTGTGTGTGTGTGTGTGTGTGTGCGTGCGTGCGTGTTGTGTGTGTGTGTGTCCGTGTGCGTGTGTGTGTGTGTGTGTGTAGTGGGTGTGTATGTGTGTGCGTGCTTAAACCATAAGGGTGTTGGTGGATGTGTTTGCTATGATTTGCAGTATTTGTATGTGTCTCTGCTGTATGCTCATGTGGTGATTGGTAGTGCAATGAGAGTGTGATATGAGGCTAACTGATTAAATGGTGGCATGGTCATTACCCAATGACCACCACTCAGACTGAAGCTACCCATAGACCCCACAG
Source organism: Alosa pseudoharengus (assembly GCF_046254945.1). Classification (NCBI taxonomy): domain Eukaryota; kingdom Metazoa; phylum Chordata; class Actinopteri; order Clupeiformes; family Clupeidae; genus Alosa; species Alosa pseudoharengus. Next base: position 8,284,539 of record NW_027468837.1, on the reverse strand, counting down.
CAGCCACTTTAGCTGCGCGGAACACAATTCAGCGTAGCTAACTTCAAGGGACTCATTTTGAAAGAGATTACATGTTTGGAGTGTTTGACACCAAACACAACCTTTTTTCTGTCCATAAATGTGTCTTTGTTCAAAGTTTAGTTCATGTTGTTTTTGGCTTCCCACTTAATTCTTTTATGTAATCCACTCAGCACAGATGTCTATGAAAGGGACTTCTTAGACGCTGTGCTGCCCCCTAACACACAGTCCCTCTCCCTTGAGACGCTGCAGTCTCTATGACTGCTCTGCCATGGTGAGGGAGAGAGAGAAAAAATATATAGTTTATATTTATACCCAACCGCGACTCTTTTGTGGACGTCTCACTCTTTGCACCAAAGCAGAAGCTCAGTAGAAGTAGAGCTGCAGAAAACGTATACACACACACACACTCACACACACATACACACACACATACACACATATATACACACACACACACACATACACACACACACACACATACACACACACATACACACACACACATACAGCCATGTGTGTGTCTCGCCACAACCCACGCACACCCACGCAGACCAAGCCAAACAACACAAAAAAATGATGCTGCAGTTTCCTGTTTCCAGTTCATTAAATATATATATATATATATATATATATATATATATATACATATATATATAGCTATTAATACTGCTATACTATGCATATCATATTTGTATATATTCTATATCTGATTAAAATGTGCATTGCATGCAATACCTCTGTGCAAATGCATGGGCAGTCAGATTCAGAACAACATGTAATGTGATCCTGGTGGTGGTGAGCTTCATGAGCTGGAGGCTGAGGGGGGTGTGAGACAAAGCATGTTGTCGGCTGTGTTTGTTTGGCCTGCTGCACCGCACCCTGGGGTCCTGGCTGTGTGTGTGTGTGTGTGTGTGTGTGTGTGTCTGTGTGTGGATGAGGGGAGGAGGTTTTGGAGACTGGGGCTCACGTTGCAGAAGAGGGAGAGACAGAGCCCCTCCTGCTGGGTAATACACAGGCCTTATCAAGTACTGCCATGCCGGGGGAATCAATCACAGACGCAAGATCACAGGCACTTACAGTATGCTTTGTGCACACGATGGAAGCATACACATAGCATGTGCAGGGGCGCTCTCTTTCTCTCTCGCTCTCTTTCCCTCTCTCTCTCACACGCACGCACGCACGCACGCATGCACGCAAGCGCACACACACACACACACACACACACACACACACACACACACCTGACCTGCAAGCACTGGTGCAACGTGCAAATAACCTATATCATGTTCATGCACAGGTACCTTACTGATGGATCTGAACTATGTTAATAATACCCAACTAGATGTACCGCATAGCGGTACAAAATATGACCGCCGCTCAGTCCTGTACATCCTTTCCACGAAAATAAATCACACTAATCAATTTGTCTCCATCTTTTACTCCATCCCCCACTCTTGAAACTTTTGTGTATGCTTGTTTGGCATGCCTTTGTGTGTGTGTGTGTGTGTGCGGCTGCACAGAAATTAGCCTACTGGCGCTGAAAAGGTGAATAGATTGTAGAATAGCCAAAGAAGTTGTAGCATTGTTATAAAACCTTTAAAATCTCTAAACAATCACAAGTAGGGCAGTTCATCACAGTTCATCCATTGCAACTGGATTGATGAAAGGTCACTTACACCTGTAGGCTACATTGTATTTGGGAAAAGCAAAAGGTATCAGCATAATGTTATATTTTTATTTATTTTTATTATTATTTATTTATTTATTTATTAATAAACAAAAACATCTCTGTCAATTCCATGCGGTTTTCAACAGCTATCAAAAACAAAGGTAATTTTTGGATAGATGGATTTTTTGTGAATGTTTGTTTTTCTGCATAAGATTTTAGTCATCTTTAGTTCATGTGATACTTTATTGTCAATGCACAAATTAAGTAACAGTAGTCTGAAACGAAATGCTGTTTTACATCTAACCAGTGGTGCAAATAACTGACATGTCCAAATGGGCCTTGATTAAATGCGTCGCTAGACTGTTCATACACATTTTAACGGGCCAAAGTTGAAGAGCTGTTGTCCGTTGTTGTTCGTGCAAATATAGGCTGATTCATGTTCCCTTGCATTGTGTAACTGAGGTCCATGGCTTGTCTGGCTTTCACCAGACCAAGCTCAATCTTTTAAGAAATCAAAAAATAAATAGCGGGCAGATCAGGCTGGGTTCACCCAGCCTAGTCCATAGGCGCCCGATATTGTTTAATTTTCCGATTGAGATATCCACGCTCTGGTTATTCTAAATGCAAAAATGCATCAGGGAGTTATGACAAAAATGTACCTAACAAACTAGATCCTAATAGAAAGCTGTTTCCCTTAAGCTACAGGTAGGCCTATAAGGTAGGCCTATTTACAACATAAATTGTCAGTAGGCTATGCTGGCGACACAAATAAAATCTCCTTTGGAAACCAATGGCTTACGCCTTTCAGTATCAAGCGGACTTAAACTGCCATATCGTGCGAAAAGTTGTAATAAAATTCACGCAGCTCCATGAGTCAAGGAAAGCGCGAATGAAGTAGCCACTTCTAAATGGGACCCACTACACAGTAGCGGTGTGTTGCTAAAGCAGCCATAATGAAATGAAGGTGTCATTGTTTGGATACTTCACACACACGTACTTTTTAATCTCACAGACTACAACTACCAAGCTGGAATCAAAGCACATCGATTCCCCTCTCACACCCTGCACGCACTTAAAACAAAATAAACAGGCGTCTCAGTCTCACGCATGTATAGGCAAAACTGTATCAGACCGGTGTAACGTTGGTAAATCTTCCATTGCACAGAATGATTTTTGTAGCACTTGCAACAAATGACAGTCGAAAGATAGCCTACAATTACAGTACTGCTATCAATTTGCTTGGTATAACCGCATTTATAGTTTTCTACAAATGACTACTTATCGCCAATACTGGAAATGCAGCCATGATGATGATGATGAATATTTGGCTTTCTTTTAATCCTACTGAATTTGTAATTATGTATCGGCCGTTCTAATACCGATAGTATGTGGGTGCCTGTGTGTGTGTGCATGTGTATATGTGTGCACCGCCATCTACAGGCCAATGAGTGTACAGTCACTAAATGTACACATAACCTACATTTTTTTAGACCCCCCCATGGATAAAATTCTACGAAACTTGGCATACCCCCAGAGAATGCCAGGTCAATCATACACATAAAATGTGGTGCAGTTCTGAACATATTATCTGAAGATAGGGGCGATTAAAGCAGAATGATATTGCATTTTAAATTTTTACCGGGGGGGTGCAAATCACAAATGAGTGATTATGGGCCAGGTTGATGTGGGCCCTTGAGACCAACATACCATAAAAGATTCTTCATCCTCAGTGCCACGGTTCAGGTAGTTATTTAGGAAAAACTGCTTTTTTTGTGGTTCGGGGGGCCCAGCACGGGGGGGGAGTGGCCCCCGGGGACGAAACAAAATTTTTCCGTAAAAGTCTAGTGGGGCTACATACCCACCAAATTTCATGTGCACCGGTGTTTCGGTGTCCCGGGTATCGTTGACCAAAAATTCAGGAAGTAGATGACGGGGGGGAAAAAAAAAGAAGAAAAAAAAACTTTGACAATCATTATATGACCGCTTCGCTAGCTTCGCTAGCGGCGGTCATAATTAAATGCAATGTATAAATGCAATGTAATTTATACATTAAATGTATAAAAGGAATATTGATTGTTATGACATTTGTCTTCAAATATTTTATTTAACATATCAATACACAATTAGTTTTACAGAAGTTGAAGATATGTTAAGTTAAATATTTTTTCAACAGAGTTTATACTTGAATATCTATGCTTTCATCACAGATATGAATGTCTGCTGTGTATGGTTATAAGCAACAAAGAAAAAAAATCTTGAAAAAGATATCTTGTTAGTTTGTTTTTCTTGGGTACAGTATGTTCCTGAGAAGTTGGGGGTATTGAGCTAATATGAATTCTTCAGATTCCCCCAACCCCACCCCACCCCACCCGTGCTGTCTGTGTCATAACCAAACACCAGGTGTTTTCATGCTGCGCTGGTGACTTGGGTTGTGGAGTGGATCAGCCAAGGGTATGAATGAAGGTCTTGTATACCTCTCTGTAGGCGTTGCGCAGGAGAACGTATGGGAAACAGTTCTCAAGCATGTCCTGAGTCAGGAATGGAGAATCCTGCACTATCTGCAAAGAATGAATTGGATTGAGCTGAAATTAGTTGATTTATTGCATATGGAAAGTATTCACAGCGCTTCACTTTTTCCACATGTTGTTATGTTACAGCCCTATTCCAAAATTGATTAAATTAAAATTTTCCTCAAAAAAAGATATTTTGCAAATTTATAAAAAATAAAAAAACCAAGAAATCACTTGTACAAGTAGGCCTATTCACAGCCTTTGCGATCAAGCTCAAAATTGAGCTCAGGTGCATTCTGTTTCCACTGATAATCTTTGAGATGTTTCTGCAGCTTAATTGGAGTCCACCTGTGGAAAATTCAGTTGATTGGACATGATTGGAAAGGCACACACCTGTCTATATAAGGTCCCACAGTTAACAGTTCATGTCAGACCACAAAACAAGCATGAAGTCGAAGGAATTGTCTTTAGACCTCCGAGACAGGATTGTCTTGAGGCACAGATATGGGGAAGGGTACAGAAACATTTCTGCTTCTTTAAAAGCCCCAATGAGCACAGTGGCCTCCATCATCCGTAAATGGAAGAAGTTTGGAACCACCAGGACTCTTCCTAGAGCTGGCCAATGGCCATCCCTCTAAACTGAGTGATCGGGGGAGAAGGGCTAGCTCCAGGGTTCCTCTGTGGAGAGAGGAGAACCTTCCAGAAGGACAACCATTGCTGCAGCTCTCCACCAATCAGGCCTGTATGGTAGAGTGGCCAGACGGAAGCCACTCCTTAGTAACAGGCACATGGCAGCCCGCCTGGAGTTTGCTAAAAGGCACCTGAAAGACTCTCAGAACATGAGAAACAAAATTCTCTGGTCTGATGAGACAAAGCTTGAACTCTTTGCCGTGAATGCCAAGTGTTACGTTTGGAGGCCACCAGGCACTGCTCATCGCCTGGCCAGTACCATTCCTACACCATGGTGGTGGCAGCATCATGCTGTGGGGATGTTTCTCAGCGGCAGAAACTGGGAGACTAGTCAGGATTGAGGGAAAGATTAATGCAGCAATGTACAGAGACATCCTGGGAGGAAAACCTGCTCCAGAGTGCTCTTGACCTCAGACTGGGGCGACGGCTCATCTCTTAACAGGACAATGACCCTAAGCACACAGACAAGATATCGAAGGAGTGGCTTCAGGACAAGCCCAGACTTGAATCCCAGTGAACATCTCTGGAGGGATCTGAAAATAGCTGTCCACCGACGCTCCCCATCCAACCTGATGGAGCTCGAGAGGTTCTGTAAAGAGGAATGGATGAAACTGGCCAAAGATAGGTGTGCCAAGCTTGTGGCTTCATATTCCAAAACTTGAGGCTGTAATTGTTGCCAAAGGTGCCACAACCAAGTATTGAGCAAAGGCTGTGAATACTTAGGCACATATTATATTTCCGTTTTTCATTTCTAATACATTTGCAAACATTTTAAGATAACTTTTTTCATGTTGTCATTATGGGGTATTGTGTGTAGAATTTTGAGGGGGAAAAATAATTGAATCAATTTTGGAATAAGGCTGTAACATAACGAAATGTGGAAAAAGTGAAGCGCTGTGAATACTTTCTGTATGCACTGTACACCGTGACACTTACAAGTAGATCTGCAGTATGAGTTGAATTCAGCTGAAATTAGTTTATACTGCACACACAGACACTTACATATAGATCTACAGTATGTGATATGTTGTAATGTGTACAGTATGTGATATGTTGTAATGACTAAACAACAATCTGCACATAGGAGACAGTGGGAGCTACTGCCAAAGGATTACGTTTTTGCACTAAATACTGTAAATGCAACAGGCAACAATCTCAACGATTTCACTGAATTCCATTTCCTGTAAGGTTATAGCTATGATAGCTATGACCAGGTCATTGCTTTAGATAGGGTAAACTGGGCTCAACATGACTACCCTTACAGCTATGAATTTTGCCAAATAACGCAAAACAAATAAGCTTTCCTGATCATGGACATAATTACCAGATATTTTACTCCAGTTCATGGACCAAGAATCAATATGTTAAAATTATTTTTTAGTTTTTGTTTTATGTTTTAGTTTTTAGTCAGTCCGAAATATTCACATTCATTCCCAGTTTTAATCTGTGTAGTGACATTCAATTGCATATTCTGAGGGGACAAATTAGTGACAGATACTTTATCATGACATACATTTACAGAAAGCAATAGATTGAACGCGTAACTGATGATCAGATAATTTGGAGTAGTTTGGTAAACATAGCAATGTCCCTCATAGCGTATGCCATGTGTGCCTACCAGGTGCAAGAGAAGGTAGACGGAGTCTCTGTTTTTGATCTCCGGTTTCTCCACACTCTGGCCCAGCTGCAGTAGAGCCGAAGACGCCACCTGTGGGGAACATGGCACCCAGAAATATTCACCTTAGTGGAATCATGACCATTCAAACCATTTAAGTGTCTTACAGTCCCTAATCCGAACAAGGTTTTCATTAGAGATTGTATTGTAAGTGTTAAGGTGTAATTTCTTATGAATATCTAAAGTTAACTGATTTTTTTTAATGGCAAGACGCCTCGCACCAAGAGGAATTCTTTCAGGTGCTGCTGAATGTTCTCATTTTGGGCAGTAAACATGGCGGCAGACAGATGGTTGATGCCTACAGCCAGGCAGTGGATGTTGTTTTGATGTCCTGAGGAAAGAAAAAGAAAATGACCAACAGAAAATGAAAGCACAGGGAAAGATGATGCTATTCACAAGGTGCTGCTCACACAAAAGGCTTTTGGGCCGTATTCCACTGGCACAATGAGACTTTGTTTACTAGGTTGTGATACTCTCTGAGCTTTTTGTCTGATCACACATTATCAACGTGAATGTTATGAGCAATCATCTGTGTGCAAGCTGAGAATATTACACAAACAGGACATGTTTTGCTTTCTTGGAGCCTAACAGACCATCCTTTGCTCTTCGTCAATGGAAAGTCCACAGGAAAAAATAACATGGAATAAATGCCATCCTCTGCAGCGCTGCATATTTGGTATTTGTGGCTCCCTGAGTTTTTCTTATGGCTCTGAGCCAAGTATCTTGGATCTTCTGGCACAAGGCCAACACTAACTTCAACGAAAGCACGTCAGCATTTGGACATCTGTAAACAGAGCTTGGCGCGGGAACATGTCTAACATAAACTAAGGTCTATACATTTTAAGTGCTGAATTGGAAGTTCGTCGGGTTATCATAGACATACAATTTTTACATTTTTTAGATATGTCAATGTAAAAACTTTGCTCAATAGATGTGTTAATTACACTATTGCAGTGATGGTGTTTAAAAAGTATTACTCGTTTGAGAATAGTTATGATGGAGTATATCTGTTCTTTTGGGGCTTTACCTCCTTGCTCTCGACTGTAGAATGAGTTGACGTCAAGGGCTAAGATGGGCAGTGACACTGCGATGAAGATCAGTAGCAGACTTGCCAGCTTGCATTCTTCTTCCTTCGATGAGTTGTCTGGGAAGGTATTTTTTATAAAATGCACTGATTAATTTATAATGCACTGATTTCAAAGGCAGAATACAAATATTATCATTAGATTTTCTTTTTCTTTTAAGAGAGGCTTAAATGAACACACGTAAGTTAGCTGTTTAATTGTTATTTTTATAATTTGGATAATTGAGCATATTTGACCAATATTTTTTGATGGTCAAAAAGCAAAGAGCAAAAGGTTTGACCAGAAAAGGCATACCTGTACGCATGCTAGCAATAGCGGCAACCAAAGTCGGGTCAATATTACATGGCAAGCCAGCTGCAGACGCCAGCTCGTACACGTTGAGTGAGACCTGTGACCACCAACCCAGTAAATAACATGCAGCTGAACAGAGCAAAAATGATGTGGGTTTATGATAATGGCTGCAGCACATTTACTAGAAACTCCCATAGATAACCTATTTCATCCATTTTGAGATGCTACGCAATACATATGGCATTTAACGTCAGACACTTAGAGGAAAACCACTTCTCTCTATGATTGTCTCTCTGTGAGAAGTTGTTGTGTTGCCTAACCCACATCCTGGGACGTTTACAAGAAACAATAAGCATTTTGTGCAGCTGACATGATGAACATGATGAAGCTATGACCATACCATAGAACATCTTACATAAGGCAATCTACTGATTACTCTTAATTCTTCTCTTGTTGATCGCATACGGTTCTGGCCAGTGCAGGCCGTTTTCAACACGGGCTGTGACCGGTGCTGGTATCATTAAGGTTACTTTGGATCTGCACCAGGCATGGCTTGTTTGTCATCTCTAGAGTTAGAAGATGCAGGCAGGGGCTTTCTTCCTTCCCTCCCCTCTCTATAACAGAACCACATCCAACCACAGCTGATATGATCAAATTCTGTCTGACTCAAATACATGGAAATGACTCGTCATTTTTCTTATTTATGCTTTTCTATGGTTGACTGTCATAAACCAAATCCATGCTGAGAAGTGGTTTACCACAGTGATGCTACTGTAAATGTTAAGAGTCTGTCATGTGTTTTACCTTGATGTCGGTGTCAGGGTACACATAGTCCCGGAGAGATTGGATGGGCCCCATGAGGAATGGGCAACGCCTGTACATGACCTGCAGTGACATAAACAGAAAGTTCTCAGAGAGGCCAGTCAGGGTCACCACCATGTTACAGTAGATGATCAGAAGAGATATTCACTTTTTTGTATTTTCAGACAAAGAGTGCATAGAGGAGTAAATTATATAAAGTAGGATCCTTAGTATCCTCCAGTGCTCTACGTTTACCAATGTTCACATAAGAATTCTACCAGCTACCACTGTACCTGTTGTTTTATCATTTTTGTCTTTAAATCTAGAAATGATTGAGTGGTTACATACATCCCCCAGCGAGTTCTGGGCCATGGCTCTGAAAGACAGAATAACCCCGATGATCGTCATCCTTTTAAGGACATTTTCACATCCTGCACAGTCAGGGGAACAGAGCACAGGGACCACTTAAAAGGTAGCACAGCAAGTCAGCTGTTGAAATGTGTGAGGGTCATGCTGTTGTCTCGCTTGAGCACACTTGAGAGTTGTTCACTCCTATTTTGCTGATTCAAGGCCTAGCTTACCTGTTAGTCTCTTCTGAAGACTGGACATCTCTTCTGGCTTTTCGAATTTACCTCTTATCTGTACGAGGATATCCATGTTCTCCATGACAAGTTTCTGTCGAAAAATAATGAAGTAAATGAGGACAGACACACTGGCACACAGTCAATGCAAGCTGCCACTGTGGCTTGCCTCTCCTTGGGTTGAATTACTGTACTAACAAAACATGGAATTGGCAGCCCACTGCAGCAATTTATCTTTTCACACAAGTCACAGAGGAGGATTGCAGTAATTATATAGCACAGGGCTTCCTGGATGTTGTTCACACAAGCAGACTTGAAGCATGAAACGGCACTTTATGTATGCATTATGTATGTAGTTTTTGCCATTGTGTTGCTTGCTTTTGGGGAGCTTATTTGAAAAGGTGCCAGAGTGAATATACTGTATGAGTGCACTGCAAGAGACACCTGAGTGACTGTATGAGTGCACTGCAAGAGACGCCAGAGTGAATATGTATGAGTGCACTGCAAGAGACGCCAGAGTGAATATGTATGAGTGCACTGCAAGAGACTCTGGGCTCCAGATCACACAGGGTCACATGAGTCATTCCTCTTTGGTGTTAAGCTAGGGCTGCAACGATTAATCAATTAATCAATTAGTTGACTATTGAATTAAATTGCCAACTATTTTGATAATTGATTAATCGGTTTGTGTCATTCATTCATTTGTGTCATTTGGGCAGCCGTGGCCTACTGGTTAGCGCTTTGGACTTGTAACCGGAGGGTTGCCGGTTCGAACCCCGACCAGTAGGCATGGCTGAAGTGCCCTTGAGCAAGGCACCTAACCCCTCATTGCTCCCCGAGCGCCGCTGTTGTTGCAGGCAGCTCACTGCGCCGGGATTAGTGTGTGCTTCACCTCACTGTGTGCTGAGTGTGTTTCACTAATTCACAGATTGGGATAAACGCAGAGACCAAATTTCCCTCACGGGATCAAAAGAGTATATATACTTATACTTATATTCTTTAAGAAAAATACATCACCATTATCTGATTGAAGCTTCTTGAAAATTTGAATATTTCCAGCTTTACTTACTCCTCTATGACAGTGAACTAAATATCTTTGGTGTGTGGATATTTTTGTTTTTTACCATTTTCTGTCATTTTATCAATAAATCAACTAATAAATTAATTGATTAAATTAAATTAACTATGAAAATAATGGTTAGTTGCAGCCCTAGTGTAAACATGCATGTATATCATCACAACACAGAGAAGGCTTTGTTTTTATTCAAACACTTGAGAAAATGTTTGACACATTTCAAGTCTTTTTTTGGGGGGGAGGGTAAGTCAGTGCAGTGCAGTGAGCCACCTTGAGTTCAGCAACTTGTGAGGTGATGTGCCACATCAGGTTTTCGCTGAGAAACTTCAGCCCGTAGGGCCCCAGAAGTTCAGCCAGGGCTCGCATTTCTGCAAGAAAGCCCACCCACAGACGTTATTAATCAGGTGCTATTTCACTTTCAACACTTTCTGCAGACCCTACAGGTGATCAGGTTTTCAGTCAAGAAAACACTGAGCGGCGGTAGTTGCTTCATTATGGTTTTGGCCATGAGTGTGTTAACTGAACATGAAGTGCTGTGTAATTTAGGCAATGAGATGGGCAGATTAATGCGTGCATGGTGTATAGTGCATGGTTTTGCAAACAACTTCCCACCACTAATGGGATTTCTGAAAGGTCTTTTTTTTAAAATCTTTTTCTGTTCCTTTGTAATGAGCCAATGCTATTACTCAAATTCAGTAAGTGATCGTGCATGTGGGGGTGAAATATTATCTAATGGCTTAAGACAGAGATAGTGCGAGGGAGTGACTGTATGCGTGTATATATATATAAATGTGTGTGTGTGTGTGTGTGTCTACAGTATGTGTGTGGTGTGTTTGTGTTCACACACTTATTATTTTTCCCTCTGGCACAGACTGCTAAAGAAGTTAGCGGAGCAGAGGCAGTCTGTGGGTGTTGACCTTTTTGCCAGTACAGTGGGCGAGGTAGAATACAGCAATGCATAATGAGGAATTGGCCACATCTTCAGGGAAGAGGAGGAGGAGGAGGAGGAGATGGGCATGATGCGGGCAGGTAAGAAGAAAATGCTTAATGCAGATGTGCAGCTGTGCTGTTGTAGAGGGGTGAAAGAAAATGGCCCTCTCTTTTATACTGGCGATTACCATTACATGTTCAACCACATTTTCCTCAGTGGTAAAGAACTCCCCCAGGTGTGAACTGACTTTATGAATAATGCTCAGTGATCGTGCTATGATAGGGCTAACTCATTCTGCACACCTGCTGTAATGACAGAGCTTGTGCCTGGTAATGTATCATACTCACAGTGAGAGAAATAGTGTTTAAATATTAGGCCTCAGCTGTTTATCTGTGATTAATGAGGTGGGCCTAATTGATCCCCTGTGACTATGCACATGTGCATTTTCTACACCTGCACTTGAAAATGTACAATAGCGGTCTATTCGGTCGTTTGTGATATGTTTTCTCACGGAGCCATTCAGATCTAATGAGCTTTGAGTGAACGGGCACTTTTCTGAATAAGGTGTTTTGCAGATCGGCTGGAGAACTGATTAAATTAACGGAACCGTAATTGCCCCAGCTGTCATGGTGTCAGTGTCAGGTCTCATTGTGTGCTTGGTTTGTGGGTAAGCCGTGTGTGTGTGTATTGTACAGTCGGTGTTGCATGCAATAGCTTTGTTCACACTTTGGTGAGATGGTGATGATGAAGATAATTTGCTGGCCTTACCACAGATGTCAGAGAACTGTTCAGCACGGAAGCTTTGCTCAGCCTCTGTGGGCTGGTTGACAAAGCAATGCATTGTAGGGCAGTGAAGGATGAGAGCGCTGCTGGCTTGCCGTAGAAGGCTTTCCAAGTACCTGAAGAAAGGATCACAGCAAACCGTGGGGAAAAAGAGCAAAACAGAAGTAGCCTACTAGTCTTTCTCGCTGGAGGTACCTGTCTAAACAACATATGGCTTTTGTTTATTTTTGTTGTTTGCTTTGTTCCTTGAACAGTGCCAGTTTGTCTGGTGAGCATGTTGACTTGTGACATTTGCATGAAATCAGTGATTATTCAGCAAGGCTCTGCTCTGCCTCCGCCCCTGGAGAGGTTGTCATCTCCACAAAGAGTTTGCAAAATAGACAACAAAATATGAGGATCTCGGAAAAACGTCAACGTGCAAAAAGTATAGTAGATAGTAAAACTACAGCAAACAGTCATGGCTTGCTGCAAAACATTCAGTTATCTATTGCTATGATGAATGTATATCTTAGTGTTGTTTGGCAAAATAAGCTGTATCACTGTCACAACAAAACATGAGCGTTTATTTTATTTCAGTAAGATACAATGAATAATTTTCTTGCCCAACATATCTGTGGCACAATTAGTTAATGCCTTAAGGAGGCCTAATCAATAAGGGACTGGGCTTTTTGTGAGAGGTTCGAGGCCCACAAGTGACAATGATAATTATGTTTGCGCATTATAATGTGTAACTTTCTTTCTGCCCCCAAAGCTAAATAAGGGTCATGTCAGTTTGATGCTCAGAACATAGATGTTGCTATGTCAGGCAATCATGAGCCTACTTTTTGTTTCAAGGCTTGCATTTGTGGGTGTCGGCTAGCCTATGTTAACTTGTGCTATCACCAGTTAAGATGGGCGTATATTTCTCACCTATGTTATTCTGTGTTAACTGAGGCTATAATTACGATGTCTTTTTATAAACCACCGTTCTTTGACAGATAGCAGTGGTGTAATGGGATATGTAACCAGCGTATAATTTCCATTCAGTTTATGCCATTAAAGTTCATGGTTCAAACCCCATCAGGATCTCCATTGCTTTACTTTGTTTTATTGTTTTTTTTTTTTTTTATTAGTTCACACTACGTATTGTGTGTGGACAATGCTGAAGTGGATGTCCACGTTTTTTCGGCGAGATCCATGATGTTGTCTGACTTTGCAAACCAGGGGCGGAGGCAGAGCAGGGTCCTGTTAAGAAGTAAGCAGGGCCTTGTTGAATATTCAAGTAATATTCATTGTGGCACAACTTGCTACAGCTCTGCTATGGGGCAAACAGGGTATCGCGCCAACGACTCCAGGCTTGGTGGGTGCGTTAGTTCCAATAGTGTATCAGTCCTTCAGTCAAGAAAGGACTCGCACACCAATGTTGCCGATGCAATTTTTAATCCAATCAGTGATGAAAAGTGCAAAGTGCTACCAAAGTGCAAAACGTTTTCGGTCCCATTCAGACCATCATCATCAAAGAGATGAAACGCCCTTAAAATAGACTGTGTCTAGTTGACGCTAGATCTGCCAATCAACTAGCCTAGTTTGGTTGAAGTGTGGTTGGCATTCTCTTAAACGGCACTGTCCACCTAATAGATGGTTGACATACAACATACATAGATAATACAATGTGAGGTGAGAATTATAAAATAAAAATAAAAACTATATTGGGATGGAAATAATGAAAAATAAACAAATAATAATGTTGGAAACAAGAATGCAGACATGGAATATGCAACGGAATTTGAAAGTACAATTCAAGCATAGCATACCTTTGCTATGAATACACTGATTTCCATCACACTTACTCTTATTAAATACATCACACAAACTATTATTTGCGAATGTGAATCAATAGTTAATCCACCCAGTAGTGAATACATTTCTTTAAAGGCACCCAGTGTAGTTTTGGGTATTTTTGGCAACTCTAGAGCTCCCCCTAGAGTTGCGGAATATTCATATGTTACCTTGCTGTTGAAAATACTTGGCTTGAGTCCTTCCTTCTGTACATGGTGCAGGTGCTTTTGTTTTGGAGCCGAAGGACTAGCAACAGACAAAGACTATCTCCAAAGAGCTATATCTACTGACCAGGTAATGTTTCAGTTATCCTTCTTAAAATGTCAAAGTAGGCCCATTACACGATTCTCACGAGATGTCTCTAGGTCGATGACACCTAGGGCCCTATCTTGCACCCAGCGTAAAGCGCAATGCAAGGCTTATTCTTATTTTACACCCAATTAAGTGATGAATTTATCGCCATGCACTCCACTTTAATTAAACGTTTCTCCCAGGGGTGTGTCAATTAATGACATAAGGTGTGGTCTGGCACATGATCCAAAAAACGCTGTCTTACACCCTCTAAAAATTATTACGACCAAGAAAAACCTGGTTTAAAGCGAAAGGCGCATAGCCTGGAAAATCCAGAGGGTCTGGCAAAGAGCAATGTAATGGCCCAACTCGAGGGGCGGCAACAAGCATGCATTTAAAAATCTCACTGCACGCAATTGGATAACACTAGACCATGTTTACTCTGAATGATTTCGGACTTCGATGCAATCGGATAACACTACGACCAATGTGTACTGTCCTCCAACGTTGCAGTGCTGTCTTCATCAGTTTAGCTGGTTCCCCGGAATGCAAGGGGAAAAAGTAACATGCATCATTGCTTTTTGCCAGAGTGTCTCGCAGATACAATTCCATTGTGCTCTTGCGAGAACTCTGCATTTCCAGGGTAAAAAGCGCATACAAGTACAGCTGAAGATGCACTGTCACGAAATGTTTGCAGCCCTTAGCAACCAGTTCCAAACAACTTGTCTGCAGGAAAAAGTGCAGATGCACATAGGCTATAATCTGCTAGTCACACACACAGGTTTTATTAAAACAAGGGTTAGTGGAATCCCTGTGTTGCATATACACGCTCTCGCATGCAAGTAGATTCCTTCAAATGCGCTGACTAATAAAATACAGACACACTGTTTGATGTTGCGCTGCTTGCTGTTAAAGGGAATGTCAGATGTCACTCTCATTGGTTTAAAGGATGTTATGCCCAAAACACACCCATGACTGATTAAGAAACATAAGAGCAACCCTTTTGATCAATGCGCCTAGTCTCTGATCACAAAACCACACTGTTAAATTAACGAATGTGGACTGGACACACCTTCGCTAAAATAGAGCCCGTAGATTGTAAGGCTGGTTCTCTGTCTCTGGGTCGCTGCCAGCTAAGCTCTATGGCTATGCTAGGTGAACGATTCCCCTATAACACATTTGTTTACCATCAAACTGGCGTCAAAGCTGTTATATTAAGGTAAAAAAAACTTATCACAGTAAACAGTTGTAAGGAAACCTGGTTTGTAGGGTCTACTGTACCAGTTGGTGTAGAGTGCGGTGATGGTTTCTAGGGGCTACTGTACCAGTACTACTGTACTACTGCAAGTTGGTGTAGAGTGTGGTGATGGTTTGTAGGTGCTACTGTACCAGTTGGTGTAGAGCGTGGTGATGGTTTGTAGGTGCTACTGTACCAGTTGGTGTAGAGTGTGGTGATGGTTTCTAGGGGCTACTGTACCAGTTGGTGTAGAGTGCGGTGATGGTTTCTAGGGGCTACTGTACCAGTTGGTGTACTGTATAGTGCGGTGATGGTTTCTAGGGGCTACTCTACCAGTTGGTGTATAGTGTGGTGATGGTTTCTAGGGGCTACTGTACCAGTTGGTGTAGAGTGTGGTGATGGTTTCTAGGGGCTACTGTACCAGTTGGTGTAGAGTGCGGTGATGGTTTCTAGGGGTTACTGTACCAGTTGGTGTACTGTATAGTGCGGTGATGGTTTCTAGGGGCTACTCTACCAGTTGGTGTATAGTGTGGTGATGGTTTCTAGGGGCTACTGTACCAGTTGGTGTAGAGTGTGGTGATGGTTTCTAGGGGCTACTGTACCAGTTGGTGTAGAGGGTGGTGATGGTTTCTAGAGGTTACTAGAGTGTGGTGATGGTTTCTAGGGGGCTGCTGTACCAGTTGGTGTAGAGCGTGGTGATGGTTTCTAGGGCTACTGTACCAGTTGGTGTAGAGTGTGGTGATGGTCTGGGCTCCACGCGAGTCCAGCGGCTGGGTTTGCTGCAGCAGGACGTTCTTCACCAGGCGCGTCACGTCCACGTTGACGTAGCGGCTCAGCGTCTGCAAGCTGGTGGTGTAGGCCCGCACGGCCGCCAGCAGGTCAGAGGGCCGCGAGATCTCCTGGGTGGCCTGGTTGTAATTGGCCATTTGCACGATGATCCTGCGAACGGCACGGCATAGGCATGGGTTGTGGCACAGGGCACCGGTGAACCGTGGCCACACCTTGGCAGGCACGCTCGCTTCAGGGGATTGCTAAACAAGCGCATGTTCATTCTCTCTTTTTCTCTCTCTCTCTCTGTGTGTGTGTGTGTGTTTTGTGTTTATAAATGTGGCCAAGGCAGCAGTAATTGCACACAAGCCCCCTCTCCCAGCTTCTACAGTACATCTTAGGCCCGCGGGCAACTGGAATGGGCTGATCTGATTTCACAAAGGTCAGGACACTGAATTGATGTGATGTGTGGTGCCCACTGTGTACGTATATGTACTTGTGCTCTTGAATAATACGAGTTTATTGTGTTGTGCTGTTTGCCCTCTCTTGGAATGGAAAAGGAGTTGTTCCTTTGCCCCAAATACCTATTAAATTCTGTTTTCCCCCCTAACACTACTGGGCTGCGTTTATTTTATGCAGACAAGACAAGCTCTGTGGAGCAGGTGTGTGTGTATGTGTGTGTGTGTGCGCTGGGTCACTAGATTAGCTCTAATGGTAATTGAAATCTAAAATGAGGCGCATCAAGCCAAAGAGTTAAGTGTGGAAACTCGCGGGAAAGCTCCCTGAACCGTCTCTAATGACTGAGGTCTTTAAATGGAGCTTCGTGCTGCATCTGTGCACTGTGAGGTTTTCCAGACTCAATTTAAGACAGCTGGGACTCGGTGTGCTTAAGCACTTTTGCCAAAAGAATGTTATTATTTCTAGTTGATCAAGTTGATCGAAGCATCTGAATGAATCTGACTATGGCATGTGTCTTATATACATATGTCTAAGACAGTGGTTTCTTCCGAGGGCCAGCTCACTATGCCTGGCTCTAAGAGAGGGCCAGAGACTCAGAGTATATCAACCATAAATAGCTTAGTGCTGTGAACAACAGCAGTCTACCTTAGTTGAATATTCCATTACATTTAATCATAGGCTACTGCAATTTAATACCATTGCTAGCTGTGCTTATGTTGCCACTATGCCATATCAGTGTAAAATGTAGCTCAAATGAAATAATACTAATAAAAAGACTCTGTTTCTTTGCATACATAGCTCAAGTTGTGAACAAGCAATATCCTACAAATAATTTAAAGTTATCAAACTATGAGAGTTTTATGAAGTGCTGGCAAACACATTTGAAATGACCACCATTCTAACTTTCACTCACCTGATGAGAACTTTGAACTCCTGTATGAACATTTGAACGTGTGAATAAAAAATAGAAATAATTATCCCAGAAAGTCCCAGAAATATGACTTGAATAGAAGTTAGGTAGTTACTAACAAATAATTGATAAACTTTTAGAATACTTTGAGCACTGATGCAGTCAGCATAGGCCTCTTACATTGTTTGCAGATAGGCCTACATTTCATTCCGTTTTCGATGGCAAACGCGAAACAGCGCCAAACAACCACCAGTGGACAAAAAGAATATTACATGTGTACTGTTAAGACTCGCCATAGAGAATGAATGGGGAAATTACGGAGGTTATAGTTTGACGATGTCGTACTCCCATGCGGGCCAGATGCTATATATCACGGACATGTTTTGGGGGGCCACCCAAAATGAGTTGGGCCATAGTTTGGGGACCACTGGTCTAAGATGTCTAACATTAGAATATGTTATTTGTGGGGCGCTTTTGGGGCAACAGGTTTCAGTGCCCTTACCATATTCGGGTTCACGAGCCCACGGTGACCCGGTTTCGAGTCCGTCATTTTTTAATCCCACCCCATCTCTCTCTCCCACTGGCTTCCTGTCCACTCTCTCCACTGTTCACTCTCTCCACTGTCCTGTCTGATTAAAGGCATAACCCCCCCCCCCCCCCCCAAAAAAAAAAAAGAAAAAAAGAATGTTATTCGTACTTGGTAAGTTTGACCTCAAGCTGGGATATCAGGAACTCAGCAGGAACGATCATGTGGTTGAAGACTATGAAGTCAGTGTAGTGGGCGAAGGCTGTGCAGAGCTCTGACAAGGCCAGATGCATCTTGTCCATACTGAGAGAAGAGAGGGGGGGTGGAAACAGTCATTTACTTACATTATTCACATATTCTATTACATGCACTATTCTTCAGAGTACAATATTTTGTTTTGTTAAGTTTTCTTCAGTCCTGTCTTTAAGGTGACTAACATGGGTTTACCTCTGACACACAAGCTATTGTACATTGTTCTGTCTTATACTGTATATTACCAGCTGAGGACCGAACGCAGCAGTAGAAATAATGACCTAGATGTTTTACTATCCATCACCTTGGCATTAATAATCATGAGCGAAGGTGACCCCTACTGATAGGTTTTACATAAAGCCAATGGCAGTGCCTGTGGCTGGCCTCTGCTGCTTCTGGAGACTGGGGTGTACCTGGGGGTTAAGAGGGAGAGAGGAGAGAGAGAGATAGTATCCATTTGCATATGCCCGCTGCTGTGGCTTACTTGGTCACAATGCCCCTGTCCTTCCTGTGGCTCTCTGTGCCAGGCTTGTCTTTGGGCACCTCGCCCTTCTTGGGCATGGGCTTCTTCAGCTTCTTATTACGGGCCTTGCTAATAGTCTCCGCACAGTGCTTTGGCAGAAGCTGGTGGAGGGGATAAAAGAAGAGGATAATTGTCACCGTCTGGCTTGGCACTGACAGACTGTAAAATTGATTGCTGTGTTTGAGGGGAGAGTTGTCTGCATATGTGCAGGATTCCTGTCAAGGCACTTTTCAGGGTATATATATATATATATATATATATATATATATATATATATATTTTTTTTTTTTTTTTATTTTTTTTTTTTGGTATTATTATTTATTTTATTTTTTTTAAATCAAAGACGTAAACTCGACATACGACATACAGCATAATTTACATGTCATATCTACACTGTATACCTTAAAAATTCATCCCATTGTTAGTACAGAGGTACATTCTGTGCGCAGCGTAAAACACTGCCCCTGTGACTTGATGGCCTTATTAGGTAGGTGCTCTCGATTCCCTTCACATTTTCCATTTCATTCCTGATTTTAATGCCTCTTTGTTTTAATGAATTGAAATGGATTTCCATGACTTAGTCCGTAGTAAATTGGTTTCCCAAACCCCCCCCCCCCCCCGGGGCTTTGGGGACTAAGTCACCTGGTCGTTGAGGTTGCACTGCTCGGCGCAGATATCCAGGACGACCGTGCTGGTCTGCTTGGCAATCTCTTCCAGGAAGGTTACGCACAGTTTTAGGCTCCTTTTCTCGATCGCCTCTGCCTAGATGCCAGACACAGGAAGGAGGGCAAAAAAAGGGAAGAAACTTATTTAACCCCCACTGGTGCTGCGCGACATATTGTTCCAATTACGGCTCTGGTTCAAAGTCAGGTCACGTTTAATCTCTGGAGCCATACATTTTTGCCGAGGAGTCTGCCTCGATACAGTGCAGCTCGGTTACAGCTGTCGCAGCTTCTGCCATTTTGTGTGACTATTTTGCATTTTGTGGCAGTTTGAGACAGAAATCAAAGTTAAATTAAGGCCAGATGGTGCTGGCTAGTGAATGTGTGTGCGTGCAGTGTGTGTGTGTGTGTGTATATGTGTGGATCTCCATTTTAAAACATTAATAAATCATGTTATTTAATTGTGTATTTCAGGTAATATCAATATAAGAAAAAGAAAAAAAAGAAAAACTGACTAAACCTATATGACCGCCGCTTCGCTGCGCGGCGGTCATAATAACCCAATTACAGTTGCACTGAAATTACTTGGAAAACAAAATGTATATAAATGATTTATGAAAATTCATTGAAATGGGGGATATAGCGTTGTGGAACCAAACTCTTCATATATATATATATATATATATATATATGTGTATGTTAATGTAGATAACTGTGTGGTTCTATGTACCGGTGCATTGTGTGTGCATGTACAGTGCATGTAAAGTGTGTGTGTGTGTACAGGTAGATAACTGTGTGGTTCTCTGTGCATTGTGTGTGTGTGTGTGTGTGTGTGTACGCAAGTGTGTATGCATGCTCAGCAGTAGCACTGCTCTCCACTGACCTCCTCTGGGCACATGGGGTGAGCAGTCTGGCTGAAGTGAGAGCAAAGTAGAGGGAAGGCCATGAGGTACCTCTGCATGGTCACATCCTCACTGCTCTGGAAGAACATCTTCTCATACACCCGCGGGTAGAAGCTGCAGACAGGAGAGACAAAACACAGAGTGGAAGGCCTTTACACTACACTGCTGCTGCTGAGGCATGAGAGGCACATTTAAAAAAACAATGGACTGCAAAAATGATAAACAACCTAATAAATGTAACAAAAGAAGAGCTATCTAATTTTATTGATCTCAGGTGAGAATTTCATACAAGTCAGCACAATGATGTGTTATGTGGAAACACTAAATGAACAAAAGCTTTTTTGTGTGAAGGCAACGCTTGGATTTGATTGGTCTCATGTGTTTGCGGCAGTGGATTGTCCATGCTGGCCAAACCAGAGGGGGGAAAAGCACTCTAAAGAATTCCAGCTGCCATGGCGACCCACCAGAGGATGGAGAGCTCTGCCGTCTCCTGCAGGAGACCATCTATGTTGTCCATCACCCTGGTGTGGAACTGCGTCATGTTCATGATCTTGGCCAGGTCCGGGGATTCTTTCAGAGACAGAGGGGCTTTGACCACACTGGTGTACGCCTGCATACATCAGCACAGCATGAGATGGAGTCGCACGCATGCGCAACGAGATTAAGAAAGAAAACACAGTATTTTTACTGAAACATAATATTTTCTCTTATATGCTCTGCATCATTATGTGATGTAATATTTGTACTGTTTTTTTTTTTATCTAATAATTTTAGCAATTCATGCTTACAAATTGCATTGTAGAGATATGCACACTAAGAAATATTAACAACAGGTAACACAAGTCAGCATCTGATTTCTATAAATTGTTAGTCTCTGAACAAATCTACTTCTGAAGAACTGTCCAACACCTGTAAGCGCAGCCAGTCCATTCTGAGAGGTCTGAAATCAAACTCCTCTCCATTTTCCACTGTTGAGACAGAAAATGGCAGGATGAGTGTTTGTGACTCAGCATTTTTTTTTTTTTTTTTTGTGGAAAGATGAGTCATGCTGCAGGTCTGACATACGAACACAACAGATCTCACCTTGCTTGACATTGAGCCCTGACAAAGCAGACACAAACGATGACATCAGCACAGACTCTTCTTCTGGGCAGACGTAAAGACTCTAGGGATGCAGTAGTATTCAGTCAGTCAATAGGTATAACATTTCATACAAGTAAATAGCAAATAGTCATATTTCACTAAGTAAATAAGTAAATAGGTATATTTCATTCAATGCATAAATTGTATTGTTTGTATATCCGTTTTGTCCACATCATTAGCAGCAAAGATTTTTTGTTTGCTGTGTATACAGCAGGACAACACGCAGACTGGCCTCACTGTGACCTCATGCAACCAAGCGTCCGTAGCCAATGGGCTGTATCCAGCGAGAGAGAAAAAAGCCCAAACAAAACCAGAATTAAATAATGAAATAGAGTAACAGATGAGGCTCGGCTCATTACAAGTTAGACTCAGATGAGGGCGAGGCTGCCCACATCGTTATAATCCTTGGAGAGTTATTTGTTGAATTGCATAAAAACATCTACACCAGTGCCGTGCCGTCCCAAATCCACAGTGTGCAGCACATGTGGATTGTCTGAATATGTATGTAGGCAAAGCACACTTGCACACTATGTTTTGAGAAGGTTGCATAACTGCTGTGTTTGTATTAAGTCAGCAGGCTTTATAATCACATCTGTTTAAGGAATGTTAAAACAATTGTGCTATGCTTTCTTTTATTTGGCTAAATATTTAAGCCTAGTGTTGGATTTCGGTTATGCTGAGGATTTTGCCCATTCCATTACCTGAATGGTGTCAGCGATCACCAGGGCATCAAACTGGGACAAGTAGAGGAGATGATAACGATCTATGATTGCCTTATGCTGTTGAAGGAGAGTCTGCAGTCTCTCCATGTGGAACAGGAGCTCAGCCATATGCCTGATAAACAGACACACACACACACACATACAAAGTCACTGACATTCTAACATTGTCCTGGTTCAGTAAATTACTCATTCAGTAAATGTGAATATCAAAGTATAGCAACGAAGCAATTTTTTTGCATTTGATCTATCAGTGTGACTGCCAGGGGGCGGCCTGTGATCTCAAGCATCAAAGGCAACGACTCTGCAGATTTATGCACTACCAAAACCATTTATCAATGGGCAGCCAGTTTTATAAGGCAAACTGGGGCATATCCACTAAAGGAGGCACTCTTATGCAACACAACACAATTCTACAATGACATATCTGCTGTCAACATGGTTTGTAACTACGTTTTGCAGCTAAGTTTAAACATGACTTCTTCTTTCATGTGACTTAATGAGAGTATATTTTAAATAAGAAATATTTTAGCATTTATATGGCCAGAGATTGATAACGGTGTTATGAAACAAACATCTCTTTCATCTTCTATTTTCAGTGCATAAAACCATAAATGATGCGAGTGCCAGGCATATGATATGGCAGACCATTAAATAGGAGGAATGTTTTGGCTCCTTAGCATGTCGATTGCAAAATTCACTTGAAATGTGAGTAACATATCAGTAACAACCAGCTCTGAAACAGAACTAGCTTAGGCCCCTATTAATTCATGCTACTCGTTAATCTGCACTTGCTGTTGCCACAGAGCAACAACATGAAAACACCAGCGCCTCTTTCTCTTTCATTCCTGTGCGCGTGCTTGGCTACGGATTGCATTCCTGCCTGTCAGTAATGTGGGAAATGTGGAAACAGTGTGGCACTCAGGTTCATGGTACATCTATTTAAAACTCACGAGTCCACATAGTCTTCGGGGGTCTTGGTTTTCGGGACGTTCTCACTGTGCCTAACCAGCCAGAGGACTTCGTCACGGGAGAATGACAGGGCCATGAATACAAACAGAGCCTGCGGGAGAGATAAGAGAGAGTGCATTTGATGGATGAATGAACATCGTCATAAATACTGACAAAGTGTTTTGAAATCAGGCATCATTAAAGTACTTATTAACGCAGATGGACAGTTTTATTTTGACTTAAAAAAGCATTTTCCAGCATCCGAAGATGAGAAATGTTACTAGATATTAATACGCCCTCCTTAAATATGGTGGTTAATCTTCCTGAGTGGTAATCGCCTTTGGGGCTGGACCAGAGGTTAACTCCATCTTCCTCTTATGACATTCTCCTCACCTTTGACAGGTAGGGAAGGGAGGGAATTTGAGGCAAATCCCAGATGGAGAGAAAGGACCAGAGGAGTACTTACCTTTGGACCCAGCAGTCTGGGCTCATCTTCCAGCACTTTGCAGAGCTCCTTCAGCGCACCCCTCAGAAAGTGCCTTTTCTCTCGGTGTATAGCTCCACTGCAAGCAAATCACACAATGCTCTCAGACCAGGATAAGTTATCAGAGGTCAAGCAAAGCCACCTTTCACAGCATGAATACATCTTTGGATCGCACAGCTAGCAATCTATCTAATTATCACACATTCCCCCTAAAACAGCCAGTGGCCACTCAGGAGAGTGATGCGGCTACTGTGTATTCAATAGGCCAGGCAAGGCCATTTTATTTATATAGCGCATTTCATGTACGAAA